>NC_143014.1:176274571-176593737 GCF_055824585.1 Amblyomma mixtum
AACACGGCTAAGGAGGGTGCACTGTGGGGAAGCAAACCACAGGGGACGAGTAAAGCATGTCCCCACATCTCTCATGTTCTGAACAGTAGCAGAGTCAGATTATTAGAGTTTTGTAACTTTCTAAATGGTTGTTTAGTCTCAGATGTTGTAAATAGTGCTGTTTATGGCTTATAATTAGGGGTTGCGCTTTTCGGTTTCTATCTTTGGAAGATTCAGCGGACTTTTTTTGGTTTTTATTTCAGAACCTGGTTTTCATTTTTTTCGGTGACTATTCTTCCCTGCAGATGAATCACTGACTTTTTTTGGAGACATAATGTGGCATCTAAGTGCGGTCAAAAGTCACTTATATGTTTATCACAGCCTTTTTGCCATCTCAAGCATTCGATTTACAAATAATTGACGCATAATTGATCATATTTAGAGCTGTGCTTATTCAAGGGTATGTTATTGCCATTACCAAAAGTTACGGAAGTTAAATGATTCAACCATCAGACAAAGCTTCAAGGAAATTTGATTTACTAAAGGTGGGATGCTATATTAGCAACAAATTATTGCACTGGGCTGACAAGAGGATGACGGGGCATCGCATAGCCTGCCTGTCGACTGCAGCGATGGAACTGCCGCTTAACAGTAACGGCAGCCAGAACAAGACACTTTTTTGTGACATTTCTGCGCATGGTTTCAAGCCAGTGTCTTTACAGGCAGTGGAGGAATCTACTTGATATACTAACTTGTGCAGTGGGGAACAGCGCTATGCTATCATAGGATGCTTGGCGAGGAGGGACATGGAGCCTCTCGGTATGCAGAGGCATGTAAGGTAGTGAAGCAGTGCCTCGAAACGCACGACTATGCTGCTTAATCAAAAGGTACCGCGATCTAACTGGCTGGCATATATGATTAATTTCCTCTTTTGATTGGGCAATTCACACTTAATAGCAAGCTAACTGTGGCATCCTTGTCATGGATACTGACCTGTTTCGATTAAAACAGAATTTCGAAGGCTGAATTCGGCGTACTTTTTCGTTCAAACCAAAAAGTCCAACCTTTACTTATAATGAACATGATAATGCAAAAATAGCTCTGAGGCAGTATTCTGTAATGATTCATTTCATTTTGATTTCATTTGGTTTTCTGTGGTTGGTCATTGCTTGCTGGTGACATGGACTGTGGCAGACAATGCTGTGCTGATTACTGCAGAAATGCCATTTATTTGCATGAACATGCCTGTGCCACTGTTTAGGTGTGGTGATAATAGCAGCGGTGTTCCTAGTTAATGATAAGTAACTTAATTTCGGAAGAATGAAAACTGCAATGTCATTGAGGCTATGGGCACTGGCTCTGGTAGGGTTCTGTTTGCAAGTGCTGGCTGATCGGCACCAATACCGTTGAGTGAGCGAGCACAATGGCACATTTGACATTCATAAAAAAAAAATGAAAAGGAAAACAGAAATTGGAGTATGGGACCATGTGGTTTGTCATTTGCTCCCCACTCCCTGTGGCTGTCGCCATGAATGATGTGGCAATGAAATGAAATGGAAAACAATGAATCATTACGAAATATGGCCCCTGGCTTCTTGATAGAGCCTCACATTTGTGCGATGCACACACTGAAAAAAAAAAATTTGCTCGCACACAACCTGATGTGGTGCCCGATTGGCTACAGTGCTTGGCTGTTGAGCCGGAGGGCCCAGGTTCAATCCTGTCCACGGCGGCCACGTTTTGATGGAGGCGAAATGCAAAAGGCGCCCATGTGCTGTTGCTATGTCAGTGCATGTTAAAAATTCTCAGGTCGTCAAAATTAATCGGGAGTCTTCTGCTACGGCATTCCTCATAGTCTGAGCCATTTCGGGTCATTGAACCCGACATAGCATGCCATGCCATGCCACTACTTTAGACAAGACTAGTGAAAAAAATAAATATTGTTACTACATATTACATTCTTTTTCTTGTTTATACTCTTAGAAATCTGCTGTTCTGAATTTGTTGTAAATGTGACTCTTCCCTCAGACAATATGCCCCATGAGCCTGTAAGATATTTCAAATAAATAACTAAACTGTGGCTGATGTAGTGTTTGTGATGACCACCAAACAGAACTTGTATCCTTGATTTGCTTATGTAATGCTTCAGTCAAGAAGGGATGCTGACATTTATGCCATTACTGTATACTTGTCCCAGTACCTGTGTATATATGTATTTTGCAATACATGCATTTAGGTGCTGCAGTTATTTCTTTTTTCCATTCCAACTTGGAACCAAATGCGCTAAGAGTGGCAGAAGCCCTGCAGATGATGCCTGCAAAATTTAAATTTTTCTCTCGAAAGGTGAACACTTCACAATGGCCCTTGAAAAGCAACTCTCTATGCTGGCCTACAGTACTGGCGCATCTAATATGTTGCTGCTGTCGAGGCCTGCAAGCAGCAATAATTTTTGAAAGCCAGCGGGCTCAGTACTGTTATTGGCACCTGTGCCGTATCTGCTAGCAAGAGACAATCGCTTTCGTAACCTTAAATGCAGGCTTTGGTCAGATTCATTGGCACTGTTGGCCACTGTAGTGAGTCACTGTGGTGAGGTGGTGAGTTCCCTCATGACTAAAACATGATCTTTCATAGCATCACATAAGCAGGGCATCCAGTGCTCTTACCTCCAGTTTCAAAACTGGAGCAGGAAGAGTGAAGAAATAGTCGACAGGTGCCCCAAATTGGCTGCCCCATTTAAAATTCTGTAAGCACACTAGCCTGTTACAACAACCTTCTTCAAAGCTGCCATTGCAACATTGCTTTTAACTTTAACATTGCTTTTAGCATTAACATTAACATGTTAATGTTTGTTTTTGAACTAGCATGTTTTTTCTTTAAGTTACTTGTGCAAATCTGTCAACTTCTTTTCAGTTTTTCTGTGCTATGAATTGTCTAGATTATAGTTGTCTTTTGCACAGCCACTTTTAGAAATGTTATCCGTTGCTATGATACATGTAATGCCCACCTACTAAGGTCTCAACCAGAGGCTGACAGTATTCCAAACAAACAAACAAATATATAAATAAATAAAATCCAGTAATGAACATGATTAACCAATTTTAGTTAACAAATATAAAGTGATGGTTACTCACCCCTCAAATGTCCACATAGGCTATTTTGAAATGTGATGCATGTAGCAGGGATTTCCTCCCTTTTATAAAACCCGGTTTTCTACCACAAAGGTTATATGGTACTGTATTTATTTTTATGTACTCAAAGTTTTGTACTATTGAAGTGTTGATGTCCTTCATGTATGAGACTGATCTCAAGGTATGACAGGATTTGTAAATGCATAGACATGGGTTTGAAAGCCACATGGTTGACTGTATGTCTTATATGACTTTCAGTAATACGGCTGGGGATGTGATTGCACGAGCCACTTTGGATGCTTGGAAGGATGGCATCGATCGAAGCAAAGTCAGGCTGAATGACATGGAAAAAGTCATTGAGCTGGGAAGCTTCAATGAGAAAGGTATGCCTAGGTTTATTGATATAGTACAAGCTTGAACGTCTTAACTCTTTTGGACCACTCGAAGCAGAAGAGCAAAGATGTGAAAGTTATCAGAGCGCAAGACATATTGAAGACATCGTGAAAGGCTTTTTTGATTGTTTCAGTTTGTCTTTATATCAGTGGTCAAAGGACGCTGCTACATTGAACACTGTAAATAGTTGGTTTTCATGACAAGTTGGCGTGATGGCTCAGTGGCTATGGTGTTCGGCTGCTGATTCCAAGGTCATGGGTTCAATTCCAGTCTCGGCGGCCTCATTTTAACGAAGTACAAAAATGCCAGTGTGCTGTGCGATGTCAGCACATGGAACCGCAGGTGGTATAAATTAATCCGGAGCCCTCCACTACGGCGTCCTTCATAGTCCATTTATCACTTTTGGATGTTAAACCTCGCAATTCATAATCTGATTTTTGCCAGTACAATATTCTTTTGTTTTTCATGAAATACCTACCAGTCGTAGAAAATTGGTCCTCCGAATAGTGTGCCCTGCCACAGGAATGAAGTTCGATGTCTAAATGCTATGCATTTGCCAGTGCCAGCATACATTTGTCAAGATGCCTTCGAAGGGGCTTATATTACAACATAATCCTTGTCTTTACTAAATACATACGAGTGGCAAAAGCAGAATCCGTGATTTAACTTTAGGGCTTTGTTAACTGGTACATACAATGCTTGTTGGAGCTTCACCTGTTGCAATTGCATCCTTGTGTATTTCCATATACACCTTGCGACACTACAGATGTGTCTGCTCCTTACATATGGCTTGTGAGCTGATTAGCGGTAGTAGTACTGGTAGTTATTGCCCACTATCTTCTGGCCATGTTGTGAGATTTAGTACTCTTGAATTGTACGGTGTACCAAATTTCAGCGTAGGATGAAATTGTAGAATAAAAAAAGTTACCTCACATGGAATATCACAGATTTGGTTCCTAGGTGCAGTGGAAAGTTATGTTTTTTTGATTGAGACACAAAAGCACCACTGTGCCAGGAGATCAGGGCACATGGTAGGACCTGACATGGCTAAAACGAATTTTTAGCTCTCCGTCTATGCCATGTTTTGCAATATGAGGGAACTTGCTTGGGGATATAGTGCTTTTTGGTGCAAACGTTGCCATACCAATATCAGCTGCTATGGATTTGAATATAATGCATATGTAATCTACATAAAGATAGTAAGCTCATGAACATTTCAATAATATTTTCATGCTGAAATAAGGCCTTTCTGTGAATTAATCATGTTGTGGTAGTATCTGTTTTGTTACACTCTTGAACCATGTGTGCAAAAGAGTGTCATTGTTGACTGTGTTCAATTTTTACTGCTTTAGCTGATGGTCGGGTCTAATGTGTCTGTTTACTGGACTTGGTCACTTGACAGCAAGTATCTGACTCTAGCATTTCACCGTTTTATGTCTTTTGTTTTACCAGGATTGACTGTGCCAATTTTTTATAGTCTGATACTAATGTTGCTTTTGTGCAGTGCATTGTGTTGTATGTTTCTGCACAGAGGCTGCACCATCTTCTCTGTTTGTTTTTAATAGTGAAAGGGAGTGCAGGATGTGCAGGTGGCGGCAGGTTCGTCACTTGGAATTCTGTAAAGAAAAACATTTTTTTGTGTGTGTCTTGCATTTTTTTATCCCACCTCCATTCTCCACACTACAGGAGGCCTCTATCGTGCTGACATCGTGCAGAAGAACCTGATAGATGTGTTTGTGCCATTCCTACCTCTTGAAAGGAAGCAGATTGTGGCCTGCATTCGAGATGAGTTCAAGCGCCGAAGCCGCACGGCTAGTGACAAAATGATAGAAGACATTGCCAATGAACTTGATTACATACCAGCAGAGTATGCCCTTTACTCTTCAACAGGGTGCAAGAAGATCCACAATAAGGTGGCGCAACACTTAGGCTTCTCCGAAAAAATCTGAGTGTGAACTTCTCATTTTGTGGCCGCTTTCCCCAGTATTCAGAAATTGTGCTTGCTTTTTATGCACAACATCAAAGTAGTTATATGTGTGGCTTTCTTCAGTGACGGTGTCGTGTATGCATTTGGCATCCATGGTGTGGTGTACATTGGCCACACCACTCAGCACTGTTATTGCACAAGTATGAGTCTGTCTTCAGCTGTGCAAGGTCTGCACTGAACATCAGCACCACTTGGATGGCTACTGTTTTAAGAATGCAGTTGTGTTGTACTGATTTCTCAGGTGAAGCACTGCCTAAACAGTGTTAGCCATTACGTGGAAATGCAAGTGACCTTTTTGCTTAGCCCCGTGCTAAACAATGCCAAGGCTTTGTGTGCAAGTTCCAGCTCTATGGCCCTCTCATCCCCGGCCTTGTGTGTGTTTGTGTGCATGCTCTTATTCAGTGGAAGTGCTGGCTACCCCACAACGTGCACAGTTTCTTTCTGTTCATGATCGGATTAGCATTTGGCTGCAAGACATCATAGGTTGGGCACAAGCATGATTTCTGAATACTGATGTCAGTGGCCTTAAATGACTAGGTGATGCACATGGGTTCACCTCTAAACTCCACCCATGTGATGCACTGGTTCAAGCCTGGCGCTTGTGCTGAGTGTGCTAAGTTATGAATTGTGGTTATGAGGGCTGTTTGTGTTTTTGCTGTGCTGGCGTGGTGAACAATGCAAGTTAAAAGTCTAGTGATGAAAATATAATTTCCAATGGAGCTCACGGTGCAAGGCAGTAGCTTATCGTGTGTTGTTCATGTTAACTCAGAAATTTAAACCCAAATGCCTTGACACATGAAAAACACGATGGAGCTGCACTACATTGGCTTAATGAGATTAACGCAACTGAGCTTTCACATTGTAGTGTTGCTACTGTTCCTGAGGGTGAATGAGATGCAACAGATAGCAGAAATTGCAAAATAAAAATGAAGTGAATGCGAAAAATGTGATAAGAGATGTCGACTGCCTTCATACTTTTACAGTGTGATTTCTAGGTAGTTTTTGTAATGGTTTCAAGTTGGCTCCTTTTCTCCTTGCAAGATATCTCGTTGTTGTAAGCCTTTCTTGGGCTAGTTCAAGTTCTGGCAATATGATAAACTTTTGTCAATTGTTTGCTATAAAATATATGTTTTGTGCCTTGTCCCCTTAGTTGTTGGAGCTGCATGTAATGAAAATCAGTTTACTTAATTATGCATCATTTAAGTCAGCTATGAAGATTGTGATAACTCTTTCTTTATCATACCACACGTGATCAGCTGATGTGATAAATGGTCTTAATACTCCATAAAAATTGGAATTGGGTGTATCTGGACAAGTAATATCATGCAGTGCATAGTTCAGTAATTGCTGGCTCACTTCCAGTATCATATATTGCTTCATACTGTGTGGTATAATCCTAAAAACAGAAACTCTGGCCTAGTGTTTTGAGTAGGCCACTGTGGCATACAGCACACATTGCACACTGCTGAAGAAACTGTGCTAAGCTCGCACTGCATCTTTCAAGAACTAAGCTTCTTCCTGCAGCTAAAGTTCACTTAGTAGCGTTGGAGCATTTTATTTTAGTTTTGAGAGTGACACAAGTAGAAGCCGAAGGCTGGTAGATTTTGAGTAGTGAGCATTGTGTTAACTTTTAGGCTGTGACCGTATGATTGACACCTTTTAGTTAATGTTTGCAGTGCTTTAGTTTTTTTACCTTAAAGCCTTAACAGATTATCGCTTAATTTGCCACAGTCACTGCATCATGTGAAATCGTGACCTAGATTTCAGAAGGGTATATGCTTGGGCTTGTTGGTTCATAACTGCAAGGTGAAAAAACGTAGCGCAAAGAGACGAGGACACAGAAAGACAGACAACACACGCCGCCGTGTGTTGTCCGTCTTTCTGTGTCCTCGTCTCTTTGCGCTACGTTTTTCACCTTGCAGTGACCTAGATGTTCATAAAGGTCCACATCGGTTTCAAGCTTGCAGAAACTATCAGCGCACATTGTCTAATTATGGTGACGCTGTTTCAGCATGCAACTAGTGTTGTTGTTGGGATGTACTGAAATGGGTGTCTAAAGTTCCTGACCTAGTTACAAATGTCCAGGTTGGCCACCTTGTAGTCAGAGATCAGGTGAACAGGATATTTTCAATTTTGAGGATGGTTGCGCACCTTCTTTTTCTTTAATCATTATGTAGCTGGTATGGAGAAAAGAAAATGCAGAGCTAGAGAAAGTTTATTTGTTGCAGGGTAACAAAAAATGGAGCACATAACTTCCTGCTCAATGCACAGGGTATACAAAAGGCCATTTTCGGAATTTCGGCTTAAAAGTGGGGTTATTCAACAAAAAGCTATAATTCGAGTTTCTTTGGGTTATTTATTCCATTAAAGATAATGTACTATTAGTATTCTTGTTTTTGTGCAGTACATGAAGTGCTGTTTTTTGCTGATAGTTTTTTTTAAACAATACAGAACTGACAGTGCATCAAGAAACTGTTTACCAAATCACGTTCCTTTTTTTTTTTTACTGCAGTTCTTTCGCAGCATGAATTACCATACCCATTAGTATCACATTTGAATCTGTGCTAGACCTGCATGCCTTTGTTTGTGTACTAAAAAAACCTTGCATAAAAGCAGCCATTTTAAACACGTAGCAGCCTTGGAGGACCTTCTTTCCCCTTCCCCTCTTGCTCTCTCTCACAGTTTTGGAGCAGTACATTGTTAGCCTTGATAGTGCTCGTGTAATTGGGCTAGTAAAGCGCCCAGAGGGCACCTGTTTTGTGGCCTGTCCATTTTATAACATCCTTTTCAAACTTGTCTTCAGATTAAAGCTAAAAGAAGTTCAAAATAACAGAGCGCACTGCTCTAGAATAAGTACAATACACCCACTAATTCCCGTATTATTCCTTGAACTTTGTGGTCTGGACAAATTACCTTATCAAGTCATCAAAGCACATTTATGGATAGGAATTAAATGAAATCGAGTTACCTACAAACAAAGGGCTCTAGGTATACCTCGGTTATCATCCCTTCATGCAGCTGATGGCAGGAGTTCTGCAAGTGCCAACTTTGCCCCTCGTTTGAAAATAAATGTCCTGGAGTACTCCAGTTGAAGTCATAGCTATGGTCATGTTGCATGTTTCATATTTTTGCATTGCCACAGTGCAGCTTAGTATAGATGTAAATGTTCTTTTCATGTATGTTATGTTCAGTGTTTCTAATTTCATAAATAAATTAAAATGCATAAGTTTTCAATAAAAATCTTATGTTTGGTACGTTGCAGTATTTGTTATGGCAAGCAATTTCTAAAATTTTATTAAGAACCCAAAAATCGGCACTTTGTGGCAAGGAAAAGAGATAAGGCGAAACCCTAAACTACCCTAAAGAGTAAAACGTTTGAACCACTTGCTCGGTTGCATTGAAACCTATGGGGATAGTTTATATCACTGCTGGGACAATCTCTGTCACATTTCATTATTCTAGAACAAGGATAAAATGATGATGTGCAACCTATATGACAAGGATGACTATGCTTGCTTAGGAATACTATTTTTCAAAAAAGAAGGAAAATTTCACCCCATCTTTTTTGTGTGTCATATAGCCTTTGAAATGTCCAGAGCACACTACTGTGGAATTTATTTTGCTAGTTGCTATTTTTTACAAGAATTCCACCATATAAAGAATGATACTTATTCATTTCCACTATTTTTTGTATGAATTTTTTTAGTATGCATAAAAAGGCAAAGATGGACAAAATAAGCAGACAGTTGTGTTCCTCGCGAAATGTCACTCCAGAAAGCCCGCTACAATACTGACAGCAAGTAATATTGGAACAGTAGGTTTCCTAAGCTGACAGTTTACAGACACAGGAAACAAGAAAAAAAAGGACTCGCAAGATTGCAAATCACCTCACTTTAGTTTCAGAGCACCAGTGTTCAAGAAAACCCCCACCAGAATAATTAAATTTGGCAGAAGTGGCCCTAGCAGTGATTATAAACTAGCCGCGCAAGTTTCAGTGAAATCAAGTGAGCAGTTCAAAAGCTCACTCTTTGGGGTAGTGTCCCCGTTAAATGTGATCCATAGCCTTTTTCAAAAACACACAGGCCACCAGTTTTGCTGCTGTGCTACATGTTTGGGCTATTGTATCATTCACGGCACTACAAGCGTGAGGACAAAAGTGTCCATCATCATAAAGAGATTTGAAGTACTGGCAATGCTACTACATGGTACTTCACACTACATGGCCCATACACAAACCCCGGTGGCCTGTGCATTTTGACAAGGGCTACACATTCATAGTTGCAGTGCATCACATTGACTGTGCATCATGCCTATACATTTTCTTATTTACAATATGGTTTTCATCCTGCAGCAATAAGCTATCAGACATTCTGTTGACATTTTAAGTGCTGTATTTTCAAAGACCACAAAGGAATGTTGAGTACAAGCAGTTGACACAGGTACTAGTTTCCTCAATCCAAACGATAGGCAAGCGGGGTCATTAGCTCTTCTGTGCTGTCTGCAACATTCTTTGGGACTTGGTGCATGTGTGCTATATCACTAGGTCCCTACTGTTCACAACACACAGGTTGGAAAGCGTCGTGCTTGGACGAGTCATAAATAGGTTTTTGAGCGTGAAAAAATGTTTGGTGTGTTTTGGCTACTAAAAGCAAGGTAATCAAAAACGTGCATTATTCTGTTGCATCAAGCAAGCACAACCGAATGACGAGAATTTCATCCCACGGTAGTATTCATACTAAAATTTTTGCATTTTGTTGAGAACAAAATTTAAAAAAAAAAAATCATTTAGGAGACACTTTTGAAATGTTAAATTGTGCGCACATCGCCATCGATTGTCTCTGGGCACACATTTTGGCTCATGATGGTGGTTGTTACTTTTTCATCACTGTTCTTTTTCAGTGCCGCAGAGCTCAAATACTGCTTTCCCTTTCTAGTCACTGAGGAGGGGCTTTTAGGCATGTATACCTTGAATGCCGCTGTGGTGGCTCAGTGGTTATGACGGTCGGCTGCTGACCCGAAAGACGCGGGTTCGATCCCAGTCGCGGCAGTCGAATTTCGATGGAGGCAAAATTCTAGAGGCCCGTGTACTGTGCAATGTCAGTGCACATTAAAAAACCCCAGGTGGCCAAAATTATCTGCAGCCCTTCACTGTGGGGTCCCTCATAGCCCAAGTTGCTTTGCAACAGTATAACCGAAACCGCAAAACCGATATATTTGAATGACTTAGACTGGACTAGAGACAAGTTATGCCACTAAAGACCACAAGAGGTCAGTAATCAACTGCAATTGGTTTTATATTGATTGGATGACATGAGGGCATGTGCAAAAGTTTGGAAAGACCAATGTGCAGTTACAATTGTGCACCACTGCATCAATGGAGGAAGCCATAAAGAAAGGCATAGGAACCTTTGTATATGGGTGCTGTGGAGACAGTGGCTGCTGGGAGGATGACAACTATGGCGTTGACATGAAATACCATCTGTAGCTGGCTTCACCTCGCCAGGCACATGAGGCAACACTGTGCATATGTGATGTTATATGGCACCTTTGCAGAAGATGGCATTACCACAGACCATCCTCATCAGCTAAAAAATGATCATTGACAGTCAGTGCTGTGTGTATTGTATGTGTGGCATACTGCATTAGGATACTGTATTTACTTACATAACAAACATACTTGCATAATAAATGCATCTCTTACATCAGTCATAGAAAAATTTTAAATCAGTCACCAAATTTTGCCCATGTAATAAACACACCTCTTAAATTAGCACCTAAAACTAAAAGCGCCCTCTTTATACAAGTAAATACAGTATGTTTTTGCAGTAAAGAAAACATGCGGTAAAGATGCTATGTTTAGGCTATAGTAGGATACAACTTAAGTCTGCAGTGAAGCTCCGCCCACATTCAGGACCGCCGCACAGAATTCCTCCACGACGAAAAAGTAGTCCATTGTTAAAACTTGTTTTTTTACTTAAACAAGAAGCTAATCTTAAGAAAATAAATTTTAAGCTCTACAGTTTTGTTACCTGCTTTGTTTAATATAGTCGGACATTAAAAAGTTGATTTCATGTACTATAGCGATTGGCCAGCGGAGTAATATAGTATGCCGCAGACCGTGGCCCAGTGTAAGCAGCTGCTGTTGTTTTAAGTTGTATCCTACTATATTAAATCTATGTTTAAAGCAGCAGAGACAGAAAATTTTGGTTGTCTGTCGTCTTTTTGGAATGATGCCCAAGACATTCATAAACGTGGATAACTACGTAGAATTTGCCTACATGTGGCATATGATTCAATTCAGTTTTTCTCACTGGTTGTTTCTGTTTCGGTTTAAACAGTCATAGTGGCTGTGACATACAGGACAGGTTGAAGTTCTGTGAAGCAGGGGTGGATTTATGGGTTACTCTTGGAGGGGGTGGTCTGATTCAAAGCATTTTTCTTGGACTTTTTTCATCCAAAAATCGAGGTTCAGCATGGTTTTCCTATGCAAAATTTCTCGCTTGGGACCTCCCCATAAGTCCGCCCCCGATGTGAAGCATACAAAAATTGCAATATAGTTGCTACTTTCTTCGTTTTAATTCGCTCAAACTCTTACTCAAGCCTGCCCAAGAGCTTCAATGTTAAAAAATAAAGCAGCAGCAATTATATAGCTGTTTTTGTATGCCTCGCGTAACCACAACTTGTCTTGTACGTTATAGCCACTATTAGGCTGTTGAAGCCAAAACAACTTGAGCGAAAAATTCAGTTATCATTCATTCAGTGCTCGTAAGGGGATTCCACGTGGTGATTCATGTATACTAACGTCTTGTGCACTTAAAAAAAAAAAAACAGGCAAAAATTTGGTTTGCTCAGGTTTAGTTCAACACACTGTGGAACATTTAGGTGTGTTATCAGTGTGACTGTTATTTAAAACCAAAGTTAACATTATGCACTCGCTCTCAGCCTTATGCTAGCTAAAGTGTTGCATGGATGCGTTTTCACCGCAAATGTGTAAAGAACATAATGCAGGCCGAGATGAATGCTGGCGAGCACATTACGAAAATGCTGATTTGTGGCTGTATTGTGTTGGTGATCCATGTGTTGCACACACTAGTTTGGTGTGCAGTTGTATATGTATGCTGTTTTGGCATTCATTTTGTAATTTTTCATGATAAAGATGAGCATTCAGAAACTTCTACTAACTTACTACACCAGGTCTCTAATTCAAATAGGTGCTTTGGTCTCATCAACATCAAATGTACTAAAAAGGTTCCCAGTACTTCAAACTCCACACTGTGTAAACAAGTTTTCAGTCCTTTTAAAGTTTGAATTATTGAGCCAATTGTAGTCCTATTTGTCATGTTTATTGTGGGCATTAGAACCGGTATAGAATGTTATCCTTCCGGGGTATTTGTGGGAGTAGTGCCATGCATATATATAGCTTACCTGAGAGCATTTGTGTTATCCCAGGGCTTAATACATTAGGCACTCTGGTAAGAACCTCAAATTACTCAGTGAGGTTCCAGAGCACTGAAATATAGGCGTAGCTACCAAATGATACTTAAGGGGCTACGTGGCTTTGAAATGCTGAAAAAAAAAAATGGCTGAAAAATAGATTGTTTGAAACTGTTGTATTCGCTGGTATACTCTGTTTTTTTATGCTGTCCTGCAGTTTCATTGATGGAATCCACCCGAAAGTACTCTAAAAATTTAATTCCTGAACCGTGGCGGCTCTGTATTGCGGGAAAACACTCAAACAATGGGTGTTTCTCTCCATTGCAGTTTTCTGCATAGATAATCGCCTTGCGGAGCTGATTTCTTCACAACTGTTTTAGCTGTTTTCACCCTCTTTGTTTAGTTGCACTGCTAGGATCATGGTGAAACATTATTGCAATAATGCGACTCTCGTCGCATGCAAATAGCGACGAGAGGAGAGGGAAAGGCATGAAGACGCTGAAATTCAAATTTTGACTACAGATAACTCAGCTTCTACAAAGCGCATTAAAGAAATTCTTGCTGGACAATATTCGTGAAGCGCCGTGCTTTAACATCGCAGGCACACTGCAACTTTATTAGAGCCCCTTTCAGAGCCCCTTTAACTCCGCAGCCTTTTCACAAGATTCAGAAGAAAAATGTATATTAAAAAACAATTTCTGGAGATATATGCTCAAAAAATGTCATGCGTCAAGAAATAACAAAAATTTACAGAAAGCCACGCCCCCCTTTAAAAGCATAATGTAATATACATATTACTAAAGGGTCATCTGAAATTGGTGTCTGTAGGAACTACCAATGTCGCAGTTCAATTGGGGCAGGAATGATGGGAAGCATATGGATATTAAGTATTGGCTTTAAACATCCTTGTAGCTAACACACGTTTTCAAACTGATTTGAGAGTATTATCTACCCTTACAGGCAGTGATAAAAATACATTCAGATATAGCAACATGCACCAGTTAAGCACAGCACAGCAGCAGTAAAATTGTTGGATAAGGTTATGCAAATACAGCCATGAATAGAGGATACACTGCAGACCTGTACCTTGATACAACATATAACTGCCGAGTTCAAAATAGTGGTGTTTGCTCAGCTGCAAGCTAGCTTAAACTCATGTAGTTATGACGTGCTAGAACTTAGCCCAAGCTACTGGATCTAAGCCTCTCATTTCACCTCTCGAGTGTCTCCAAGCATTGGCATTCACAGTCAAGCTGCATACCTGGCTTCTCCAAAACACAAATGATGAGAATAGCCAGTGCAAATACATTGCTTGTGTAAACATGCATGCACTGCAGTGCTGCAAAGAGTGAATGCGCACCTTCTCTTTGCATCTTTTACTGCCAGAAAAGTTTGGAGTATGGTTGGGTTTGGAGTAAAGTTTGGATGAGCATTTTAATGGAAGAGGGCAAACAAGCAAGCAGCCACAAGATGTCTGATGAAGGTTCATGTACTTCCCATCATTATTACAGAGACTTAATGGCAGCACCAGATTGCCCTCTAGCGTCTTTGAATGGAACTCAGCCTGAAGGTTCACTGAATAAGGCTAACAATTGCGTGAAAGTACAGGAAAAGACACATCAGACGTGAACGTATTGGTTTTAACCCCAAGCTAGAAGTCCCACTCCACCCAAGGAAAGCTCATGGTGAGCACAGCTGAACTTCTTTCAGGAAACATGCCCTAAGTGCAGGCTTGAAAATTCTGCCTTTCACGAGTGAGTTGTTGCACAGAAAGTTGATTTCCAGACACAATTACTTTCAGGAAGGCTTTGCTGTGTATAGATGGTGCTTGTTTTTGGAATGTTTCTAAAGGTTCTTTGCGTGTTGTTGTGAAGCTGCATTGTGTCCAAGTGCCCTTTGAAAGGGTAATGACGAACTGTACAGTATGTTTTGTAATTCATAGCACAGTTTGTTTTGAATTATAACATTTGTGTGCTACAAACTGTACATTAGATTCCCACCACAATAAAAGCGGACTGTTGAAGTTTCATAACAAACAGAACTTTTTGCATAAATTCATTTTTAATGTACACCACAGCAGGCTTGCAAAGAATCATGCATGTGAAATTAAAATCCAGATTCATGGCAACAATGCACATCACCATGGGACTGGAAACATCACTACACCTTTGGTTTGTAGAAATGAGTCACTTATCACAGCACAGACATCCATGAACACTGTCATAGAGGACAAACAGTCTAACTTATCACAAGGTCTTTCACCTACAGCACTTGCTGTGGTCACCATTCAAGGCGAGTCTGTTGCAACTAAAGCTAGCTTGATTGGTACTTCCTTGCATCCCGATTCTGAGAAAATAGGATTTTCTGCTGGGTAGAACGTAAACTCCTGCAAAAGACTGTTGACACCACCTGGCAATGCCAGTACTCTGGTCCTGAATTCTGGTGTGTGCTGTGCCAGCTGTCTCAGCAGGCACTCTTTAACGTCAGCCTTGGTCAGTGGCAGGAAAGGCACGATTTCTGCATTTTTCAGCCATGGTGGTAGCATATATCGGTAGGCTTCAACCAATTCTTCAACATCTTCACTCCTCCTCACATTTTGCTTATCACCGAGTTGCTTCAATGCAAAGCCCTCTGCTACACTGGCACCACTGCTCAAAGAGAGGACAAAAATCGCCGCCTGTCCCTTCTGCAGTCCCAACTGGCTCCAGGATGACAGTACAGTCTCTAGCTGTGCACTAAATGATTGGTCTCCTGGACCAAGTTTGGCTGGATCAGGTGCAAGGTCAACATCATCAATGACTATGATGTTTGGTCGCCGGGATGACAGAGTGCTTTGTAGCCAGTGCAGCAGGTTGTCGCCGGTTCTGCGTGCAAGTGCTATCTGATGTGAAGCAACCAGAGCCTCAGTGTGAGGGCAGTGCTTGGCAATCAATGAAAGCGCATAAGTCTTTCCACACCCGGAGCACCCAGCATACACAAGCACTAGAGGTAATGGTGCTACAGATTCGCCACCACCCAAGTAGCGTGCGATGGCAGCTACTGTACGGTTTATGGCAATGTCTTGACCAACAAGATGCTGGTGCAGCGTGACATTCAGCACCTCCACCTGCAAAGGAAAGAGCAGAGGTCAACAGCAAGATAGCATAACTGGTTTTAAGGTGGCAATGAAACCATTAGACTACTGAGTACAGACCACCTAAACAACAACCTGTTCACGGTCACCAAGGCCTGGAAGATAGCACAGAAAAGACCACTCCTTAAAGGGTTTCCCAACATCTTTGAGCCCCACAACACCCTCTATGCAGTACTCAAGAACCTAGATTTGCCAGCAGAATGACTGCAATTCTCCAAAAAGTATACAGGTAGCACCTAGCAGCCACACAATGGGGCGACAGCAGCTCGGAACCAGTGGAGACGGAGTTGCTCTATGTCACTCCTACTCTGCACATTTATTGTGTTTCCAGTGATGCAGCAACACAAGACTCGTCATCACCCCAGTTATGGCCACTGTAGAATAAAGGTCACTCCCATTGATCTCAAATTAGCACTGTCTGCAGCTAGCGTGGCCATACTCTACTATGCCAGTAAACTTTATCTCACCTGTCCATAGAACTCTCTGCTGCCTCAGCAGTTTTTCCGTTCCTTAGAAATCCAATCTGTTCCCCCAGGAGACCACTGGCCATCTGTTGTTCGCATTACACTATACCGGCCCAGTTCATTCTTTTTAATTTTTGCCAATGTATTGTCAACACGAGTTTGTTTCCTCCTCAGCCATTGCCCTTACCATTTTATTTTTCACACCTTGC
Source organism: Amblyomma mixtum (assembly GCF_055824585.1). Classification (NCBI taxonomy): domain Eukaryota; kingdom Metazoa; phylum Arthropoda; class Arachnida; order Ixodida; family Ixodidae; genus Amblyomma; species Amblyomma mixtum. The sequence goes on from NC_143014.1 coordinate 176,291,299, forward strand.
TGCACTGTCCTTAACTTTTAACTTTAAGACTTTTTGTTAGCCTCCAGGTTTCAGCCCCATAACTGAGTACAGAAAAGACGTCACAGCTGCTATGGTAGCTTGGTGGTTATGGCATTTGTCTGCTGAGCAAGATGAGTGCATCTGGCAGCCAAATTCTGTAGGAGGTGAAATGCAAACAAAAGGTGCCTGTGTGCTGTGTATTTTGATGTATGTTAAAGAACTGCAGCTGGTCGAAATTATATTGTAAATTATGGGGTTTAACATCTCAAAGCAACACATGGCTATGAGGGATAACATAGTGGAGGGTTCCTGATTAATTTAGACCACCTGGGGTTCCTGACCATGTGCTGACATCGGACAGCACACAGGCATTTTTGCATTTTGCCTCCATAGAAACCTAGTCGCTGGGGCCAGGATCAAACCAGCGACCTTGGGATCAGCAGCCTGGTCAAAACTAATCCAGCCCTTTCCCCTACAGTGACTCTTTCTTTCTTAATTTTACCCACTCTTTCATCCCTTCCCTCATAGTGTGGTTCAGGTATCCACCCTGACCAAGACGCCTTTTTTTTTTTTGCCTCGTAGCCGATTATTATTATCAAGACACGGTTATATGCTTTCTTTTTGAGCGATACTGGCAAGATGCTATTCGTAGCCAGAGTGCCCACCAAATGTACTCTAGCCTAAACTTATTTTCATCATAACTTCTTTCTCACAGTCCCAGTCTGTGGTCTCTACTCGGCAAGAGAGACGTACTCCCTCACTACTTCCCAATAGCTCACTACCTATAAGTTCTTGTCGCCTTTCCACACCGTTGACCATTATGTCTGTCTTCATATTAATTTTTAGAAGCCTATTTTTCTGCTTAGCATGTTCAGGTCCCTAATCATGCACTACAATCATGCAGCTGACAATTTCTCCCCTGAATTGCTTAGCAGGGCAAAGTCATTGGCAAAATGGAGGTTACCAAGGTGCCCGGCATTAAACTCTCTTACCGAGCTCCTCCCAATGCCACCCACTGAATACTTTTTGTAAACATGCACTGAGTAACAGTGGTTTCTTCTATGGAGTACTATGGTGGCAGTACAGTTGCTGTACACATTCTCTAGTATATATGTAGGCCTCCTCCACACACTGGCTACACAATGCTTGCATGACCGTTAAGTTTCAACTGATCATATGCTTTTTTTACACAAGGGAAGTGGCCTGATTTTCAACCTTTGTACATCGAAGATGGGACTAACCAAGCCAGACACCTCCTGGCTTTATTCCGATTCTGACAATACTATAACCTTGGCTAACTCGAGAGAGAACCTCTGGAGGCTGCTGGACATCTGTTCAGGAGGAAGTCAACACTACGACTACAGAATGGCCTGTGTGACTCCCAAGAAATGCAGTGGAGGGACAAACACAAACCTCGGCATTGCACACACTATTTTTGTGGCCATGAAGCACAGCTCCAAACAAGGGCGAGACAATGAGCATACCACGCACACACAGCGCTCTCAGCTTTGTCCTTCTGAGGTGATTTGTGCTCTTTGGAAGCTGGTGGCTGCACCTGGCTTGACATTTGGAAATGCAGTGCTCTACCTCAAATCACTGACACAAAGATCCTTAGAAGGTCTGCCTATGGAAGGCTAGACATGTTGCTCTCTGGGCGTACACCATTTTTAGATCCCTTTCAGTTTGCAAGCTCCCCCGAGCCGCGCCCGAGAAAGCGGCCCCCGTCCGCTTTCTCGGCCAACACCTGTTAACCGGAGGACCAGAACAACAAATGACTTCTCTCGTGAATGTGGGTTTAAGGGTTAGTGCACTAAAAGAACCGAACATGTGTACATAGCACATATGTTAGCTATAAAAGTATGTTAAAATAGCAGTGTTATTGATGCGTCAGCATTAGGAGGGTGGCCATGTCGCCGTCATGCATGGCCACCTTGGATATAACAACTAACCTTAAGACCAATCATCAATTTGACTGTCACCAGCCGCAGAGCAAACTGGGTCTCACAAGCCCCACTGGTGGCTGTGTTAGAAGCACCCACATGGCAGGGGCAGTGGTGCATTGCTTAACCGCTGCACCACTGCACCAGGAGTGGTATGAGAGAGGGAACAGGCCACTATGATGTGCAAACTTTCGCGGCATGCTCAGAGAGGCTGTTTTGATTGCCCCCCCCCCCCCCCCCCCCCCCCCCAATGTCGTCACTGGGAAAGTCAAATGGGAATGGGAAGCACTGCGAAAATCGAGTTTAGGGCAGCATTTTGTTTGCTTGTATTTTGAAATTTGTACATTGAATGACTCTCGTTCCTATGCGCAGATTCCTGTAATTCTTTTTGAGTCAGCATCTATTTGACATTAGGAATCACATGAAGTATAGGCAGCATCCCTTCAAGCAGTGTTTCAGAGCCCCTTTAAAGACTATCAGTCATCTTGCCTCCGCATTACACGCCCTCCCCAAGCCCATTTCTTCTGCTCGATTTCGACTAGGATGACATCAATCCACGTTTGTTCCCTGACCCTCTGCTATCTTGCTATCTCTTAACGTTTTATCTATCATTTTCCTTTTCATAGCTTGCTGCATTGTCCTCAATTAAGTTGAACCCTTTTCGTTAGCCTCCATGTTTTTGCCCCATAGGCAAGTACTGGTAAGATACAGCTGTTAAAACTGGTTTGGTTTATTTTATGGGGGTTTAACGTCCCAAAGTGACTCATGGCTATGCGGGACGCCGTAGTGAAGGGCTCCAGAAATTTCGACTACCTGGGGTTCTTTAACAAGCACTGACATCGCACAGTACATGGGCGTCTAGAATTTCGCTTTTTCTCGTGATGGACATTGGTAAACTGCCATTCACGATATGTGAGCAACTGCCAAATGCGCTCCATCCCATTCTTATTTCATTCTCATAGTCTGGCAAGTGTAAAGAAGTACAAAGAAGACTAAGTGTGCAAGTAACGTGGCTGTAAAGAAACCTATGTGATGTATTGTGTTATGCAAAGGGGAATGAAAGTGTAATGCTATGCATTTCCATCGGATCGGCCTACCGGTCACTTGTCATTTTTTCTTTTTCATCACTTTCACAGTCACAATTAAAAGCGATATCTGGACAAAAAAGACAAATTGAAGCTACTGAAAACACAAATGGAACCAAATAGAATCAATGGAATTGCAATAAGTTTCAGTTGTTTTTTGACAGATAATTTTTTTTTTTTTTTTAACTGAGTATGACACATCTAGACAACAGTAAAACAACTAATTTGGAGACTGCAGCAGTCGATCACTGACCTGCAGCCGTTCCGAGTGCAAGTAGTCAGGATGAAAGAAAAGGTACACGAGGAAGAGGCAACCCAGCGAGACGCAGGCTTGCAGGAACGTCCAAGCGATGACAATGTAGCGCTTGACATATTTTTTGGAGACCACACTCCACTTGACGGGCAAATAACCGTTCATGCTCCCCTGCCGCTTTTCCTTGCACTCCGATAACAGAGTTGCTTTCTTGTGAACGCAGCCGTTACCTGCGCTGGCAAAGAATCAACGCTTTTATGCAGACAACACTCAAGGCAACAGTCAAATTTTCCGGTTGCAATATTATCACGCGATAGCACGCCATGTGCCGACAGGAAGTCTCGTTACGTACAGGAAGCATTTGCCGTTAGACTTCTTTTCGGCTCGTGTCCAGGGTATGTAATCGCCAACAGTTTTTTTGGCCCGGAGTCTGCAAAGCAAATAACTCGTTAAAGAAAAACAAGGCTACCCCATCGCAACACAATGCGGCTGTGTTACGTACTTGAGTTATTTTTCGCGAAAGTATGCTTCGGCTCATGTCCAAGATGTGCGTGGGACACGCGCTTTTTCACCATTTGGAGAAAAGCACAAGAAGCCGAAGAAAAATGCGGCGCCGGCAACACGTCCGAATCTCCTAATGAGGGGTCGTTGACTTTATGCGCGGGGTCTTCGCTCCCGAGTGTAACCTCGCTGCTGCAGACAAACCAGCATTTACAACACCTTTACCGTAATTTCTAGCTTCCAAAGGCGTCAGAAAAAGGGCACGAAAACAGGGGGAGGTTCTGCAGCAGTTGTACAACCATAACAATGATAAGCAATCCACCACAACACAATTCTAGAACACTAACAATCGAACCATGGCGAGGCTATGATCGAACGCGCGCTGAACTGGCTACTGGAACGAAAAGGAGGCAGAGCAGACTTGGCTTGATGTCGACTTTTTCACTTTTTTTTTTTCCTCTTCTGTGTTTTCGGCTCGTTCTCAAATTGTTGAACGGTAGAAACTGCGCAATCATACATTTGCTAAAGTTTGTAGAGCAGTATAAGGCAATAGCACCAACTGCCCCTGAACATTTGCAACAAAACTGATTATTTAAATGCATATCTTCAATTTTTATTATAATAATATATTTCTTGAGGAGTTGTATTTTATTTTAATCGATATATAATTTTAAATAGCAGAAAATATACTTTTGCCTTCTAGATAACCGCCAGGGGGTTGGAAGCATTGCTTGCATTTAAAAACACGTCGGCAAAGCTGGCACAATGCCCGCCTAGCCGTGGAGAGTTGGAGAGTCTATCGTTTACGAAAGAATTCCGATAGCATGCTCTTGTAGTGGACGCGTTCCCAACGTTACAGTAGCGAAGACGCATCCACGAACGAGAGACATGTTGTCTCCAAGCCGCAGAGCGTGCCTGGCGGCGATTCTCGTAGCGCTAGTGAGTGCCGAACTCTGGCTAGTTGGGGCCCAGCATCACCACCACCACGATCACGACCATGACCATGATCACGATCATGACCACGAACACGTCCACGAACCCGCAGCGTTCAAGTACTCGCGCGCAGCCAACGACCCGCACCTTGCGACCAGCAAAGAGGCCAACCGGCATTCCCATGGACACGTTGCATCGTCGTCTTCGCATTCCCATGCGTCGGATGGTCCCAAGAAGAAGCCGATCCGTTCGTTCGAAGATACCGCTTTTCTTTGGGGCCGCGCCTTAGGATCCACGCTGCTTATTAGCGTCGCGCCGTTCCTCATCCTATTCTTCATTCCTATTGACTCGCGCTCAGGCCACGAGTCACTGCTCAAGGTTCTCCTCAGCTTCGCCTCGGGAGGCCTGCTGGGCGATGCGTTTCTCCACCTTATCCCACATGCGCTCATGCCGCACGGCAACGAGGATCTGTCTGGTGGTGCACATGAGAGTCATGCCCACAGTCATGCTACCGGGCACAGTCATGCCCACAGTCATAGCCACGGTCATGACCACTCTCACGGACCTCATGACATGAGCGTCGGCCTGTGGGTGCTTGCGGGCATCCTTGCCTTCCTTATGGTTGAGAAATTTGTGCGCATGATCAAGGGTGGTCACGGACACAGCCATGAATACGCTGACGGCCACGATCATCGTGAGGAGCAGGCCGGGGACCGGACGCCGTCGGGAATGGGAGAAGCCGACACGGGGCCCTCGGGAAAGTGCGATGGAGAATCTAGCGGTACCGAAGATGCCAAAAGCGAGGCGGCCGCTGCCTTGGTGCGCAGAGAGAAAGCCAAACTTGAGAGCCCAGCGAAAGACGAAAAGAGTGCTGATGGTGGTGAGTGCTCCATTTCTTGCACCATGCTCCTGGCATGTAAGCCGGGCGTGTCTCTGGAAGTTTTCGTTTATCTTTCTGGTGTGCTTACAGCATTATTCCGTTCTGCGCGATGGCAGTGCACGTTAAAGAACCCCAGGTGGTCAAAATTTCCGGAGCCCTCCACTACGGCGTCTCTCATAGCCTGAGTCGCATTGGGACGTTAAACCCCAATAAACCAAACCAAACCGTTCTGACTTGATGCGGTCAAGTAAGGTCAAAGACTGCTGCGACAAGCCACAAGTACTGTGCACTGTACAATGACAGCACAAGACACGTCAGTGGTGTGCATCCGCTTGTTAGATTAAGTTTTGAGTGCCGTTCCCGGATGACTAAAATTTCCACGAGCTTGATGCTACAGTTGTGACAAGAAAATCCTAAATGGACTGAGTGTAAGCAGTAGTTTCAATTTGTAGTTGGTCACTGCCAACTGGAGCAAATTTGTCCTGCCTAAGGAATCTTATTCTCTGGTATTAGTGTCACTTGTTCAACAAGATTGCTCTAATTGCATTGACACGTTGCAAAGGCAGTAAATTGTTGAAAATATGCTCTTGAGTTTTGCAGTTTCTAATCATCATAACACGCAAGAGCTTTACATTAATGCCTATCAGTATGCGAGCAAAATGTTTTCAAGTTGGTGGCAGCTTTTTATTTGCTAATGGTGATAGGACCACATAAGCTAGCAGCAGGAAATTGATATACTCGAAAAGTGCCTGTGTCAAGCTTTTCAGATTCTTCCATAGAAATGGACTGCGCTGCATGAGCTCAGCGGTTTTTCGGTGGCTTTGTGGCTCACACTCACATTTTTCATGTCCAGGGAAACGTCCATCAGACATCAAAGTGGCTGCCTACTTGAACCTGGCTGCTGATTTTACGCACAATTTCACGGATGGCCTAGCCATAGGAGCATCATACATTGCTGGCAACACGGCAGGCTTTATATCAACGGTGACAATCCTCCTGCATGAAGTACCACATGAAATTGGGGATTTTGCAATCCTGGTGCAGTCAGGCTACAGCAAACGAAAGGTGAGTGGTTTTTTTTTGTTTTCTTGTAGGTGCTGTGCATGTTATCAACATGTGTGCAGTGCACAATTGATTTTCTTGTTTGCAATACCTCATGGTCCTCCAGTTACTGTAAATAAGTGCCTTCATGTTTGTGGCCTGCACACAGCACAGTCTTGTAGTATGTCCCAAAGTTTGTGCATGAAGCATTAACTTCTGTCTGCTCCACACTTTGCTTTCGTAAATTGCCAATTCCTTCAGAAAGTTTCTTGAATAATTGTGATTTCTTGAGGTGGAGGGGGTAGTAACTTTTCAATCTTGCCAGCCTCCAATGGATTGCAAGCAGGCAGTGGACAGCCTTATTGTGGCTGCACCATTATGATGCATATATCGTACCAGGGATGTGTGTATGTAGAATGATGATGACGTTGAAAAGGGCAGCTGTGGTGTGAACGGCTCTGGAAACACAATGGCATGCAAGCTCCATGCGTGTCGGACACTGCACTTACTGGTAGCTCCCAACCTTGGCTCTGGGCGAGTGAAGAGTGATTTTGTCTGATCTTTTAATTTTGAATTTTGAAGTGGAATAACTTTTGTTTGCACAAACTGATTTCTAAAATTCTTTTTGCATTGGTCCGTGAAGTACCAGAGAAATTCTGTGAATAAACAAAAAGATCTGCTGTGGAAAAACAGTTGCAGTGCCCTTTTGAAGTGATTATGATGGGTATTAGGTGGGAGAGAGTGGTGGTTTGAGGAAGCTTGTCAGATGGGCATAGTGCAGCATTCATTATGACTAATTGCTAAGGCAAAAAAGGCATTATGGCTGAATCTATATTTGAGGAACATGTGAAAGTTTAGCAGGCTGGTACATATTTACTTTTGGGAAATGCCTTGGGTGCGTGCTTTGCTTTGATTCAACCCCTCTGTGTAGTATGCCATGGTACTTCACAAATTTTCTGGCTGGGAAGTACAGGTCAAAGCAACATGAGCTACAGGAATAGTTTATTGGCATGCAGTCTTTGATCACTCTGCCGATATAAGTGAGAAGCATACTCTCTTATCCTGAGCATTTTTCCTGTAGCCGTATGAACCTTTTAGTGCCTTTTCAAGTTGAGTGCAGGAGCAGAATTAAATATTGTTCCTTAATGCAAGCTTACTGTTTTCTCTTTTATATTGCTCACATCTGTACACAAAAGCTCTGAAGCACCACCTGGAATGAAGTGGGTTGATATTGGGATAATGTAGTTGTCAGCGCCAGTCCTGTCCACTTCTTCGTTTGTCCTTGTCTTTTCGCGCTGCATTCTTTAACCATGATCACTGACCAACAAGCCATTTTAGTTAAGCTGGTGCATGCAACTATTTTTAAGCACTCTTTGCCTTTTACTGCTATGAACTTAAGTTCACGTTCTTGGCCACACTTGGGATGTGCGAGAATTGTGGATTTGGACCCATGGAAAAGTTTTCACATCTGCTCCTTCATTGGCTGCGGTTCTAGTACACTGGCACTTGAGCTAAATGGCACAAAGCTGGATCGTAGGCTTTGCATAGTGAAGTGGATGGGAGTGAACTGCAGTGCTCTTTTTACAGGCTCTTGGAACAGCAGCTGTGTGCTGCAGCTGTGTCTTAGTAATGACGCATACTGTAAAATTGCCAGTGATGTTGGATGAGGAGAAAACGTACATGCCCTAAAACCAATCTGTTGTATTGGTTTTCCTTCTCTATTATGACTCTGCATGGATGTGTGAAACCGTTGAGTGGAGTCCAAACACGAGTGATGATGGGATTGACTTGTCCTCGAGAGCACATGCTTAGGCAGTTCTGGCTCCTTTTCTTGCAGGCCATGTGCATGCAGCTGGTGACAGCAGTGGGCTGCCTAAGCGGCACACTCTGCAGTCTCATTGCTGACGGGGTCAGCAGCAGTGCCAACCTTTGGGTGCTGCCTTTCACGGCTGGCGGGTTCATCTACATTGCCACTGTCTCGGTCATCCCAGAGTTGCTTGAGAACACTCGTCTCTGGCAGTCAGTTAAGGAGATATTTGCCCTCCTACTCGGTGTCTCAATGATGGCACTACTCACCCAGTTTGAGTAAAACTTAGAGGGGAAGAAAAACCAAAGTGTGTAAAAAATGGTGTCATATGGTTGAATGGTGCACTTCTCATTGCAGCTGTCATATTGGTGTTGGAATGGGAAGAACCATTGTTGGGCATGAACTGTGTTAGGCTGCTTAACACGGCCATTGGAATTGCTTCTGCTCCTCTTGTCTGGGAACTTGCCTTATTTACACTGTGCAAGTTGTGTTCGTGCCTAGTAAATGTGTTTATGCTTTTGTCTGCTGGAGCATGTCTATGGGGACCCTAAGTTTTAGCATTTCTTAAAGGCCTTACGGCCTGAAAGTGTAATAAAAAAAAGAAATATGTGTACTAGGACAGCGACTATTCTTCAGTCTAGCGCTGTTTTGGTCACTTTGCACAATTGTTTTCTGTGATGGCTGGCTCAGAATAGTTGAATGTGGCACATTCCAAACTGCAGCCGAGTGAAATGTAAAGCAAAAACGTGAACCCTGCAACTTCCATCTCTCCTTGCTTTCCAGGATTTATTTATGGTTCCTATGTGCACTTGCATGAATGTTGTGTCATGTACAATGTTGTTAAGGGCAGCTGTTTGCTCTCTGTTGACAGTTCTTGTTCACTCATTCTAATTTACCAGTGCCAGGACTAATGCTTGTGCTCTTCTACTTGTGTTTGCATTAATATTTTGCATATTATCGGATGCATTCATGATGCAAGCTGACAGTGATGTGCATGTGTCACAAGCTTGGAGGCATTAAATGCTTGCACTAGACTAAAACAACTCTGAAGCATTTGTCATCATTAAATTGGGATGGCCTATGATGTTTTTATGTTTAAATTTAGTGCGCCACTTTTTTTGTAACAAGTGCAGTGAATTGCTTTGAATAATTTACGATAGCATGTTCAGTATGTGTTCTGGAGCACATTTTTTTTTTTTCTAGCAGTGAGAGCCTGGCATAACATTGCAATACATAGAGCAGAAACGAGACTTCCTAGCTACTGGCATGCCTAGCCTGTGATGCTTGCACATCAGCACGCTAATAGTGATGCAAAGCCTAGGAACTGCTCAGGTGAATGTCGGGTTGTCACACAGAATTTATTTTTTGCGCATTCTTTCTGTTATGCTTTATGTCATCATGGAAAAATGTGCAGTATGAATTGAGAGCAAGTAAATACACATCCATGCTAGTACCTTTGGCTAAGCTAATGGTTCTTGAGTATTAATGTCGAGTACCTTGTCCAACCTGTTATACTGAAGGAAGAACTCTTAGGTGTAACAGTTCTTATTATGTATAATATAGCCTGCAAATAACAAACTCTGTTGATCTGCTGTTGTTTTGTGTTAAGAGCTTCTTTATTTCTTTGGTTGTTGCATTAACCTTTGTTGGGCTCATGACAGTACGCTTTATTGGCTGCAACAGAATGCCTGATGCAGCTGTTACAGGCAGGGGAACATAGTTGCTTGAGCAATGACACCAATTTCTTGCTTGCAAAACTACTCTGAAAACTTTGTAAAGCTGTTCCTGTTTATTTTCACCTAAAGTACTTTTACATCTGAAGAGTTCTTACCTTCTTGGTGCTTGTTAGGGTGCTGTAGAAAAAAAAACCTTATTGTTTAGCAACTTCTGCTGCTTCTCTTGAACTCTTTGAAGCTGTAAATGCAAGCGAGGCAAATTTTTTTATGGCGGCTTAGTGCTTGTGCCTCCCCAGAGCAGAACAAAAAGCCTGGTGATATAGAGCATACCAGTGCATGCTTGTTGAGGAATTGTGGTAGCAGTTTTATGAAATGGGCATATAGGTGCAGGCATCGCTAGTTGCATAGTAAAATAGAAGGCTTTTAATATGGTGAGGCCAATTTTTTCTAATTCTGTACGTTACACAAGGTTGTAGCACCGCATTAATCTGGACGAATAGAACTAGTGCAAAATGTACAGCAATGTAAGAATGGAAATGGCTGATGGAAGTGGTATTTAATGGAATGTTTCATTTTCATGACCAGTGTTCATAATTGTTCCTGAGCCATGATACTATTTGGCAGCAAGTTCCGCCACCAATGGTAATTTTTCAGTTCACATGCTCAAGTGCACATGATCGCATTTTATTAATCTATAGTAGGTGCCTGTGTTGTGTACACTGCTACCTGCCTTTAATCACTGCTGAAAATCATGAAGCATTCAAATTGAAGGTAGGTAGCTACTCAGTGTACTGAGGTATCTTTGTTTTTGTGCAAGACTTTATGGTGTTAAACTGGCTGAAACGGATATTTGTTGCTGAGCACACTTAATTTCACAGCACTTGGTATGCTGCTTGATTTAAAATAAAGGTATTTGTGGTGCAGTTGCAATGACCATGACAGCTTTTGCTCTTTGTTCTGCAAATGATTACTAGCATCTGTTTCAAATGGTGCTGACGTGCAGGCTTTGTATTTTTGTCTGCACTTTTAATGCTGACCAACATTAGAAAAAAGTGGTTGCATGTGTATAATGGGCTGGTTGCAGGTAATTGCATGAGACATGACCCTTTTATTTCAACTTTATTGCTCTGAGAGGTGTAAACTTAGAGAAGGAAGAAAGCATGCCTGGGATAAGTTTAAGTTGCCTTGTTTTCTGCTAGGACTGGTGCTTCCCTGTGCCAGGTTAGGTGGGCATTTAGAAATTGGTCATCCCATGCTCAGCGTGAGTATTAAGAAATTCATGCTGTTTTAACTTCACTCAGAATACTTTGTGAACATAATTTAGCTGGCAAAGATAACTGATGGTCTCTTGAACTTTGCAAACTTGTGGACATCTTTTAAGTCACCATGATGGTGCATAGCATTAATAAGATTAGGAAATACTTTTCTATTAGAGTGAAAATTTGTGCAACCATTAGGGCATTGCTTTAATACATTATTCATCAGTGAAAAGCTTTCGGATTTTAAGGCGAAAGCCTTTAATGGCTCATACTGTCGTCCGCTAGCAGAGGGTGTCACACCTTTGGCAGCGTTTAACTCGTTTTAACTCGGGAACTAAAAAAGATAGGAGGAAACGAGTGGTGGCTTCAGATAGAGGAGGAAAAAATGGACCTAGAAGCCACGTTTGATGACTGTAGAGTAATTAGTTAATTACAGTAAAAAATGTCAAAATTGCATTGAAATAGCGCAGACGTCGATATAGCCACAAGAACGGTGTGATGTCGCATACATCGGAAGCCGTCGCAGCATAGTGAAAATTGCCACGGAATGGTCGGAAAAACAATGGATTTGTGTCAAATTAGATGGAAAATGTGTAGTTAAGTGTAATTAGCACTTAATATTCCCAGAAGATGTATAATTTGGGTATCGATATAGACATGGGAGCAGTTTGACGTACATCCACCGGAAGTCGTCACGGCAGTGTCCCCGACTTTCGCCTCTCAACACTTTAGTTGCCAAAGTGTCCTCGCAATTTTGCTGCCCCATATACCCGTGCTAGAATGGGAAACATGATTTTTTTTCAACTTTTTGCTGAATTCTTTTGAAAAAAAGTCATTTCTCTTTGATTATGCTCTCTCGTTAATGCAGTTTACCAGTGCTGCAGTTGCATATGTTGCATCCTCCTGTCATCCATTACATCTCGCAAGCCTCTTTTCACCCATTCTGACCTCTTTTGCTGCCTTTCATCAGTGTGGCCAACTTGGGTGAAATAGTTCATCCAGTCAGATGCATTGAGTTGTCACACTGTTATACGAGCGGAAAGTGCGCTCAGACGCGAACCATGAACCTCTTCGTCCGTTCTGACCTCCTCCATCTTCAGAGCTCTTTCACTCTCTCCACGCCCTCCTTCTCTGGCTTTCCAACCTCATCCTCTTACAGGATGCGCCTGGTACGCCCACAGCTATGGTGGCTACCACCGCCCCACAAACCTCCTTTCATCTGTTCTGACCTCCTCCTCCTTCGAAGCGCTTTCACTCTCTCCATGCTACAGGTGACGGCAACCCCGTGAACCCAGAGAACGGGCACCTAACAGCTGAGCTGTAGAGAAAAATTGTGGAAAGGATGGGTCTTTGACCCTGCCTAGTGCAGACCAAACAAAAAATACTATGGTGGATACAATTCAAGAATGAAGTGGCTTTTTCCTACAAAGGACCCCCTTCCAAGCCTATGGTTTGGCTGATTCTCATGAACAATGTGCTAGCATGACAATGCAGGGAGCGGCGTGACAATAGAGGGAGGAGACTATCCTGGCCATGGAGGGAGGGGGCTATCCACTTTCCTCTGCCACGCCCCGCATTGTTACACTAGCAGGCTCCTGAGAATCGGCCAATGCCATTGGCAGGAAGGGGGTCCTTTGGTGAGGAAAAACTGCTTTGTTCTGGAGTTGTGTCTGACTATAGCCACGGTGTTCTGTGGCCGTGCTGCCCGTGCACCATTAAAATTGCGCCAGCATCGGAAGAATTTCTTTTATTGCGATGGAGTATAGGCAACCTGCAGTGCCCAGGTGGTGCTGCAATTGTTCCAATGTGTGTCTAGAAACTGCTGCCGTCAGCTGTTGGGACCGCAAAAGACACGAGAGCACATTTTGAACAATTAAAGGGGTGTTTTTGGCTGATAATGCTTTTTGCTTAGGTTCTCTCTGTGTAGCAGATAGCTGACACACGCCACACGTGGCTTTGACAGAGTACGGAAGCTCGTGCCTATAAGCGCAAGCAGGGGGTATGGAAAAGCACTAGTGCTCATCTAAATGGGACTCTGCCCTGTTTTTTGTAGTCGGTGCTATCCATGCTCCACGTGTGTCATTCTTTAACATGCGCTGACATGGCACACCACACAGGCGTTTCTGTATTTCGGCTCCATCGAAATATGGCCGCCGCAGCTGGGATCAAACCCATAACCTTACGATCAGCAGCTTAACACCAAAACCACTGAGCACTTAATTCGAGAGGGGAGATTGTTGATGCTTTTACACATAGAACTTGTGAAGTGTCAATGAATGTAGCCAGTTCCTTTTTTTTATTGTTTATTTTGGTCTGCATTACAAAGCATTGGAAACCGAACCAAGGGAGAGTAGGCAAAAGGTGTATCAGCACCTGACGAAGGCCTGCCCACCCCTTAACAGAATAAAATGTTGAATGCATCGCATCTGGTTATACAAAATAGAATATGGACACGAGCCTATAATTGCAAACAGGATATATCTAATACATACCTTTAAGAAATAAAATGCACAAGATATAATGACATATTACTCCAAGGTAGAGAAAAAAACAATACATAGAAGGGATACATATGTGAGTGCAGGGAATCAAAAGGGTAAACGTAACAGCGAGACAGAAGAATTGATATACCGGGTGTTTCAGCGAACACTTTCAAAAATTCTCATAAGTAGAATTTTCTTTGTAAAGATATGGCTTTTGCAGCATAGTATTACCAATGTTGGCGGACACCAGAAAACCGGTGAATCATATTAGGTAGTAAACTGGTTCACTAATTTTTAATAATTAACTTTTTAACTATTACAGTTAGGCACCTAGTTGCAATTAGATATTTGTAGCCGGTCGTTAGTAATAGCCGTATCAGTTTTTAGAATTTCGAAAACGAAATTACTCTCACCGCTGTGGCTCGACAAAGTTTGGCTGCATCGTGCTAAAAATACATGCACTATCGAAAGCATGCAGGCAAAGCATCCCCTCCAGTGCACGTAACTAGTCGAAAAAGCTAAATTTTGTCGAGCCACAGCGCCGAGGATAATCGCATTTTCGAAATTCTAAAAACTGATATGGCTATTACTAATGACCGGCTATAAATATCTAATTGCAACTAGGTGCCTAACTGTAATAGTTAAAAAATTAATTATTAAAAATTAGTGAACCAGTGTACTACCTAATACGATTCACCGGTTTTCTGGTGTAATACTATGCTGCAAAAGCCATATCTTTACCAAGAAAATTCTACTTATGAGAATTTTTGAAAGTGTTCGCTGAAATAACCGGTATATATATATATATATATATATATATACCAGGTGTCCCAGCTAAATGTAACCAAGCTTTTAAAAAACACGGGGTGTCCTAGCCGTTTGAAACCAAATGAGGGTTGTTTAGAGTCGCGTGGCCTAGTTTGCAGTATTTTTTTCGTTCTTCAAGGCTGACTAATTAGTCAAGCTTAATTAACTAACTTTTTAATTATTGACTTGAGGAACAAAGTGCCAAAGGAAAAGTTGTAGATCGCTTTGAGAAACAGCTTACTGAGACATTTGCAGCAAAGTAATATTTACATAAAGTAGTTTTTTTACTGGCCCTTAACCATAACCCGCACAATAAGAAAAAGCTTCCACATGACAACTGTGCCACTTCAAAGTCCCAAGACACGCCTTAAAGAATAAAATCCATTTTTTCTGAAGTCCTCTCCTCGATGAGACTTTGGGTGCACATTGGGGCAGAGAAGTGAGCGAGAAGCTGGTCACGTGACAACTTTCTTTTAAGGCCAATAAATGAAGCTACGTAAATGGTAACTTGACGGAAACAGCACTACTAGCGGTTTTTCGAGGTGATCTAAAACTTTTGCATTGACACTTTCTTCCTGAAGTCAATAATTAAAAAGTTAGCTAATTAAACTTAACTAATTAATTAAGTTTGAAGAGCGAAAAAAATACTCGAGACTAGGCCACGCGACTATGAACAACCCTCAGGTGGTTTCACTGGACTAGGACACTTCGCCTTTTTTAAAAGTTTGGTTACATTTAGCTGGGACACCCGGTATATATATATGGTTTGGTTTGGTTTCTTCGGGTTCAACGTCCCAAAGCAACTCGTGCTATGAGAGATGCCGTAGCGAAGGCCTCCGGAAATTTCGACCACCTGGGGTTCTTTAACGTGCACTGACATCGCACAGTACACGGGCCCCTAGAATTTCGCCTTCATCGAAATACAGCCACTGCGGCCGGGATCGAAACCGCGTCTTTCGGGTCAGCAGCCGCGCGCCGTAACCACTGAGCCACCGCGGCGGGGGGCGCATATATATATATATAAGGGATAACAAAATCTTCAAGGCAACTGATAAAAAATATATTAAGTTGGGGAAGTCACATTGAAAAACTTAACAGATTTATTCAACGTTTCGACCAGGGACTGGTCTTTTTCAAGAATGATCATACAGTGCATGGAAGGGTCTTCTTATAGCAGTGAACATGGCACACACAGGGCTTGAAAAAGAAAAATGAGAAAAATCAAGATGCGCCAAGATGCGCCAGCAAAGGCGCCGCGTGAAAGAGGTGAAAGAGGGAGGTGGGCCTGGGCGGACACGCGACTAGTTGGGGGAAAAAAAAAAAGCATGGGGGTGGTTAACAAAAGAAGGGAAGTGCCTGCCAATTGTGTACGCCTCTAGCCGCCTCTGTGTGGCCCCGCACAACTCCAGAAGAAAGCATGAGGACGCGGCTGAGCTAAGTGTCTCCACACAGTGGCATGTGGACCCCCAAAACCAGGTGAGGTTGCATATGAAGACCATATGGAAAGCTCCTTCTTTACAGGAGTAGAAAAAAAGAATAAATAAAGACAAAGAATGGCACTGCGATGGCCCAAGGAAACAAAACCACATGAGGGTCGCACATGAGAACCACATGGATAGGCTCCTCCTTTACAGGAGTGGAAAAAAAAAGTATAAATAAAGACAGAAAATGGCACTGCGATGGCCGAAAGGAACAAAAACACACACACACGCAGAGGTGACATGAATACACAGATTACATACAAAATTGTGTCACTTTTGTAGCATTTTTTAGCAGAGGCTATGTGGGGAAATGCATAAAAGCCCACAAATTAAGTTAAAGACAGCGCCAGAGTGTTAGAAAGTGTACCAAAAAGGCAAAGTTCATTACAGGGAACACCGCTTAAGAATAACACAACAACAATATTAGAATAAATACAAATGGCACGTGAGATAATACAGGCACCCAAAATAATACAGTTAAAGTGTGAAAAAATGTCCTAAGAAACAAAGTTTACCCAAACGCCGTGATCAGCAACAACAAAACGATCATAATGCGGTGAATACACGAGAGACGAGCGTCACAGAATTCGTGCTTAACCACAACAAAAATAATGTCAGTACCTCGACTAGAAATGAAAGTGTTAAATATATATATATATATGTGCAATTAGAAGGAGAAATATATGTTTTTTTTTTCAGTCTGGACAAAGGAAATTTGAAACCCAGAAATTGTGAGTAGAGTATGGCACAGGTTTCTAGAAGTAAGCTGACTATGCAGTTCTTAAATTGTTGATCAGCACAATTTTTGAGTGCGAAATCCAGAATCTGTGGGGACATATGCAACAGAGTAGGTATGAGGTATGAAGTCTTTCAAAAACGTAATTAGTGTGAGCATTCGACACATTGTATTTCATGTGATGTAAACTATAACTAGAGTGTGCTAAAAAAAGAGTGTCTGTTTTAACAAGCGTGTGGACATGGGCTGCAAGCTTTTTTTTTTGTAAGTTTGCTCAGCTGAAAGAGGGCTCATGCTCATGCTCAATACAGTCTCATACTCACTGGGAGTGTTTGCTGTTGCGCATATAGCTTTTTTTTTTTTTGCAATAGAAATAGCCAGCATTCGGCTATATGAGATTGGAATCCAGTGCATTTTTTTTCTTGTCTGCATGTTATTTTACAATTTCTTGTTAGCGCGTCACAGTCACTGAGACACGAGCAGTGTTAAGTTTTGGTATGTTGTTAGCCGTGTGTCCAAGATTAGGCTGGATTTTTTTGTAGAGAGTTAACAGACAATTGGTAGTGCATGAAAGCCGTGTTTGTGCACAGGTTATGCGATGAGAAATTGAGGGCACAGCTCTGCTGTCAGTCAAATAGTTAAAATCAACTATAATTTGAGGCGGATGTGAGGCAGGGCTGAAGAAGGCACAGGCAAAGCTGAACATACACTTTTGTTGACCAATATTGTATGCGTCCAGTCGGCAGGAGAACACACACTAAAAGACTGCGGAAAAAAGACTGCCAGCGGCTTGCGCTCGGCACGTGCATGTAGAGTCATACCCAAAGGAGAGCCAATGCAGCGGCATGTCTTCCGACAGGTGTCTATTTTATTGTGTGTCTTCCTCTTTCAAATGATGCGTTAGACCTTAGAATACGTGGATACCAGTGTGCTACTCACCTAAGACCGCTAAATAAATTAAAATCGAATTTCTTTTCTCGTGCTGTTTCAGTTTCATAAACCGAATGATGGCTGTGACGTGTAGTCGAACTTTAGGTCACGTGGGGCACAGAAAAACTGTATAAATGCAAATACGTAGTTTTAACTCACTACAGCACTTAAACAAGCCTGCTTCATGAGCTAGAATTACAACAAACGACGTATCAGAAGTTATATTGCCGTTTTTTTGTGCCTCACGTGACGTAAAGTTCAACTATACGTCACAGCCATCGTTCGGTAGATGAAACCGAAAAAGCATCAAGAAGAAATTGAATTATAAATTATTTAGCGGTCATAGATGAATATTGCAAGGTTCCCCATGTATACCAATGTCTAACGCATCATTTGAAAGAAGAAAACACGCAAGCAAAAATTTGGATTTCAGCATCTTCGCGCCTCTCCCGCTGTCATCGATGCGCACTTGTTGCGCATCTGATGTCTGATGTCATCTGATGTCTCCATTACTATCAGCGATTCTGCTTCACCTGGGCTGGGTGAATCCACTGGTGTGTGGCTGCTGCTGGTGTCTCTGCTGCTCGAGCCCGATTCCATGCTGAAGATCAGCTGCAATAAAGGAATTTATTCTGCATCATGTCGGCTCCGTGTTTTTGTGCCAAATGCATTGACACCTATTCAAAAGTATAAAAGCACAGAATTTGAGAAGTATTCTATCCTTGCAGTACTTGCTGCCTCTTTTGTTAGTGAGTTGTATTACCATCCAACACCTGTGGCAAAATGTGTTTTGCAGTGAAAGTAAGGACAGGGACAAAGCGATGATGTAGTAAGCAAACACAGTTTGTAGTCTGCTTTTTTGTTGTACTTGTTTGCACTGCAAAACATATCTTCAGTTGTGTACAAACTAGCACGCGTCAGAGTTTTGCTCTTGACATATATGAAGTGGAAGCAACACATCTTGAAGCCACTGTAACTGCACATATTCAAAATTCATCTCATCTGATTTGGTAGTGAAACCTGTTTTATCTCGAGCACTATTAAAGCAGTGCAGTTTAGTTAATAAACAATAAGATGAGTTGTGTTTCAAGAACCACACCGCTCCTGAAACTGACAACATCCTTATGGAAGGGTGCATGCGCTCAGTGAGCAAAAAGCATATCGCTTGACCCATTGAGGGCACAAGTTGACTCACCTCTTCAACTGTTTCTGCCGGTGGCATGCAGACGCTCTCCTGCACCAGAGACATATTGTTACGTGACGGCAAGCGATGAAGAAAGGACTGCATGACCGATGGCGATGATATGATTTAATGTCTACGAGCCTAGCACGAGCGCTCCTGCCCATGCCACTGCCCGCTTCGTCGTCTTCTAGTCCGTCACATGACTCGGGGCCACGAAGCGATCGTCCCGATCGCTCGAACTAGAAGAATGCCACAGACGATGACAAGCAGGACCTTGACGATGGGCGTGGCAGAACAATATTATTAATAGGTAGGCCAAGGAACCGGTGCAGCTCAAAGAAAAAGGGCCAAGTCTTTGCACCTGACCCTGTGGTCTGTTCGCGTGCTTCTTTCCTGTAGAAAGAGAACACAAGAGCCAGTCAATCAATCGTTCATTTCCAACATAAGGTTGACAGTCCCCAGGTGGAAAAGCTGCATGAATTATCAAGCTTTAGGTGTCCAGGGCCAGCACATGGAGCAGAATTCTCCAAAATTACATAAAGTACAAAACACACTGACACCTGCCGCACTTACAGCACTTTATGTTGCATTCAAGTAAAAAATGTATTATATTTGACAGCGAAAGGTAAGGAAAAAAACATGTAACTTAACATCATACAAGCGTGGGAACTACAAGGAACCGATTAATTGTTGAACACTACTGTCGCAGTTTCCGCGAGAAGTTCCTAATACCTCGCTCTTCACGCGCGTCACGTCACGCGCTCGTCCAAATCGCAGTTACTACACTTCATCTCGCAAGCCGTTCGCAGTGGAGTGGAAGCTACGAGCGCGAGGCGGCAGCGTCAAGTGCGCTCACGAGCCAAACTGGTAAGACAGTCGCCTGGCGCTTGTAGCCTCCCTTCTACTGCGAAAAACTTGCTAGTGCGCTTCATGCAGCAAGACAAAACAGAGAATGACTGTGCCCGCACTCCCTGCGCGTAGTACATGCTCACATTAGACACCTTTAGCATACCGTGTTACCGTTACCGCTACCGGAGTACCGGGAGCCCGCCCACCGCCGCTGAGCACGCGCTGATTGGCCCTGATGCTGCTGGTGCGCGCGCAGCTCGTGGGTACGTGGCGCCATCTGGCGCCGTCAAAGCGATCTGCGCATGCGCATTGACTGCGCGCGGGCTCCAGGTACTCCGGTACCGGTAACGATAGCACGGTATGCTAAGGTGTCTATTTTTTGCTGCGGTACTTACCGGTATCGTTGAGTCAGGTTGTCAATCTTTGATTGCACCTGCTGCCTAGTGCGCGGTATCCCCATTTCACCGAGGGCGTTGGCGATTTCGCTGTAAACACCAGCGTTGTGTTTTTCTGCCCGCAGCTCGCATAGCCTGTCCTCCCACAGACGAATCAAGGCCCTAGCTCGTTTCTTCGTCAGTCCAGGCTGTTCGCGGCTGTCGAGAAGGCTTCTCCACCCTGCTTTGCGCAGATGGTCCAGCGGCGGCCATGCTGATCGTGCGCGATCGCGTCGGCAGCGGCGTCAGAGGAGAGAGAGAGAGAGAGAGAAAACTTTTATTGCTCTTTCAAGAGATTCGCGGAGATGAAGACTTCTTGGTCGTCCTGCTTGGGCGCTGGCGACTTGAGTCTTCGAGCAAGGGTGGGCCCTCAGTCCAGGGCTCCACTGAGTCGTGCCGCTTCAACAGCGTGCTGTACCAAGGCCCTCTGGACCTCGAGCTCGCTGCTGGAGAGACAGCTCTCCCATTGCTCCTCACTCGGTGTTTGATAATTGTGGAATGCTATGTTTCTTTCGCACTCCCAGGTAATGTGATAGAGTGTAGGTGTACCGCCGCACCAGGGACAGTCTGATCTGAATTGCGTTGGTGACATTTTGCTGTATATGTACAGGTTAGGAAAAGTGTTCGTCTGTAGCCTACGCCATCCTACAGCCTCTTCCCTAGTCAGTGCTCTGTGTGGTGGTGGATACCTCAATCTAGTTCCCCTATAAAGTTGTAGGGTCTCTGCGTAGCCTCCCTCGCACGTGAGTAGCGGAGAGCTTGCAGAGGCTGAGCGCGCTCTCTCCTAGTTTTCTCCTAGCACAGCACAAAGCGAAAATGGCGCCTCACGGAGGCTACCAGGGTAGCTGTGTAGAGAGTATATGACTGTCATAAAAAGAAAAACGACTCTATGGCTACTGCCACTAAATTACTATTTAATGCAACAGAACATGTTTTTAAATATACCAGACGTTTATTGATGCTGACCATGAGAAATATTGTGTTGCTCACTGGGAACAGGAGTGCTCCTTTAGCTCGCTGAGGTAGGGTGCCTACGCTGAGGGAGATCGCCGCGCGCCCTTATTATAAAGAAACATTACCTTAAAGGACTTTAACGTGCCCGTGTGACAGGGGTATTAGAGCATGTGAGGGTAAGCTGTTCCAGTCTCTCTGGAGATATTCGGCTATGCGTGGCAAGCTCAGCCAGAAACCAGCCACCAAGTGACTAAGGGAGTGGTCGTTTGGTGCCCAGCTTTCGCCAGTCGCAAGCCGAGAGAATAGCTCAGAGTTAGAGGTTCACAAATAGCAGAGCCGATACAGATGAATTTATAATCACTCGTAAGAACTCATTCGAAGTGATCTACAAAAAAAATTAATACATGCCAAGTAATACTAGAGAGAGACAATAAAACGAAAGGTCATGTAACAACAGTACATTAGTACACGAGGCAACCGAAAGAAAATACAATCTGCCTTTTTCACAATATGTGGCGGCCTCTGGAGAGTGGCGAAAATCCGTCTGCTACAGGTTGAAAACAAACGCACGTGGGAGACGCAGGCGCGATCTAGTTCCACGAGGAGCGCCTGCGAAGTTGCAAGTGTGTACTTGACAGCTGCCGCCATCTGTCACATGCGCCTGTCACTCACATGAACTGCGCATGCGCAGTAGGAGCTGGCAGTTTCATTTTCAACCAGTGGAGCTGGAGGAGAAGAGGCACGCATGCGCAGCGCGCCCTTGTGAAAAAGGAGGATTTGTTCATCGGGCACTGCGACAGTCCGAAGACCGGTGGATCGCGGTGGGGCCGTCCCGAAGTCTGGCGCACGTTGCCTCCTGTGGCTGGGCGAGTGGTGTTGAACCGGGAGTCGTGCGGAAGCGCTTCTTCGAAACCCTAGCTACGGTACGGGCTGATCGACGGCGCTAAACGCCAAGGCAGGCGCTCACATGCACATAACGTCTACAGTACCACCTTTCCGTCAGGCTCTCGCCGATACACGCGTCGCCATTGGACAGGCGAGAGGGTTCGAGTCGCATCTCTCCGAACCGGCGCCTCAGTGGAGAGCCCTCAACACACACAAGGTTACGCATTCTTCGTGGGTAATCAGGGGTTTACAACAGTTGAGGTACATGCTTGTTGGTTAATCGTGCCTGATGAAACAGCGCAAGGGAATATACGATGTCTGTCCTGCTCTGTCTACCCTTGCGCCGTGTCATCAAACAGTAGACAAGGGAAGGAAAGAGGGGCTCGTTGTGACATACTATTGCACGCAGTATGACTTGCAACGCGCCACCGCCTCCGCAGCGCCCTGGCGGCGAAGCTCACAACGAGGCAGCCAGACAAAGGGCGAAGGTTTGACTACCATATAGTTTTACCATTTCAGAGATGCGCGTCGCCCTGAGCCCTGCCCTATCCTCTTCCTCTCTCGCAAAGTAGATCGAATTCATTGAAGCGATAGCGGCGATAACCGGGCGCGCCGATGAGCGCTTCTGCAATATGCCTTAGCTCAGGGGCGACGAGCATCTCTGAAATGGCCAAACCCTCGCCTTTTCTTTTTTTTTTTTTCGCACAGCCCAGCAAACCAAAAACCTCTCAGAGGCGTCTAGCTAGACGTCTCTAAGAGGTTTTTGGTTTGCTGGGAGGTCACATGCTTCGCTGTGAGCTCGCTCCCCATGCAGCGTTCGGTAGCTCGGCGGCACACTCCGGAGCGTTGCAAGTCATACTGCGCGCGATAGTACATGCAAGAAGCCAGCAGTGAACGAAACCGAGGAGCACAGGGGATTTTTTTTTAATTTGTGATGTTCGTAAATGGAAGGTTGATAGGCGAATTGTTTAAAAATAATTGATTAAAAAGCAGAACTACCACATGCCGCCGATGGGATCCGAACCCATGACCAGTGGCGTAGCCAGAAATTTTGTTCGGGGCGGGGCTGCAACATGGCCTCCTCATAGAATTTGTGGAGGGATCAAACAGAAGAATAGTAACTGCATTGCCACTGACAATGCCACTGTGTATTAGATAACGCACTGTCTAGACAAGTGAAATATGCATTTTTTTCCAATAAAAGAATATATTCGTATGTCGTAAAAAACGCGGCAACATAACTGATACAATGCTTCCATGTTTTTGCGTATTTAAGCAAAGAAAATATCACATGAAATCTAGAACCAGCAAAGCAATGCATGCCGCTGATATGAAAACGTATTAAAGGCCATGAAATGAGCAAGTAGAGGACAAATATATTAATGAATCTTTATTGTTCAAGAACCGTAACATTTTTGTACATAAGCAACGGCCAGGGGAAAATCTCAGTGACGCTCTCTGTTTCAGTGTACTGCGCAGCAGCAGCTGTTACCGGTCATGTATTGCGAGTAATCACACCAAAATTTTAGTCACAACAGCGATCACTTACATAAACGAGGAGTTCTGCAAAATATACCGTAGAAGTGCGAATATATAACTTGATAAAGGACAAAAAAGTGTCACTTGAAACAAAGTCATTGCATGTGTATACAAAACCTCGCAACAAGATATATTTAAATAAACGTATCTCTCCATTAAATATACGTATCTAAGCAAAAGTCACTCTATATAATGCGTCAAACAAGGCAAATAAACATCTTGTGCAAACACAGATAGTAAACTTTACACACGGAAGGACAGCGATCCAGGCAAGAACAAACTATAGCAGAAGTAGCGATATGTACGTGGGCCATGCTGCGGTCGGTGACAGTTTGAAAAAATTTCGGGGGGGGGGGGGGGGGGTGAAGCCCCATAAGCACCCCACCCTGGCTACGCCCTTGCCCATGACCTCCGAATTTCGCGTCCGGTGCTCTGCCAACTGAGCTACGGCGACAGCTGATCAATCTTCTGCTTTCAACGGCATTTATGTGTAGTGTGTAATCAAACCTTGGGAGTGTTCAGCGCCACTCGTACTTAGCGGCGAGCGTAGTATGAGGGCTGTTCAATAAGTTTTGCCTCCTAGTCTGTAAAGCGCGTTTGTTGTTCAAAGTGAAAGATGTCACATTCAAAAGAAAGCATGAAATATCTTCTTTAGAAAGAACAGTTCATTTTTGACGTTACCCCCAACAACAATGAGGCACCAGGCACCTTGAGGGCGGCTGGTGGCGACACAAACCAAACTTATTATCGGACAGAAAGCGGTACCCTTCAGATGTTCCTTCTTTGGTAATAGCAAAGTCACATGTCACTAAGTCCAGATTATTGGGTGAGGGAGGCGTAACATTTCGAAGCTGCAGCACCTTCAGTAAGGCAGTTGTTTCTCAACACGTGTGTGGCCAAGCGTTGTCGTGTCGACTGTCGGCTGATGAGGCACCCATCTGGAATTCCACATATAGTCCGCACTAGCGCCGTGTGACTTGGTGCTATTGCCAGAGCTGATGGAACATCATGCACTATGTGTCCGCCAATAAACTCGCTAATACAGTGCGTAGTTGGTGCCGCCAGCAGCCAGCCTCATTCTTCTCTGACGGTATTCAAACGCTTGGGTATTGATGACGCAGATGCCTCATTGTTGTTGGGGTAACGTAAAAAATCAACCATTCTTTCGAAAGAAGACATTTCAAGCTTTCCTTTGAACGCAAGGTCCTTGAATTTGAACAATTAATAAGCGGGTTACAGAATAGGAAGCAAAACTTATTGAACAGCCCTCGTACGTCCTGTATATTACCGCGAATATGCCACGTGAAACGTGATCGAACGGTGAGGGCGGAAGCTGTGCGAGAACCCTCTTATGCTACCTATATGGCATCAAGACTGCCAGAATCGAGATCCTCGTTAGCTGTTGAGCAGACAAGGGGAGGGAAAAAAGGGGCTCGTTATGACATACATGAAAGCCAACAGTCAACGAAACCCATGAAGCTTAGGGGATGTTTTTTTGTTGCGAAAACAACACTACTGGAGCCCAGCTCGGCGCGTCGCGTATGCTCGTGGCGGTGCGGCTACCAAACGATCTTGCGCCGTTGCCTAGCAACCCGAGTTACCACCCGAGCTTACACGAGTTACTCGGGTAAGCTCGGGTAGTAACTCGGGTAAGTTCGGACAAGCGTCGTGCCATCTGCGCGAGAGGTTGCTCGGGAAGAGCAACATGGGTCGCAAAATCCCGACGGGTGGCTGGGATATAACAGCCACCTCCCAGTGCAGCAGTGGCGCATCGCTTAAACACTGCACCACTATATGAGGACTCGCCGCCATCTATGAATCTTAAGTGGGAATTACCAATTCAGCATACATGGGCCTTAATACACTAAAAATATCATGCCACACTCCTAAAGTGGAGTTTAAGTGCCCCCTCCAATTGAAGAATGAACACCTGTTTTCGCAGGTCTACTCGGTTTAACTACGGTAAGCCCCTATCAGTAAATGTGAGATTATTAGGGGAATTGTTTAAAAATATCTGATAAAGCAGAAGAAAAAAATGGTGCGGTTCAACTACTGCTGAATATGGTTACAGAGCGAAAGCTATGGTGTACCGGGCAACTATAAGCGGCTTGGCATCTGTAACGTTGAGTGCGTTCCGGACACTGGACAGACGGCGCATCCACCCTGCCACACTGGCAGATGGTGGTTGATTGAGAGAGTTTGCTCACCCAATGAACGCTGCAGTCTATTGCAGCATTGCCGCGTTTCTGCCACAGCGTTAATGTCAACGCATGCAGCGCACATCTGTCACTACCGCCAAGTAGCTTAAAGCACGACTGAGGTGTCCACTGTTCTAAGGAGGCAGTTATGCGCCTTTCCTTTGCTTTCCAAGCTCCCGCTCCATTGGTTTCGTAGCTTAAAGCGCGAATATAAGGTGTCCACTGCCCCAGGGGGGCAGTTATGCGCCTGCCCCTTGCTTTCGAAGCTCACGGCCATTTGAAGGTCAAATGTTCATGGTCTGCGATTGAAGCCCGAGGTCCCGTAGTGAAGCTTGCGCTTCAAAACATGCCGCCGGTGGGATCCGAACCCACGACCTCCGGGGTTTATCCAATTAACCTTCCCGAATCGTCTATATGGCGTGCGCAGGCGATATATTCCCTCCGCGCCGCGCTGGTTTTCCAAATATGCGCCGATTTTTGTGACTCCCTCTCCTCGTAATTTTTTGCATGCTCAAAGGTCAGCGCTCCTTTGCCGGCCCCACCATTCGGTCCCACCGCCGGCTGCCGACGCGCGCGGGAATTCCCGGGGGCGGAGCTTCCTGACCTGCCGGAGCGACGCGGATTACTGGCCGCGGCCGCCGTGTGACGTCTGTAAGAATCTAACCAATAGCCATCTATTAACAGAGACGCAGGAGCCTGAAACGAAGGAGAGCACGAGTATGAAAAAGTCGCCGGAAAGGGCTCGCCAACTTTCGCAAGTGATTGCGGGTTCTCTGCTGCGTGTAGAAGTGCATCTCAGAAGTGAATCATGACAACACAATCCAGTGATTGAGGAAATTTATGTACTATCACGATGGAAAGAAACGCGAACAACGCGGCGCCTACGCGCTCCGCTGTTCGAATTTCTTTTGATGGCGCTTTTACCTGGATGGTAAGAAAAAGCGTCATCACGAACAACTCTAGCATCTTTTTGCTACCACCGAAGTAAAAGCATATTTAAAAAAAAATGCGAACAGCGGAGCGCCTAGGCTCCTCTCTGTTAGCGTTTCTTTCCATTATGATGGTACTGAAGGCGTTTTAGAGCTCTTTTGAACGTTAGAAGCTCCATCTCGGAAAAAAAATTGAACGTCGGCGTCGATGGTTTGAAGTACAACCAACTAGAAGTCGTTTGAAGCCTCGCAGCCGGAGCATAGAGAGGGAATGTGGTGGCTTGATAGGAGTGAGGCAGAGAGGAGGCGAAAGACGCAGTGGCCAAATGCGCTTGAAAAAAAGTCCTAACCACGGCCCTAACGCCGTGGTTAGGATTCATCCTCACAGCCGTTTTTTCTCTCCTCCGTCATCGTCGCCTTGCTGGCGTTTGACGGAGGAAAAATGTTTTCCCCATGGAATCGGGCCGCTGGCGCCATAGGGCCCACCGCCAAGCTCGCGATGACGGAGTCATAACACGCGTTCGCCACTCGCTGCCTTCATGTGACTCTACGTCACGGCTTGTGTGTTGCAAGCGAGCAGCGGCTGCGGTATGCTGGTAGTATCTTAGATACTATCTTTCGATACATTTTGTGTATCGGTATTAGGTATCGCGTGCTGAAAACTAGAGTATCGGAGTATCGGTATCGGAAATACATTTTTAGTGTATCGTGTATTTTACGATACTCGATGCAAAAAAAAAAAGTTGTACAAGCCCTCGCTCAGGCGGTAGCACAAGACGGGCGGCAGCACCTTCGCTGCTTTTTAGCCAACTCCCAAGCTATTACTTCTGGATCGGCGTTTCTGCGCCGTCCAACTGTACGCCGTCCCAATTCAGTGCGCCTGCTCGCACGTGTTCCTAGTTTGCGGTGTACGCCAGTAGCCCTCGCCGCCAACTCTTTTTCAAGTGGAATCAAAGCTTCCCGAGAAAGCTTCTGCAGACTATGTTTATTGCAAGCCACTTTTGGGTGCAGTTAGGAATGTATTCAGCCGCAGGTTCGACCATCTTTTGAAGACGAAACCGAATGCAAAAGAGGCAACAGTTGCTGCTGTTCTACACCCCTATTTCAAGTTTCGGTGGTTACCAGTACAAATGGAAGACTTCCGCCGTCATGCTCAGAAGCTTACAGAAGAAGCTGTTGTCGACTATATCAGCACAGCACAAGCCGCGCATACTTCCGCACGTGAGGCAGTGAGATCATTGGCGCCAGCAGCATCAAATGCGTCAGCTGACGCATTCTTTTCATTTGAAGAGACAAGCGGTGTAACCAGCCGTAGCTCTCAGGAGGCGTTAGTGAAGCTTCAGTTTCTCAATAATTTACAAGATCCTCGAGTTGATGTGGCTATGCTTCATTCTTATCCACTGATAAGAGGCGCCTTCATCAAGTATAATACTGCGACGTGCTCGTCTGCTCCTGTAGAGAGGCTTCTTTCATTTGCCTCCCTTATAGCGCGCTCAAATCGCGGGGCTCTTTCGGACCGGCGGTTCGAGAAAATGTTACTTAAGACTTTCAAGTAAACGTAACGAATACTTTTTGCCTAATAAGAACGTTCAGCCATTTTACTTGCGGTTTTCATTCTAGCTTTTTAAGAATAGTTTTCAGCTTCAGAAGTTTGTTATCGCAGTACTGGCAAACTAACTGTTCGTTTCCCAAGCGCACGGAGCTTGCCTCATTTAGTTTGATCAAAGGCACAGGCCATCGCGTAAGTACTCTATAGTATCGAACCGAAAACAGAAAATGTTTCAGGTTTATTCATATAGTCAAGTGCTCACAGATTGGTTCGTATGAGGAACTTTGGGTTAAATGATTTTTCGCTAGGCTACTTATGGAAGCGATCGCTTCAACATATATATGATTTTAGTCCAAATTAAAGTTCTAACAAGGCCAACTGCGCAGACAGCGGAGCTTCAACAGATCCATGGGGTCGGATTCGTTTATAAGTCCTTTCAGGAAAAGTGCTGTATAGAAATACACTAAAGGTTAGAGAAACCACGAGTATATTTCCTAAGTTCGCCAATTATATTACCGGCATTATTAGACAGTGATTTCAGCTATGTAAACTTCGTTAGTCGTAATATAACCTGTATTATATTTGATATTTTAGTGATGTATCGAAGTATCGACGTACAGTATCGAGTATCTGTATCGAAAATTGATTTCGGTTCTGTATCTTGTATCGGTATCGGAGATACAATTTTCAAAGGTATCTAGTATCGTATCGAAGATACTATTTTGAAGTATCTTGCCCAGCCCTGCTGGTAGCATCTCTAGCGGTGGCTAGAGTTACTGTATATGCTATACAGTAACTCTAGCGGTGGCGGAACGCGCGCGCCCCATGTGTGCGCTCTAAGCTGACAAAAAAAAAAGAAAGAGAAAAGCATTTGTTTTATCTTTCTGTCGGTGGATGCGCGTGAGTATTACGCCTCTGATAAGCGCCCATTGCCACCTCTTTGATGAGGAACCGAGTAGTCGGTGGTTCTGTTTTAATTTACGTCGTCGTCATCATCATCAGCCTGACTACACCCACTACAGGGCAAAGGCCTCTCCCATGTCTCTCCGATTGACCCTGACCTTTGCCAGCTGTGCCCACCGTGACCCCGCAAACCTATCTCATCCGCCCACCTAACTTTCTGCCGTCCCCTAGCTGCCACGCTTGCCTTCTCTTGGAATCCATTCCGTTGCTCTTAAAGACCAGCAGTTATCTTGCCTTCGCATTACATGCCCTGCCCAAGCCCATTTCTTCCTCTTGATTTAATGTCATTAACCCGCGTTTGTTCCCTCATCCACTCCGCCCGCTTCCAGTCTCTTAACGTTACACCTATCATTTTTTTTTTCCATAGCTCGCTGCGTTGTCCTTAACTTAAGCTGAACCCTCTTTGTTAGCCTCCACGTTTCTGCCCCATAGGGTACCGGTAAGATACAACTGTTGTATACTTTTCTCTTGAGGGATATTGGTAAACTGCCATTCGTGATCTAAGAGAACCTGTCATATGCACTCCACCCTATTCTTATTCTTCTAGTCATTTCCCTCTCATGATTCCAATCAGCGGTCACTACCTGCATGTCCTAAGTAGACGTATTCCCTTACCATTTCGAGCACCTCGCTATCAATTGTGAACTGCTGTTCCCTTGGTAGGCTGTTCAACATTACTTTGGTTTTCAGCATGTCAATTTTTCGACCCCGCAATTCATCTCCTGACTGATTCAGCAAGGCAATGTCATCAGCGAATCGCAAATGATTTATCTATTCTCCATTAACTCTTATCCCCAATTGCTCTCAATTCAGGTCTCAGAATACCTCCTGTAAACAGGCGGTGAACAGCAATGGCGAGATCTTGTCTCCCTGCGTGCCGCCCTTCCTTATTGGAATTTTATTGCTGACTTTATGAAGACTATGTAGCTGTGCAGTTGCTGTAGATATATTCCAGTATTTTCACATTAAGCTATTCTACACCCTGAATCCGCAATACCTGCATGACTGCTGAGGTTTCCACTGAGTCAAATACTTTCTCGTAATCAGTGAAGGCAATATATAGGGGTTGGTTATATTCTGCGCATTTCTCTATCATCTGATCATTTGGTTGATTGAAGTCTAAGGTTGCCCTGATTCTATTAGCGATTACCTTAGCAAATAAATACCTTGTAGGCAACGGACAGTAAGCTGATCGGTCTGTAATTTTTCAACTCCTTGACTTCTCCTTTCTTATGAATTAAGATAATGTTAGCGTTCTTCCAAGCTTCTGGTATACGCTCGAGGTCGATCATAAGGCATTGTGTATACAGGGTGGCTGGTTTTTCTTGCACAATCTCCCTCCGTCCTTCAACAGATATGCTGTTACCTGATCCTCACCAGCTGTTTTTCCCGTTTGCATTGTTGTTGTTGTTGTTGCTGCTGTTGATTCTAAATAATGGCGCGTACCCACTGCGGGGGATTGGCCAAGACACAGGCGGTAACTGACAGGTGCTCAGAATGTTAAACAAGGAAATAAATGATGGGGGAATAAATAAAAATAATAATGATAATAATAGTAATTAAGAAAGAAATGAAAGAAATTCAGATGTGTAATTGAAATAAGCTAAACAAATACTGTGAGATTGGTGACTGAAATAGAGAACGGGGCTAAATATTTCATGTTTCGGAAAGCTTTCGTTGGAGAGAAATTTAAGACGGCAGCCGTTTAGTGTCTGTAAGGAAGTTTTGCATGGCGGAGAGCACATTCCAGTTACTGCCCAAGGGAGGAAGCCCCAAGAGACAGAGCAACCCCGGCTGACAGACTAGACCTATAGCTGTTGTAACGGATGCTCTAGCAGGCGGCTCCGTAAAGAGGAGAAACGGCGGCAGGTCAACAAGAAATGATCTATCGTTTCGGGTTCTCCGCAGAACGGGCACAATGGGGAGACCACCAGACCAGATCTATGAAAGCCGAAATTTAAGTGAGGCACGCGACAACGTAGACGCGTGAAGGAAACCTCAAGCTTGCGTGATCGCCATCCTTTACTGCACCACGGGTAAAGGAGATGCCGGAATTCGGGAGAGGAGGTCAGAGCTTATGCTGCGAATTCTTTCAAGAGCAGATATCTGCGAAACCTAGCCGCAGTAATATATGCGCTGGGTGGAAGCACAAATACGACTGGGCCTTGAAGAGATGCCTTCGCCAGGGTATCAGCAACCTCATTCAAATCGATTCCTCTGTGCCCAGGCACCCAGACCAACCGCAATGAACACACGCGGGGTGGAATCAAGCATTTGAGTAAGCGTATATAGTGCCTGAGATGTTGTAGGCGCGGTGAGAGAGGAACACAGCGATAATGAATCCGTCATGATTATGGCGCAACGCCAAGACTATACTGCTAGAAATTCGGCCAAATAAATAGGGGTGTAATCAGGAAGGCGGAGTGAGAATGACCAGTCAAGGGAGATGGAGAAAATGCCAACACTGGCCTTTTCTTCACACTGTGAGTCGTCTGTCGCTATGAGCACATGAGATTCAAAGCGCAGCAAGTAATCCTGTAATAAACCGCTGAGCAAATGAAAGGCATCAACTTTGCATGTTTTGGAAAGATGTCATCTAAGACAATCTCAATAGATGAAGAATTGACGCATACCGGAAGGATTGCACAAAACATATCTGAGGGGTACGGAAACGAGACCAGGTTTCGTTGAAAAATGGCCGAGGCTGACGAAGGAAGATCAAATCATGAAGCGACGAATCGCACATTTTTACAAACGTTTTCACTGTTAAGAGCCGAAATCTTGAAGGCTGATGGAATACGCGCTTCCAGGTTCAAAAAGGGATTCGCTACGAATTTTGGAAGGCCCAAACAGAGGCGCTACGCCTCCCGCTCCAAGAGAATCAAGGGGCGAAGTTTATACGCTGGCGCACCAGAGAATAAAACACAGCCGAACTCCAAGACTGGACGGACGTACATTCTATAAATCATAAGAAGCGAGTGCCTTGTCATGCCAGAACGAACACTGCTCAGCCTGCGCAGCATATATCGACTGCTCGCACTCCTTTCGCAGTGATCTGCTCAATACGGGCCCGCCAGGAAAGAGAAGGATAATAAATTACTCCGAGGTATTTGATACTTTGCACTTGAGGAATTACATGGTCCCCAAGGCTCCCAAGGCTTTCTTTACTTCTTCTTTCGTTAATGACGGGATGACGCACTGCTGTGCGCTACTGCCTCTTTCATTAACGTTCTGATTACATTGGCTACTGTATAAATTCTGTCCATACTAAACTTCCTTATGTCGGCTACCTTGCGCTTATTTATCAATTGCTGATTATATTCTGTCTGCAGGGTTTGACGCCCTCATGCTTTGGCGTTTCTTAATCAGATCTTCCTTCTCCTGAGATAGCTTGCCGGTACCCTGTAGAAATATGCTACCGCCTACTTCTACAGCGCACTCCGTAATGATATCTGTGACACGATCGTTCACTGTTTCCACATTACGGTCGTCTTCTTGAGTTAAAGCGGAAAATGCTATTAGACTGTTGACCACCGATGAGCCAAGTAGTACATAGTAGCATGTCGTCGACGTCGTGTTCTTGTTCCAGCGCTGTTTCTTTACTTTTAAAGGCGAAGACAAGGCAAGCACGCGTTGAAAACGGCGCAGAGCACTCGCCCCGGCGTTTCGGCTGTTTGACCTTGTTGCTTGGGAAAGCGAAAAGCGTCGGGACGAACTCTGGGTGCCGTAGTGAAATCCGGGCTTTTTCTACCCAGCAATAAACGGTTTCTTCATAAAGTGCGCGCGTATTTACAACCTCAGTGCCTCGTCCGCAGCTGTCACATAGTGATACTCGCAGTCTTGACGTGACGACTCCAAATTGGGCTGCCGCGATCGTCCAGCCGGGCCGGCGGCCAGCTTTGATCCATGCTTCGTGTTACCCCGGCGGGCAGTCTAACCGCGGTTAATTGCGGTTACCGAGCTTAACTGCGGTTATCGCGAATCAGCGGCCAGTTGGGTGCAACGAAATGACGCAGTGATCGGTAGAGCGAAGCTGCTTTTGCAAATACCTACAACGCAGTGTAGGTATCTAACGCTTCCCTGAAGCCGTCCGCGCCAAGGCAACATCTGTCACTATACGGTGGCGCCCGTCAGAATTCCTTCTTATCATAAATAACAAGCCCTAGCATACAGGTGTTAAAAGTTAATCCTCCTTGAGGATCGCGAACCCTTACCGAGTTGCTGGTAGGAGCAATAACTGCGGCACAAGCTATAGTTTCTGTTCACAGCCGCGTAGCAGCGTCCGCCAGAGCAGCGTGGCTAGCCCGATCTGCTTGCATGCGCAGCCTTAATTGCGCTCAGCTCCGCTGCTAAGTCGCGTCGCTGAAACAATCACATATCTTTATTTTAACAATGCGGTTTAGTGCTATGAGTAGATAATTTACTATATAGCGGTGATCAATTCCAAAGCGCAGCCCGCTGTGGCTTCGATGCAAAACAAATTAGCGCCGCCGTCCGCCGCGCGCGCGGGCGGCATCATTGCGGTAAGCTCGCGGTATTCGGTGCTGCGAGCGTTGCAAACTTGTTGCCTATACTTTTAACCATGGAGGGAAAAAAACTGAGGAGGGAGCGGCCGGCGACAACCTTGATTAACAAGTAAAGCTATAGTAAAGAAAAGAGAGTGTCCCCCCCCCCCCCGTGATCACACCACGTGATAGCGTGCGGTAAAATCTAGCCCCGCTGCGCGCGCGCATGCGCAAATTAGCGCGGCAGACTGACTGTAGAACCTCCTTGCTGTAGACGCCCGCGCCGCGAGTCGCACATACGCGCGCACTAAAACATACCAAATGTTTAGGGGAATCCCCCAAGGTGGAGTAGATTTGTAATAAGGGAGTAATTACTCATTTACATCCACCCAAGCGCAGCCATACGGCTACAAAGGAAAGCTATACAGCTTTCTCAGAAACTTCGCAGTTCTGAGAAAGAAAAATTCGTCCTTGTAGAGCGACTGCTCCGGTGAAGCGGTGGTCCCGGGTTCGAACCCCGGACCAGGACGAATTTCTTTAACTGCGAAGTTTCTGAGAAAGCTGTATAGCTTTCCTTTGTAGCCGTATGGCTGCGCTTGGGTGGATGTCAATGAGTAATTACTCCCTTATTATAAAACATACCAGAATCAAAACATAAAGGACAGACTCGGAGAGCGAAAAACTGAGGGAGAAAACAGCTTCGTAAATACTCGGCTTGCGAACACTGGCCGCGTGACGTCACGCTCCCTCCTTAGTTCGATGTGGCAGGCACGAAGTTTATAGAGGAGGTCGTAGTGGCAGGGACCCGACCTCTTCGTCACGTTACGGCGAATGTGTAACTTTAGCACCGCGGGAGGTGCTGCAGTATAGTTGAAGGCAGCATAAAAGCACTGTCGGACGGCGTTCCACACTGCCTATTTTTATGCGTTCTTGAAACACGATTTTGTGCGAAAAATCTGCGTTGTTGACGCGGCCATCTCGCTTTTCGCACTCGTACGCTGACGGGCGCTTTCCGTCCACAGATGCGTTTAACGACGGAAAGCGGTCTCCAAGCTTGTTTCACGATAACCGTGGTTAGCGGCGTAACCGTGATAAAAGCACTGTCGGACGGCGTTCCACACTGCCTATTATTATGTGTTGCTCTTGAAACACGATTTTGTACGAAAAATCTGCGTTGTTGACGCGGCTATCTCGTGCGCTTTTCGCCGCTGACGGGCACTTTCCGTCCACCAAGCTCGTTTCGCGATAACCATACGTGGTTACGCGATAACCGTGGTTAGCGGCATAACCGCGATGTACGTTGATCAGCAGTAACCAGTTAGCGAAAACCGCTGTCACATGAACCGCGCTTAAATGGTCCCTAAAAAGGTGGCCATCTAGGCAAAGAGAAGTCGAAATACTGATAGACATTGAACGATCCATCATCCTACCGCAAAACATTTTGATGTACCTAATTGTGTGGAACAAGCGATAATGGATATTAAAAATCACCAGCAGCCTTTTCCCTCTCAACGCGTACACCGGAGCGAACCATAAACATAAAAAAATAAAAGATTACAGGCCGGGACCATACTCCGCCCACAAATACGTCATCGACGAGGAACGGTCTCGTGAATTAGGCACTCGGAAAACAAAACAAAAAGCCGAGGCCGCTTCCGTTTATACGAGAATTCCAGCCATACGCGACGCTAATAGTCGGTACCGTCAGATGTGTCGCACGCAGTCATGGCAGTGATCAGCACGATAGCAGACGATAGTGTGTTTCGCGACATTGCCGCCAGGAAATGGGCGCATGCGCAGTCGCGTCGTGAAAAAAAAGCAATTTCTTGTTGTCTTCCGCTGCAGAGCCTATACTACATATTACTATAATGGTGACCTACAAATCATCAATTACAATGTGGTATTTAACTACAGTGAGCAACAATTAAGCTATTAGACTTCAGCCAGCTTGCTTATGTTACTTGCTGGTTAATATGTCTAGCTGCTTTCTGATATCCTGGTGAAAATTCTATGCCAAAGAAAACACCCCTTTAATGCAAAAAACGTATTGTTAAACATATATGCACACACGCATGCACGCACATACCCTCCAACTACAAGCTAAATGGAATTTCTGGTCTCCTATAATAAAAAAGTGCATTTATGTGACTTGGTGGTTCAGCAGTATGTTAAATTGAATTCAGCGCAAAAATAGACAAGGGACAAAGAGAGACACACTGAGACGTTCACGAGCGCTGTTCAGCAATATGTTCTTCAAAAACAATGACATTAAGCATTCAATTCAACATTAAGCCTAATCATTCCTTTCGGGCTTAAAGTTTGATGCGAGTTGTGTGTAGCAACATCTTTCTTACAAGCATTATACTACTTCCATAACCCAGTGCTTTTCATATGTAGTAAAATGAAGGGGACAGAAAAAAGAAAAAGATCAGTGGCTCCTCCATTCAAGATGCCTGTAAAAGCTGCTACGACAGCACTCTTCTACTATCGTTACCTTTGTTTCCTGCACAATGCTGGCTGTGCCAGACTGCGATACTAGCTGATGAGGTGGTGCAGCCTTTAGCCAAGTTTTACTTCTGTATGCTCTTGGACGTCACAGCAGCTGCAAGTGAAATGCAGTTGACTGAACCAAACCTAACACTTCACCTCAGCATTAGTGCCTTGCCTAAGCCTAAGTGAGTCGATGCTGGATAAATAAAGAGAAGGTTTACTTCTCCAGGTTTCTGATCTTCATTCAGCAAAATTTTGGCTGCTGCATTATATGTTCCATGGATAATTATACAGACAGGCATTCAATACACAATACTGAAAAGGGAGCTCAATTATGGAATACTACAAGGAAATACGCTTTTGTTGCACTTAGTTCTGTTGCGGAAGCAACACTACGCTAGGTGTGAGCAATTTCGCGGAGCTGCGGAGAGCCTCAACTGCGCATGCGCAAGGAGCGAGTGTGAGACAGTTACTGCGTAATTTCCTTTCCTCAAATACAGTTTTCATTTTCTTCATTACATCCCCTCTTTCTCTTTCTTCTTTCACTCCCACTTCCTCCCTTCCTCTACAAACGAATGATGGGTGTCCACCGAGATATGCGAGACAGTTACTGCGTAATTTCCTTTCCTTAAAATACAATTTTCATTTTCTTCATTACGGCCCTCTTTCTCTTTCTTCTTTCACTCAGACTTCCTCCCTTCTTGTACGGTGCGGTTCAGGTGTCCACTGAGATGAGAGAGAATTGCTGCACCATTTCCTTTCCTCAAAAAGTGCTGCGTTCAAAGGGCAAGGCATCGCACCGAACGGGTAGTGGCTGTTCCGTGGACTCCCTGGCAGCACTACAACATGCCGTCGCGTTGCACACCTAAAGGCGAAGCTTAAGCGGCATCAATTAGCAGTCAATTAGTATTTAATAATTAATTAGTTAATTAGTAATTTGTCATTACTTAGTAATTAGCACTTAATTATATGTGACATCATCCAGTGGTGACGGCACCAGTGCCACAGAGGCAGTCAAAGTGGTGCGAAAACGCTTTCGCCTCTACGCATTTTAGACAGTCAAAGTGACCCCCGAGATGCCGCCGCCGCTGCGATTGCCATGCCGTTGCTCTCGCAATTCTACTCGGGATGGCCATGGTCAAACACAGCCAATTTTATTTTTCTGAAATTACTTTAATAATTTCTGCAGAAGCCCCTCTCTTTGGGAACAGAACACACATATAAAAGAACAAATTGGCAGGGAAAGCTGATGCCTGATGACAATGCACACTTTGCCTCAATATTTATAGCCCATACTTAATTAAGCAGCTAAAACACAGTGCTCACGCATAGTGGTATGGTCTACAGTTAGCACTGTGATTGACCAATGTTCGAGTGTTTGGGACCCTGTGAAAGGCGTGCCAGTTCAGTGTAGAGAGAAAAGCAATGGTAACCAAGAGCCTAATGGTGCATGCTATAGTTATGCAGAGTGCACTACAGGTGCACTACAGAGTGTACTTGTCATTGCAGAAGTCCTCTGTGACTGCATCTGCGAGTGATGCACAGACACTGCTTTGATTCGTTCTGTACTTTGCATGCATTCATGGTAGGTGATAAGTAGTAACTGCTGGCAAATGCAAGTGCGAAAAAGAGCAAAAACTTGACCAAATAAATTCTGGTCACGTAACAGGCATTTAAAATAAAGGAAGCACCACAAAAAAGCATTAGAGGGCAAATGGTGAACAACCTGCACTCACACCATCAGCTCACGTGCAGAAAAAGAGTCAATTTAATGTTGATGGTGCAATAAAAATTTAAAGTAATTTGAATAATTTAACACGACTTTGTTTTAACAGCATTATTTCATCAAAAAGACAGCAAACATCTTTTTTTTTATCAATGACCGAAATCAGTTCAGCTGTCCTGGTGAGACACCAAGGTCAAAAACAACACTATCTAAAGTCCACACCCAAGCAAATAATACTGTTTTTCTCAGTTGTCACAGCAGTCGGCACAGAATCCAAGAGAAAATGGCACCAATAAAACAATCTCTATACTTGTTTCAGTTTGGAAAGGTAAAGTAGAAAAATCCAGCATGCCAGGTCCTGCACTATGGCAAGTGTTCACCATAGTAAAACAGTTCTCTCATTATCACCTTATTCAAGGTTTTATGCAATCTCAACCTCGATGCCTGGCTTGAAGCAGACTGTCTTTAATTAAAGTGTTTCAGTGGCTGACTCAATGGGTAAACTTGCAAAGCACACATCTACATAAAATATGCATGGTTGGTCAGAGCTTTCCTTCCTTGTTCTTGAAAGACAATATCATAATAATGTACACATGACTTTAGTGCATTTTTTGCATTCAATGAGGTTTCAGTGATCACGCTACGAAGTTTCATGCAACAGTGTCTTACTCTTGCGATAAAGTCTTGAAGTGGACAGCCCAAAGAGCAGTCATGGGTGAAGCATACCAGCATGAATTCAATTTGTCCGCGCTTACAAACTGATATTCCTGCCAAAGCCCCAATATGAATGCTAGACCTCGTAAACAGCTCGTAAGATGAGCAGGGCAATGAAAAAAGCCAGGAGATGCAAAGGATCTTTGATCCAAGTATAGCAGTGGTGACTCATTAATGCAGCGCTGAAAAGCTAGAAGATACACTAATGATGAATGTGCCCAATAAAATAATTAAAGAAACAACCACAAATCAGATTAACAGAATAATTATTGCACATTTTTGCTTTCATCATGTGAGAAAAAATGCTGCCAACCTGATCAGATATGTCAGCATGCCTGAACATTCATTGCAATTCATCTGTAATATTGCCATGTGCTTGTGAGAACGCTTCCATGGTTCAAGGCATCCGATTTTACATTATATAATGACAATTCACTGTATTTGTAAGTAAAAGCAGTTATTGCTGGCTTGTTCACGTTGATCTCACAATAATGGCACCTTATAGTTTGTGCTACATATTATCAGGCAACAGTGTTTGCCTATTCCAAAAAAAAAGAAAAGAAATAGTGATACTGGCTCCAACCAGTAGTCATCAGAATACATAAGTGCCCGCATGGCAATAGCAGTACCATTTTGTAATGTGTCACTAAAACCATTATGCGATGATATATTTCAAACGCAAACCAAGGAAGCGACACAGTAGCATACGGTATTAAAAAAAAAATGAGTAAAATGTTATTTCTAACGCTTCTGTGAGAATGAGCCAAATGACAAGAAAAAAAAAGAAAAACTTAAAAAAATGTATGACTCTTCTAAAGGGCACTGCATGAGCACATCCGCAGCTAGACCATCACTTCAGAGCAGTCAAGACAGATTATCAGCAATACCTTGACAGTGAGGGATGCAAACTGCTAACCATAGACCAATTATCACTGACCCTATATCTTTGACCCTATATCTTCATTTAAGCACTCTGCTCGTTTTATGGGGCAGTCAGTAACACAGCCATGAATCTAAGAAAGAGGGCGTAAAAAGCTATTTTCTTTGCAAGCTGTTCTGCACAATAATTCACCCTGGCAATAGTGGATGGATGTAAACACATAACTGTGTTCTTCATCGATTACACAGAAAGAATTCACAACCAACTATGAAGAAAGAGAATGCTGTGTATGCCAGAACATTTGCTTCTCCACCACCATATGACAAAAAGCACAAACTATTCCCATTGAAAAACTACCCTCAATAGATTCTTCAGTTTGAAGTCAAAAAGCAAATGCAGTTTTCACAGTAACACCAAGTGAGCAAAGAATGTCTACTTTGCAAGCACATGAGAGCCATGAATGTTGTTAGGACAAGAAGCTATCCATCATTCCCTAGCCTGTCTTCTATGCAGATCAACAAAATACATACACATCTCTGGTGCCTAATCAGACACTATTCTTAATGTAAATTATGACATACACAAAGAAGAAAGTAAGGAACTGTCCAACCAATTTTTACACATGCACTGGCAGACTTTTCAATTCTTGAAGACTACAACCCTGGGCACATTGTACAAGAGAAAAAAATCCATTTCAAAGACAAAGCAGCACCCAGCCCAGTCCCAAAGGTTCCACAGATTTCACTCCATGCCTGCATGCATGCACACACACTTCACACAAATGGCAAGAAAAGATTCCTTATGAATTGCTTGCTGTGCGTTACAGTAAGATGGCTTCCTACATAACAATAACTGTGCGTTATAAATCCTTGAAGTATGCCACTTAGATCTGTCTCGCAGTTGAGGCACACAAGAAAAGGGATTAAAAAAAAAAAGAGAGAGAGAGAGAGAACAGCACAAAATAACAGTATTCAAAAAGGAGATGAGTACAGCCGGTGATGTAACTCCCAAGGCAAAAAATAAACTGAACTGAACTGAGGGAAGGCAGCTCAGATCGTAAGGCAATGATTTGACGGGCACATTTGTTTTTGCCTTGTCGACATGATAAGCACATCCACAGCTGGTACAACTGCTCACCATCCTCAGGTGCTTTCCTTCAGTTCTGTTCAATTTATTTGTTCATGTCATAAAGCACCATTGCCACAAATATAGCACACCTTAGATATGTATGTCTGGTGCTGC
The DNA here is from genome assembly GCF_055824585.1 of Amblyomma mixtum. Lineage (NCBI taxonomy): Eukaryota > Metazoa > Arthropoda > Arachnida > Ixodida > Ixodidae > Amblyomma > Amblyomma mixtum. The sequence continues at coordinate 176,332,151 of NC_143014.1, forward strand.
TTTCTTAGCTGTGATCATAACTGTTTGCTACAGAGAACTTCAAACAGTACCTATATAACACAGTTTCCGTCGAAGATTGACTTAGTATTTCTTACACATAGCAACACTGCATGCCTTCTCAAAAGGGCAGTTAAACAGCTCATGCTGCATTTGACACAATATTCATGACTGAGAGTTTTCTCCCTACACATAACTCTCAGAAGCAGGTCACCATCTGCAGATGACACTGGCCCCAAGTAACCTTTTAATGTAATATAATCACAAGTGGCACATAAGATGGACACCCATAAAAGTGGTCTTTGAAAATAATGCCGGATGTTTCTATGATTTCTGAACTTTGGCAAGCTTTTCTGAGCACCCACAATCCTTAAAAAAAAAAAAAAAGACCTTACTCAAAAAAAGAAAAAAAAAGTTATGCTCTTCCTGAAAACCAATAAAGTTTTCCCGAGAGTTCCCAGCAAGGTAGTGGATCACCCACAGGTCATTTCCACAGTTAACACAAGTGTTCGAAGATACCAGAAGCACAACTCTGGCAATGCACTGCTCCACTGTGCATAAGCAAATGTCCAGAGTCAATGGTTGTGGCCCAGTGAGATGGAGAGAAACTAACTTCTCTAACATGATGGCACATGATGGTAAGCATTAACTAATCGCCACAGTAATATTCAACACTCCTAAACTAGCTCTGTGAGGCTGTTAAGCACATGCGAATATTTATTACATATTCTCTAAACCACTGATATTATGAGCTTGTATAGGGTTTGTATTTTTTACGCTAGCAAGTCTTATAAAAAAGAACCCCCCCCCCCCCCCCCCCATTAAGCCGCATGTTGAAATTTTTAACTGCTAAACGCAGAAATAAAAAATAGCTCTCAAAACTCAAATCATCATTTAGTGACCACGAAGGAGATGAACTGGAATCACACTACTATACTTTTCACTGCTTGAGGTTACAGGTCATAATGTTGAAAACTGAATTTTTGATAAAGCAGTAAAAATTATTTGCTGAGAAAAATAAGGCAATTTACAATCTGTTGACCCTGTCAAGCTCATGGCACTTATTAGGGGCTGTTCCTCACTAAAATATCTTGCTTGAGACAGAGGTTTGAGCACAACACTCAATACCAAAATACATAGCTTTCATCTGCTATTCTATAAATAATGTTTAAAAACCATTTAAAAATGGTTTTTTTAAACCATGACAGAATGTGAAGCTCAGCCGCATGGTCTCTTCAACTTAAAGGTAAGAGCTGTTTTGGTGGTTACGTTGTTAAGTACTACATCAACAGCTACCTTTGTGCCTTTAGAGAATGCAATCCAAGTGGTAGACTTAGTTACTCCGAAAGCAGACTTCCACTCCAGCTTGCCTTCGGTGACTAGGTCTCAGTAGCCATCCAAGCATCCCTACATATGCGGCATATCTTTCCCATCCACTGCGCCATGCACTCTGCTCCAGAGTCTTCTATATTCTTGCTGAAGGTATAAGCATGTAAATATCAACCTTAACTAATGCTTTCGTTAAGCGACAGTTGTCGACAGCAAAGGCAACAGGACAGGCATTTTGGAAGGAGCATCAGCTTAGAAGTTGAAAAGAATATGGAGCAAAATGCATGCAGCTCTGCTTCTCCCATGCTCACTGGACCATAATCAAAGAACTTGGCCGCGAAAAGTAGCCTCTACATTCATGAAACAGTCACCACTGCGCTGCTGATTCCGGAGCCACCTCGGCGAAACGCGCACTCCAGTTACCCAGAAAGCAGCAGCTGCAGGCAGCAGCACTTGTATGGTGAAAGCAAATGCACCTCCTGGCAGGATCGTCCAGACAAGACAGCTCCCATGGTCATCGAGATGCCTTTGTGGCGTATTCGCAGTGATGTCGCGTAATGAACGCAACAAAGGCCTCTGCGCTGGAAAGTGGGTTGACTGATGATGTCACAGGCACAAGTGGCGACGTGCACAGTGCATGACCCCTGGAACGCCTTGCCTTGGCTTCAACTGTGAGATCTTCCAGGCGCTCCAGAAGGCTACGAATATCCATCTCAAAGAGCTTGTGCTGGCTGAGTAGCTTTCCCAGCATGCGACGAACAGTGGCTTCTTTCTCTAGCAGTTCGTTGGTCTCGCCGTGAAGTCGACCGAGTGCATCCAAGTGACGCAAGATTTGCATTTTGCGCAGCAGCTCGGCCTCTGCTGAGGACGGTCCCCGCTCTGTCTGCGTAGTTGTGGAAACTTTTTGGCTGCTGACCTCGGGTGAAGTTTGGTTGGCTGGCCCCCCAGCAGTTTCACCTCCAGTGTCAGAAGCAGCAGCTGTGAGGAGAAAAATGTGTGTGGGCCAATGCTACCTCAATGCAGAACCAGCATGGAACTTTTCTCCTCTGTCATGTAAAGATTGCACATATGAAGGGAGCATTTCAAGCTAGGCACACACTGCCTTGCTTGGCCTGTAAATGACACAGCCTGAAGTCCAAGCTACACTGGTGCACCAATTATCCAAGGGCTAAATATCTTAGCCAGTAAAGAAGCATGTGTACTATTAAAGCAAGCAACATCCAGTTCAAAAGTGTTATGTCCAAAAATACACTTGAAGTTTGTTGGTTTCAAATGGTCAGAAGTGGTTTAAGCAAACTGTTGGGGTGCAAATCAGTAGTTCAAATCAGACATTACCATAGGTAAGCTGAACCTCTTCTAGCCACTTGTCATAACGCACAACATACTGAATGCACACCTCAAAAGTGAAGCCAAGACCTTGCAGGCACAATCGCCAAGCATAGACATCATCCTCTCAAAGCTGGCAGCCAAGACAGAAAGCGAAGCCATCAGGGCTTTCGCAAAACAAAGCACTACCAGCAGCCCAGAAAAGGTTAAGGGACCTCCGTAGTCCTAGAAGAACACAAAACAGGTGAACCTACTTACATGAGATGACACTGAGGTCTGACAACGTGACTACCAGATCTGGGTGCTCCCTGAACGCATTGAGAAGCAGTTGGCCATCCTCAGTGAACAGAAACACAAGTGGTATGGTGACATCATCTGTGCCGTCACCAGACATAGCAAACACAGGTGACTGTTGAGCACTGGTGCCCACTTGGTTGTCTGCAAGATGCGATATGCACAAGGTGAGATCACTGCAAGCGCACACCTTTATTTTTTTTAAAAAGCAAGGCAGTTTCGACAAATATTCATGACGAGTGGACACAATGCCAAAGCTACACACGAAAAAAAGTACAGCAAGCACATTCAATCATAACTCCACACGCCATGTATACACAATGCAGTAACTTTGAAAAAAGAATGTGAAGGAATCGTTGCTCCTTGCAGCCACTTCTGAATATGGCTGGTCACTCAGCACCATACCATATTAAGGAAACTGACTACATATAAGCACATTTGATTAGAAAATAAACCATTCTGGATTTATCTACTGACCAACTTTGACACTCTGTGCATCTTAGTCAAATCAACAGCTCTCAAAATCTTAGAACAAATTTTTGAAGCTAATGAATGCAGAGATGTGCCGAGACTCACCCAAAACTATTCCTCCAACAGCACCAAATGCTTGAATTTTTCTTGCCTAGAGATGCAAAAACAAGAATGATTATGTGGAACCAGCACAAAAGTATAGTTATACATGTTTATAATCAATGCAAACACTAAGGTAACACTTGTTGCAAAAGCAACTGCACTTGTCGTCTGAATGGGGTCACATGTATCAGCAAAATGGTGAGGGAGTCTTAAGATGAAGCCAGAAATTGTCCTAGGGGTATGAAAGCTTGGCATGACTGTTGAGTTTTCGTAATGGGCAGCAGGTACAATGAATTGTGTGGCCTTGTGAGGTGTTCTTCCACACTCCTGGTGGCCACCACATACCAGCATCACCTCTGATAGCACTCACACTTGTCACTGATGAAAACAGAATGCAAGACAACTAGTAGCAAGTGTCCCTACCAGATGCTAGTTCTCCACTGCAGAAAAGAGCTTCCACGAGAGCTTTTGCTAGCGTTGAAATGTACATGAATTTTTAACAAAAAAAAAAAATTATTCAGCGTACTGGCTGCTAGCTGGATGTAAACAAAATGGCATGCAACTTTATGAAAACTGTGTGGCATTAAGCTGTAAAATTTTAATAACATAATTCTTGCAGTCTGCAACATGTTTCATAACACTGCAGTGCTAAGGTGATGTACAGCTCTTCAGTTTTTTTTTAGCAGTACTGTGCAAACATAAAAAAGCAGTCATTAAAGGGGCTCTGAAGGGGCTCCCAATAAAGTTGCGGTATGCCTAGGATGTTAATGGACGCCGCTCACAAATATCCTCCAGCAAGAATTTTCTCAATGTGTTTTGTGGAAGCTGAGTTATCTCCCGCCAAAATGTGAATTTACGTGTCTTCGCGCCTTTCTCTCTCTCCTCTCGTCACTTTTTGCACGCTGACATGGCAGTGCCTCCGCCAGCCGCACCCACTCGGACCCTCCGCGGGCACGAAATATATAGATGTTTCAGTAGTTAGAGGTCGAATTTAGATCTTGAAACTTTTTAGGCAGGAACTTTAGAGTTTATTGATCCCGCCCCTTAAGAGAGAATCTATATGCATGATTGCACATCATGAGCCTGGGAAATCTAGTGGCTCATTGAAGGTGGTGGAGTTTTCTAACAAAGTTTAAGCTACCTAGTGTGGCTGCTTGTGCATGCAATAAAAGAGCAAAAGGGATACGGGAGGCAATGCACATTCACCAGGGAGAAGACAAAGGCATATACATCCTGTCAATCAGCATGGCAAATGTGGAGGTCATTTTCAAGAAAGGCATGTCAAAAAAAAACTCGCAATTTTCGTGCAGTTACAGTTGTGAAGGATGCCTTTGAGGGAACATACAGATGGGTCGAAACCAACAAAAATTAAAGTCAATAGTAGCGCCTTTTTGGTGTTGTTCTTCATGTTGTCCTTTTGTATGCAATGTAAAAACTATGAGCTGAATCCAATTAAGCCACGAAGCAACAACAAGACAGTTTCACTGCCGTTCTAGCTTTGACAAATGCCCAAAAGACCATAATTGAGAGCAAGACAGACTGTTTGTTCAAAGGTTTTTAGGAGAATGCAAAGTGCAAGCGTCACTCTTATCAGGCTGTGCCTCTGAATCTGATACAATATTTTCCAACAGCCTGTTTGGCTGCACACTGAAAGTTAAAAAAGATTTACAGCCACAAGGGACCTTGGCACCAAGTTTTCATTCTTGTATGTCTGGCTGAAGGGCAGGTAGGTCTTCAATACAGCAATTATTGAGACCACTGAAACATAACACTGTATTTTCATGACTAAATCTTGTCCGTAAACACTCCTGTTGAACGTGTAGCCAAGGATTCGATGAAAATTCGTCTGGTCAGGCACAGACCAGACAGTCAGGCATATATCAGACCTTCCCTCTTAAAGTTAACACACCATTTATTTCAGCTTGACTCCTTTCTTTTAAGTGAGCTATCTCTTGCGATATTACACTTATAAGCCAGCTGCGGAGGGTCAATGGCCTACATGCGCCACTCTCAGCACTGAGGGCATTCGGTGTATTTACAGCAATAGTGAAGCAGCAGACAGTATTCTCTGGGAACAGGGCGCCACACAGTACTTAGCACTTTTGATGCAAGGAAGGTTAAATGCTACAGCACAGCACAAGTTATGAAGAGTGTTTGAGCACTCACTTTCTCAACAAACATGCACTCGCCACGTTCCATGATGACTATTTTCCCCCTGAGCTCGTGGCCATTGCGCAGCTCTCCGCAGCCACGGAGGGGGTCGAGCAGCACAAGTGAGGCACTGACTTCATTGGCTGGTTTCCCGAGGTCTTTTCCAAACTGAGCAGGGCCAGCTTGCAAAACCATGTGCACCTTTGTCGATGGAAGAGTGAATGTCACGGACCGCACGTGCTGCTCTGCACATTGCCAAAGACATAAACAGCCATGAATATTTACAACCAACAGACATGTGCACGTTATATTCACTCACAGAATCAAGTGCTGAACAACAGAAGCTGCAGTCTAATTTTAGTATCCTGAAGCATGGTAAAGGGCACCCCCATCTAGAATGGGATACTGTGAAAATAACGAAAACACAAGGGAAGGCAGCAATGATGACAGGCAGTAGATGAAACCCGGCGTGTTAAAAAAGTTGGCTAGGACCTGCCAAGCTGTTCAATTTACAGCAGAGAACATTGTCATGATAGCCGCTCGCTAAAGGTAAATTCACCTTCCTTTACTCGCTGTGCACCATGCCACCAGCAAACAGATTGTGCATTAGGCTTTTGCTGTGTCTGGCCACACCACAACGTTTTCACAACAAAGCAGGACAGCTTTAATAAACAGACATCAATTTCATGTGCTATGAACCCTACCAAGAAATCCATGTAAGGTCATCACAAAAATGTGTCACAAGTACGACATCCAATTAGAACATTATGACTGCAGAAGATCATGCCAGAAAATGGATCCACTACTGGCATGCATGGCAACGAGAACAGCAATGCAAACAGCGATTGTGAACATGTCCGCTGCCACTAATATCTCTAAGGATGGGTCCCTTAGCCTTTTTTTTTCCCCTCCTTTAAGTTCATTATACTTCTTTACAGTTATTGCTATGACAATGGCTGTACCCGTGAGAAGAAGGTGCACAAAATGTGCACATGTGCATAACACAATCGCAAGCTGTCAATAACCTTTGTCATCTTTTCCATTACATTTAAACTGAAGGAACAAATAAGTCATGACCTTAGCGTCAGACCATCCCCTGATGTCTGAGTCTTCTAACTGTTCAAATTGAATTTAAGCAGTGTTGGTGCATGTTCAATGCAATGATGCAGTCTGGCACAACTGGTGCAGCATTCCCACCGCTGCAATTTGTTTTCTTAAGGAGGTTCTGAACATTTGAAAGTACAGCCTTTGTCAAAAGTTTACAGCCCAGGGAGGTCTGCTTCTGGGCCATGCAGTATGGCTTGTTATGCATCTCTAGGATTCCAAGCCTGTGGAAGTTTAGGGAAACTTCCGTCCGCACACCTACCAAAGGTTAGCACATCCAAGGATGCTACAAGAGCCCTACTGCACAGCTTTGAAGCGGGTCTCCCTGGGCTCTAAACTTTTGACAAAGGCTGTACACTAATGAAGTTATTGAGCTGTATGATTGCAATTGCAAATAAAACAGAACTTTGCTTAAATGAGGCTCTAGCATTCCTGAAGAAGATTAAGGACTCTGTACCTGGCCAGATATAAAAGAGCTTTTTCCCAACCATCCACTTTTAATTTTAAGCATGATCAAAATGCAAGAAAATTATTTAAAACTGCACAGTGCCAGGCAATGTGGAATTTGTGAGCACAATGCGATTCATCGCCTGAAGTGGCTTCGAACAATAAGTGAGACCTGAAACCATTTTTGTAAAAGTTCTACAAACTAGACTGTTATAAAAATAAGTTACTAGCACCAAGGAAAAGAAGAAAAAAAGCTTTAATAATGAATATATGGGTGTGTTCAGACAAGAAAGGTAATGTAATCAGGGTCCCATGACCATTAACTGTTTTCAATGAAACCTTTATATGTGTTGGGCAAATGTGTTGACACAAGGGAATTGTACTTAGTTTTGAAAGAAACGATGTTGCTTTCTTGAAAAAAAATCACACATCACGCTAGGTGGAAAACGTTGACTTTGCGATTTCGCAAAATCGCTAGTTTGGACCTCTGCACAAAGTAAAATAAAATTTTGTGGAACCTGATTATTTTTTCAGTAGTTGTAAGCAAACTTTCCTGTTGGAATCAATGAAAAAATGTTTTTTGGCTCCTAGCATTTTGCAGCAGAAATATCACAAACATTCCTGAAAAATAAGGCATTCCAACAGGATCAGTTTTAGGATAATAATGGAAAAAGAAGGAGTAAGAACCTGAGGCTGAAATTTTTTCTTCGTATTAATCCGCTCTTTTTACTATCGCTGGACAAAACTTGTACTTCTAGAACAGGCAGATGATTTTTAATTAGGCACTGAAATAATTGAGAATTTGAAAACTTCTAAAAAAGGCAAACTCTGATGGAGATTAAAAAAAAAAACAACCTCTTCGATTATCTTTAAAATTTCCCTGGAACACTTTTAGTAACCGGTAATTCTAAATCAAGAAAGAAAGTGTTGCATTATAATGTTTAAACTATAAAATAAAAGGCTTAACACAGACCATATTTCGTTCAGCTACTATTACTGGATATTGTGTTCTAAAAAGAGCAACGGTCATGAATTCATTGATGTCATGCCATAAGTGTGGAAATTTCCATCACTTCCTTGGACCCTATTATCACTGCCCAAAAAGACGGGCTTGCCAAAGAAGATGGCCTGGTGTTGCAACATGGAATTTATAGTGCAACTTGAACAAAAGCCGCCGCGGTGGGTCAGTGGTTATGGTGTTCAGCTGCTGGCTTGAAAGACGTGGGTTCGAACCCAGCCACGGTGGTCGCATTTTGACGGAGGCAAAATGCTAGAGGTCCCTGCACTGTGCGATGTCAGTGCACGTTCTTTTAAAAAACCCCAGGTGGTCAAAATTATCCCGCCACTATGGCGTCCCTCATAGACTGAGTCGCTTTGGGACGTTAAACCCCATAAAACCAAAACCATCACCTTGAATAAGTTAAATAAATAATAAATAAAGGATCAACATCAGTGCTTGTGCTGTTCTGTGCAGTGCTACCTATGGGATAGCACAAGTTTGCCATTTACACAATGGGCTTTATATCCTAGCATTTAAAATAACCAGAAACAAAATGCAAAAACTAAGGGTAGGACCATGAGAAACTTTGAATAAAGTGTTAATCTTGCAACTTGCAACAGTGAAAATTTTCTGTAGCTCGTTTATTCTGCAGAACACTATTGAAAGCCATTAAGGATACTAATGGAAGGAAAACACACATGGAAGAACAATGTGGACAGTGCTTCAGGATAAAAACTATTCCAAAGCAAGTTTTTTGAGCGGTATGATTTGTATCCTTATTGTTATTGTGACTTTTATTGTACAATCCAGAAGAAACGTGCTTACCTAGTGTTTTCTTCTAAAGTGCTGTTGAAGAGCTTTCACAAACATTTTGAGTGCCATTGGAAAAAAAAGCTACCAGTTTCTAAACATAAAATGCATAGTGACATAAAAAGAATTCAAGCTCAAGCAGAACTCAAGCTCATGCCATCTACTAATTCTGATTTTTCAAGCCATTAAAAAAAGTATGGTTTTTAGAGCTGAACACAGACTTCAAGAAAGAAAAAATATGGGAAAAAAAGGCATCACGCAATCTCTTTTTTTTACATTTAAAAACAGTGTATAACGAGATTAAAAATACAGCAGAATCTCAATAATATGAATCACACAGGGTCGCGAAATATATCCGTATCATCCAAAACAGACAAAATCCGCATGCAAAGGTAGAGAAAATGCATTCATGCAGATCTGTTTACGGCTGATGGGATTTATTGCTCACTACTCGCGGAGTGTACCGCATGACTAGTGACTGCTCCATCGGCAATGTATGGACCGCGTGCCATTTCTCACTGATTGAGGTGCGTACCACTTGACTGGCAACCGCGGCGTCAGAGATGTGCAAGCAGTGCTAAGTGCTCAAGAGTGCGGCCGCGGCTCACGCGTTAGTATCATCAGAAATTCTGCACGTTGTACACAACGCACTCCAGCCAAGGAATTTTACAAATTCATATTTCTGAAATTCATATCAAACATGACTGTTTCATTGAGGTTCTACTGTACTGTACTGTATAGCTGTGGAGAAACAACATCATCTGCACTGTATCCCTACCTTGCTGATTCTGCTGCTTTGCCAGCTCAATCATTTCTTGCATGAACAGCAGGCCCTCTTGGGCATCCTCTGGACTCTCAGCCTGTGATTGTAGAACCAGAAAAGTATCTATTACGTTGAGAGACAGTCAACTGGCTTTCCAGGATGCACAGAAGTAGTAGCTCTGACAGTCACCTTGACAAAGTAAAACTTTATAAAAAAAAAAATAGGTGGCTGTGAATACAATTTCAACAGCATCAGTCATATTTTTAAAATTGTATACAATTATATCATTCACTACGAACACAATTACTTCATAGCCTCTTTACTTTACGTCCCGATACACACCATGCTAGTTTCATAATGCCAGTTGTGACCTCAGGCACTTCTGTAACTTTCCATAAAAGTCAGCACATGTCTAAGTGTTGTGCTGAAGCAAGAAAATTAAAGGTGCACTGAAGAGGAATCTGAACTTGCCTATTTGCCACGGGAACTCGACCTACACTTTCCGAGCTTTCTTAGAAACATTGATTTATTGCCCTGTGTGACCGATTTCCGTAATTAAATCGAATTAACGTTCGGCTCCCGCCTTTATTTTTTAAATTCTCCCGTGTACGGTGGGCAGAGTCGACCAACGTGTGGAGCGCCTTTCACCCAGTCCCGTGGCGGCTTGCCGCTCTGCCATCGGCGGAGTAATACGTAGTAGTCCGTAGTAGCAAATAGTCCGCGCGTATTTTTATTTCTGCGGGCTTATTTTGCGGCTATATTATCTGCGAATGAAACTATTTATTCATGGAAACCTAAAAAACAAAATAAAGCGAAAGCAAAGCCTCCACGGAACTGGCTGAAAGGCACTTCAAGCGTTGGTTGACTCCGCCCACCGTACACGGAGAATTAAAAAAATAAAGGCGGGAGCCGGACGTTAATTCGATTTAATTAGGGAAATCGGCCACAGAGGGCAATAAGTCGCAGTTTCTAAGAATGCTAGGAACGTGTAGATCGAGTTCCCGCGGCAAAAAGACAAGTTCAGAATCCTCTTCAGTGCACCTTTAAGTAATAATTAAGAAAAACAAAAACTGACCTGTGTTTCTGGATAGATGTAGCCTACATTAATTTTAGAACAATATAGAGACTTACAGAGCATTATAGAGCATTACAGAGACTGTGAAATCATTGTAGCGATCATGTTCCAATGCAGCAAACCTGCAGATGTGCTTTGCATGAGCACTATAGCTTAGTCATTTTTAAAAATAGTAGATTCAAGCAATTACAGCTACGCCACTCCATGTGTTTTCAGCCATATCCCTACCCACACGGCATCAAGTAGGAGATTGACGTCACCTGAACAACGCCTGCTACTAGGCCTGCCTAAGCAAAGTTGCTGAATTTTTCAACCACAATTGTACTCAATTTGTTTTTAATAATACTGCAACAAAGAGGACAGTGAAGAAACGGGCTGTGGCTACGGAGAGCTTGTGCTAGACCTGCAGCCATTAAACCATGTTTTATTGTGTCATCATGTTGTCCTGTTCTTTCCCTTGCCACTGCACATTTGGTGGCAGTGTGGATATTCTCCTCACCCTGGCTCTGGAGCATTGATGCTTTCGGTTACCTTGGTCGTTAGCTGAGGGTCCCTGGATCCCTCCACACAGCTCAGTCCCGGCCCGGCCAGAGCTGAACAGATCAACTGCCCTTCCCCGCCACACCCCCAGCCCCGCCCAAAAGACACGATGCCGAGAAAGAGACCCAATTGGGCCCGCCCATTATGACCTCACTGATGCCTGAAGCCACCCGGAACATCTGTGGGCCTTGGCCTTTGGCTTTGGTGACCGCTGCACCTGAAGCTCTGGGGCATGCATTTATGAGGTCATCTCATTCATTGCGGTGGCAAGCGTTTAAATCTTTTCTATCTTTTCCAGCCTGTCCCCGCTGTCACATCATCCCTCAAATTCCAAGAAATCAGTTGGGACGATCGCTCGGTGGTCCCGTGTAATGCTACGAAGACATGGACGGAGCACGTGGGACGGAGCACTTGTTCTAGGCCTGCAGCCATTAAAACATATTTCATCGTGTCATCATGTTGTCCTGTTCTTTCCCTTGCTATCATATAACAATATTCTTTAACTTAACATTTTGTTCCAAAACACGTATGACAGTAGAAAACAAGCACGTTTCATCAAACCAGTGCAGCACTTCCGTCAGCAAGCCAAATCTGTCTGCTCGCGGAGTCGCACAGTCTGTTTCCACAATCAGTTTTCATCATTCAGCACCAAATTTTGGACCCCAAACAAACAGCCCTGGCTGTATTATGGGCAGCACAGCTGACCAATCTGCCAAACTAGACCTCAGCTTTCATTGCTGGTAAGGGAGAAGGTTAAAGAAGCCTGTAATGCCTAGCAGCCTGGTAAGCAGAAGACATTTATACCTGTGTAACATGCTTGCAGCATCCTGCTTATGCAGTCTGTCATCACCACCCGGTTGCAACCAGGTGCCAGCACAGAGCAATGCACAGCTATTATGTCGTAAACAACTCAGTTGGCTAGTACCGAGCTGATCTGCAACTTTTCAAATCCTTCCACAGCTCTAAGTGAGCAATTAAAGAATTGTATGCTTAATGTTAGTTAAAGGGGGACAGTATAAAAAATACTCAAACTAGTGCAACAAGGTTGCAAATAATATGTAGTTGGTTTCAACTGTGTGCAGTGTTCTGCTTTTTTTTTTTTTTCATTTTTGCAGCTCAGTTCAAGCAGCACATAAAGATGACAAGAGAGCTGGAGAATTTTTGCGCATAAAAATCACATTGGCCCCCATTTTTTCAACAAAGTTCTAGAAACACATTAGTGCAGATGGGACTGCCTCTCCTAGCTGCCCCCTCCAAGAGTTGCCCATAAACCCATCCCTGGTTATTGCCTCACTACATCCCTTAACCTGGCTGTAGTGAATAACACTTTATACATAAGAGCCATACCAAAAGTAACACTTCATGCTTTATTTTGTTATTAGGTTGCCCAAGATGACACAGGTGAATGTCAGCAGTACAGTTTAAACTTCTCCTCTAATACACAGTAAATCTGCTGCCATGTGATAAGTGGCTGCACAGGTAGAGCAGTCTGACAAAATGGGATATATGAGGTCAGTTGGAAAATGATGCTTCCTGTTTTAAAATGCTGGTCCAAGATTCCAAAAGTGAATTCTGGCAGCAGAGTTTGAACCTCCATATCAATACTCAGTATTTTTTGTTGCTATATGACAGGTTGTACACCAGGGACAGCCTGACAAAGTGGCGCCTGACATTGACGTGTGTGTGAAGTGAAGATGTGCAACTTGGTTAGTGCATAAAAAATACTGCACTCATTGATATTTACCAATGCTTAAGTTGGTTTAGTTTAGTTTATCGGGTTTAACGTCCCAAAGCGACTAAGGCTATGAGAGACGCCGTAGTGGAGGGCTCCGGAAATTTCAACCACCTGGGGTTCGTCAACGTGCACTGACATTGCACAGTACACGGGCCTCTAGAATTTCTCCTCCAAAGAAATTCTAGCCGCCGCGGCCGGGATCGAACCTGCGTCTTTCGGGTCAGCAGTCGAGCACCATAACCACTGAGCCACCGCGGCGGCCGTACCAATGCTTAAGGGACATTTACGGAGATCAGACAGTTAATACAAGTACAGTGAATTGATCATCAGTGCACTCCAGGAACAGGATTTAGATGTGAAGGACAAGCCATATTAAGGACAGCCATGCTCAGCTACTACACTGCAAAATGAAACCATCTAGATCAGTTCATAGCAAAAGTCAGCAGAATATGATAGGAAGTTCTGTACAAGTTTGATATTTACTTTAATGCAATAAATGCTGGTCCACAAACACAACAAAAGCCTACTTTAGTGATCCAGAGGTGCACGGAAAAAAATGCAATAAGTTCTGCTACCTGTGCAGCATTGTGGATCAGCTGGATGCGACCGTCGGACATAAGCGTCACAAACACGCCCATCTTTTTCACCAAGTTCAGGTGTTCTTTCTTGCTGGCTTCAAACTGCGATGCATGGAGCCTCCTGGTACTTGAATACGAAAAAGAAAAACAAAAGAATGCACACATTTCAGTGGCCACTCAATTACAAGGGCCAGTTCAATGGCTGAGAACTGTGAACATGTGGGCTCAAACTTACTGTAAGCCATGACACCAAATTTGCAGACAGCAAAAGGCACACACAGCCTTCTTAACAGAAACATGCACTTAAGGAAAATGCAAATTTTCAACTCTGGTAATCACTGAACAGTCGGACGGATTTCAAGAAAACAAAATGATCTTACACAGCCTCAAAACTGACTGCACAAAAGCATTGCCTTGTAATGCTTTGAATTATAGTCCTTGTTAGTGAGAGAACTTCAAACTAATATTTGTGTCCTCAGAAAGCACCGAGGATGAGTTTACTCATGATCCATTTGCTGCCAGAAAGGGGAATTCACTGTCCCTAGATCATGTTCATTGCATTTGATGTGCATTTACGTGAGTTTAATCAAAGCATCATCAAAAAGGAGGTTTATATTCTCTGCATTTTTTATGTGGGTGATGATATCACCCCTTACTTTGTCATAAAGGCACCAATAAGCGAGTTTTTCCGGAATTATTGCGACAGCGATAGTCGACTTGACCTGGCTTGGTCATGTGGGCACAATAATTGACATGGGCTTCTAATAAAGCCAGCCCATTCAAGCCAACATGATCAAAATCACATGAGCTTTATTATTACATCATGCTCAATAGATCATGCGAAAACCAACTACTGTTCGTGGTTTGCTCTATTTCTGTGTTTTATAAACATGTGAAAGCCCAGGCACAAAGCCAAGTGGTCAAATTCAGCCTGGTAAGATTTATTCTACAGCATACAGCCATAATAAAAATCCACTTGAGTGCCTCTTTCAGTGAAACAAATTACATCCTTATGCCTACATTTCACCAAGGCCTTCTGAGCAAGTTAGGATGTGTAGTGCAGTTACTGCCACAAGTTTCTGAGTCAGCCTACAAGCTATCTTGCAATACTGACTGGCCACTTCATTGCACTATACTTCAATATAGTGAATGTGAGAGTGACATGAAGCATGCTCTCAAATCAAAGAATGTTCACTACAATGTGTTTTCAATCATCTCTGAAAGCAGCTTCCTACATCCATTTTTGTTCTTCAGCTCTTAGATTATATCACAGCTAATGCATTCTGACCAGCATTGTCAGCTGGCACTTTATCTGAGCGGTTAGACAAAAATTTAATAAATGCTCAATACCATACCACACATAATGGAATTGAACATGTTGTAACAAAGTAGACAATTAATGTAACTGCAACGTTCATGCTAGAGATGTTTTCAAGGTGACACTAGAATGTAAACTTAGTGGGTGCTTATTCTTAATTGGCACAGGTATGAAAACGTCACGAGCCAATGCAAATGATCCTCTTTTTGTGCTTTTCTGCAACACATTGAAGACATGTGAAAAAGCCAAGGCTTTTAAGAAGCCACTACAGAATTTAGACTGCGTGCTGTGGCATAATTTAGGTTTAATTAAAAAAAAATGGAGGGGACACTTAAGCTCCTCCTTAAGGGTGTGACGTGATAGTGTGTATGGCTTAATACCAGGGTGTTCTGTATTTATCTGTCCAGGTAGTAAAAAATTCTCCTGTGCAAACCACAGGTCTATTTCTGCTCAAGCACAGACCACAGGGTAGCTTATGATAGTCTGTTTTTTTTGATAAATAATTTAACATCGAAACTTGCCTGGACTGCCCGGACTCAGTGAAAAACTGGAGTCGTCTGCACACAGAATTTTCACAAGGCGAGCGAGATAGCTGATTTGAGAGGCTGAGCCATGTGGCGAACTGCGAGGCAACCAATATCCCAGCTCGGAGCTGGGGCAGGTCTCGCAGTACCCCAGATGGCGCAGCATGCCAAGGCTGCTGCTCCGCTCTAAATGAATGGTTGGCCCGCTCCGACGAAAATCCTCCACGCAGACTACAGTTTTTCGCTGATTCCAGCGAATTCAGGCAAGTTCCGAAGTTTAAATTCTTATTGAAAAACGCAGACTATCATAAGCTACCCTGTGGTGTGTCCTTGAGCCGAAATAGGCCAGTGGTTTGCGCAGATAATTTTTTTACAACCCGGACAGATAAATACGGAACACTCTGTCTGTATGTGGAACTGGTCATTCTCTACTTTACGTTCATAGATTGCTGGGAGTCTTAATATCACTCCTGGTGCAGTGGTTAAGCAATGTGCCACTGCCCTGCAACGGCAGGTATTGCCACCGGTGGGTCTTGTGAGATCCAGATTACTCTTCCCGAGCAACCTCTCATGACCAATCACTAATTTAACTACCACCTGCCACGGTGGGCAATTTTCTCACAATCTAAGGGTGAGGCTGTGATAACATCACAAGGTCATTTGATCTAGGTGGCCCACCTACGTTGCTTCTCTAAGAACTTTATGCTCACGCTGCCGCCGAAGCCAGCTTTTTTGAGACATGGGGTCCTTCATGCAATGGTATTAAAACAAATTAACATGTGCAAACTGAATTCTTCCGCAAGCTATGCTCACCATATCAGCGTGCTCAGCATACCAGGGGCATGAAAATTACACTACCTTTGCACATGTTTTATGGCAACATGTCTCACACTAAACCACTCACTTTTAATACAAGCAAAAAAAAAAAACTCAAAATTAACTACAAATGAGAACTAGAAATCACTAACTAGAACTAGAAATAAATGAATGGCAAGAGCTGACCATTCAGTATATCTAGTGTAATAGCCATCATTATTTTTTCACAGTTTGACAAAAGTGTTTACAGCCAATGAATGTCATTTTATGACCTTTGACAGCAATAAAAGGATCTACTGTATTTACTCATGTAATGAACCCACTTTTTTTTCCAGAAAAGTTAACATCAATTTAAGGGGAGGCTTCATCACGTGGGGAAAAAAAGTTTCTACAGATTTTTTGAGGCCCTCCTGCCCACTCGTCTACCCGCTCGCTCATTTGTCTGTCCGTCCGCCCATCCATCCACCAACAACAAAAGCATGCGGTCAGCTGCGTTGCATTCATGTCACCAGTGTTTAGCATCATTCATTTTGAAAGGTGTTTGCTGTATAACGGCGCAGTCCGATGATTTTGTGACAGTTGACGGTGCCATCCAATCGCAGCGAGATAAAGCAAATATATTGAACACCGGCCCTGAAGGTTTTTTACGGGAGGTTAAAAAAACTTGCAAGATGGTTACGGCTGTGTAATGCGAATGTTTAGCATTAGCTGTAGTGTGAGAGGGGCTAGGCATTTCGGCTCCCAATATGGAGCTCGCCAAATCGCTTGTGGGTCTGAAGGTCCAGCTTCCTCCATAGCATTTCAGTATAGGAGATGTTTTATAGTGTTCTGGTTTAAACTGCTATGCTCTTCTCCCATGCTCAAGCGCTTGCTGGCTTTCTAAGCATGCACTGCCGCAGCCGGGTGCGTAGCAGCGTGCCAAGCAAGCCTCCACAGTTGACGCTCTGCCTAGTTCGCCAAGCGTGCCAGCCCCGCAGGAGCTCTAGTCAAAAGATAAGTCATGCCATGATGTTATCGGGCATCTAGGCACGCTGCCCAGGTCTGCGCCACGAATGACGTGAAACTGAGAAATGCACTAAGAACTTAATAAAAAAAGTAAATTCTCAATGACAAAAGTAGAGGTGGGTTCATTATGCATGTGGGCTCATTAAGTGAGTAAATATGGTATTCCACACAGTCAAAAAGATGGTGTTCAAGACAATCCCTCTTGCACTAACATGCTGAAAGGGAACCTCTAAATACCGTATTTACTCGCATAATTTGCACATCCCTAATTTATTACTCAGATTTATATAAAAAACAAAACCTTTTAATAGCGTATTTTGCACTATCCAAGCACACCAGCATGCACGCGGGTGCATGCAGGATGCAGGGCGGGCTTCAAAAGATCAGCGTGGACGTGTAGCCACGCACAACTGCAAAAGGTGAGTGAGTGGTGCTAAAAATTAAATAATTTGTTTGTAAACTGGTTCTGGTAAAGAAAAGTCAACTGCATGCCTTTTACCCAGCTCACTTGCACCGGCGGTCATTTTTTTCCTGTATGAGCGGCTGTGAGAGCAAACTTCCAGTAACTTCCGGAGCACGCATCGCGTCAGAATCTGAAACTACCGAACCATTGGCTTTGCCGACACTCAGTGGGGCTGCATGCGAGGCGCCGTTTTATCGCCTTGTATCTCAATTTGCTTCGGACTGATGGCTTTGCGACTGTATCGTTTCATGTTTATTGCTTTAAGCTGCGCATGCGCTGACATGCAATCATGGGGAGAGAACTATACATAACATGGGCCCAGTGCGAACGCGTGGGAGTTGGGGGGGGGGATGTTATGCGTCGGTTTATATTTGGAGTCAACTTTCGTTTGGCAAGCGTAGGGCATGAGTTGCAGGGTCGACTTATACGCGGCAATATATCGTATACATTGCATGTTATGACCTTTGTAGAGCTTTTTAGGATGTGTTCCTGAAATCTCCAAGTAATCTGTGCACCCCCTTTTTGAAGCCTCAATTTTCAGAAAAAAAGTTCACAAATTACGCGAGTAAATACAGTACATACAACTGTTGCATGATCCTACATGCGCAGCCACAGGACAGCACCCAGGCTTTTCTGTGATGCAGCTCTCCATTTCAAAAGAAGTGGCCGCATGATGCATTGCAATGGCCACAAGTTCTTTCATACAGCAGTACCTGTGCCCAACTGGTTTAGACTAAAAGAGATGTCCAGGGGAAAGAAATGTGAAATTAGTAAAACCTTTAGTTATGCGTGCCATCATGGTCATTTCTGTGCCACAGAAACATCATTAAAAATATCTGTGCAAGAGTAAACTATTACAGATTACGGTGGCATGGCTCGTACGCATCAATGCGAAGAACCAGATCAAAGCGTGAGTGCAAGCAAAAACAGCAAGAACTACCATGCAGTGTGATCATGCACAAAGTTGGCAAGCACAGTGCTGAGCTGTTTGTGCTAAGCACCCATCTAGGTGCACACCAGCAGTACTGCCACCAGCTTGAAACCCCGTGTGCAGAGCCACACAAGGGTACAGCTGCAAATAATGCAGAACAATAAGTGTGTGCCAGTATAAATGCTTCCTTTGACTCAGAGTGAACTAACCCAGTAGCACTTCGAACCTTTCACGTGCTTTGCAGTCAGCAAGAAACCACCTCTAAAGGACAGGTAGTTACGGCAGTCCCAACTAGTCCTGGTGTTACAGGTCCAGCTGCAGTGCCCAGACCACCACACGTGCAGTGAAAAAAAAAAAAAAAACACCAATGGTTTGATGGTTTGGTTTATGGGGTTTAACGTCCCAAAGCGACTAAGGCTATGAGAGACGCCGTAGTGGAGGGCTCCGGAAATTTCGACCACCTGGGGTTCTTTAACGTGCACTGACATCGCACAGTACACGGGCCTCTAGAATTTCTCCTCCAAAGAAATTCTAGCCGCCGCGGCCGGGATCACTGAATGTTCAATGCATGTTGAAAAATGAAAAATACTGGGTGATTCATAAATTAGAAGCCCTAGACTGCACTGCCTTTTTTTTTCTGCATGCAACTCCTTGGGTTCATGATAGATCTATTACTTTTATAACAATAAATAAGAGAACCACTGGCAGAAGAAGCAAGCAGGCAGCAGGGCTTTATTGGAGAGCTACTCATGCAGGTAGCAGCGCGTGTCGTTTTCACGGCAGGGACCCACAGCAGCTGCTGGCTGGAAGTACCTGGAGACCACTGTTGGGCAGGCACCCTCGACCAGGTTCTTGAGTGGCTGCCGCACACTGTGGGCGTAGTTGCTCTTGGGGAACAGGAAGTGTGTGTTGGGGCAGCTGTGTGAGAATTCCTCCTCCGGGGCGTAGAACATCATTCGTGGGGATTGCATCTGTCATCCCAGTTGCCAAGGGGGGAATATGGAAAGAGGGAGAGACACTGCATTGTGTAGGAGAAAAACTTCCTGCAATGAGTTTAAGGCTCTCTCATACCAAAGCCAAAGCTAGGGGCACATGTATTTGAGTATCTACCAACCAACTCATGAGCAGACTTGAAACCTGTGTGCTCATCCTAGCTTCAGTTGTTGTTTAAAAGAACCTGGAAGAGAAGCTGTTAAGCTTTGAACATTAACGTGCAGAACAGTAAAAGGGAGTAACTGTTATAAGGGAGTAACACTTAAACTCCGTCCTAAGGGTATGACACAATAGCGTTAAAGGGTTAATACCCATATATGCGGAATTGGTCATTCTCTACTTTACGTTCATAGCACACCTAGTGCACGGACATAGCGGTTAAGCTATGTGCCACTGCCCAGGCAGGTGGCTGTTTCAAGCACAGCCACAGGCAGGGCTTGTGATACCGAGACCCAGGTTGCTCTTCCCAAGCAACCTCTCGGGACCAATCATTCATTTAACTGCCATCTGCCAAGGTGAGCAAGTTGTGATGATGTCACAAGGTCATGACCTAGTTGCCAGGCGCCACATTACATCAGCGTGCTCCGGCCACTCCAGCTGCAAGGCTTCAAATGGTTGGCAATGCCGACGCCGTACAATTTTTTCCAACATAGGGGTATTAATGCATACCTGCCAACCTGGCGAGATCAAAAATCAGAAGATTTTTTTTATTCGTGCCAAAGGGGGGGGGGGGGGTGGGATTTTTTGATGTCATATTCAAAGTATAAGATTGCAGAAACTTCTGGCAATACTGTATTTACTTGCATAATTTACGCACTTTTCTTCTTTAAATTAAGGCTTAATTTTCTGAACATGTCCTGAGAAACACTACGAAGGTCGTAATGCGCAGTATACACTCTATGTAGCCGCCTAAACGCAGATCAGGCTCCCATCTTGCATCCTTCCCTGGCCAAAAGAAAAAAAAAGCTGTCTCTAAATATAACACGCATACCCCCTCGCGCCCCACGTTATGTAGTTCCTCGCGGGACAGCATGAGAGCACGTGCGCAGCTCAAAGCAATAAATGCACAATGATACAATTACAAAGCCAGCAGTGGAAGGCAAAGGAAATAATGGGCAATAAAACAGTGCCCTTGCATGCAGCCCGACTCACTAGCGGCAAACTGAACAGCAAACGGTTCTGTAGTTTCAGATTCGGGCACGCACACAACTGATCGTCCGTAAAAGCGACAGCCAGCACAAGCAAGCGGGTAAATGGCGCATAATTCGTGTCCTTGCCACTCACACCTCTCAGAACCGTACCGATCTTCCAAATCTGCCTTGCGCGCACCTGCAAACACAGTGGTGGTTTGTCACAGCACAGCGTGCAAAATATGCGAGTAAAACCTTTTTTTTTTTTTTAATCTGAGTAAAAAGTTGGGGGTGCGCAAATTATGCGAGTAAATACGATATCTTTTCTTGGGCCTTGATAGCGCCATGACATCAAGCACACGAGAATTTACTGTGCGCCACACACAGACGGCCTAGCTAAACCTAAACACACATACATGCAGCAACAACAGCAAGCATGAAATGCAACCAGCCACAGCTATTTTGGGTTGGTCTGATTTGGTTTTGATTGGCTGCTTAGCTGATGATGCCGATGGTGCTAGTGCAACCGTTGATGGTGATGCTGGGGATTACGATGTGGCTACTGATTCCGCGGCGCTGGTTTCACAAAAACCATTCTTGCGCTGGCAGAGACAACTTTTCGGGAGATATAGGGATGCGCTGGTACAATTCGAAAGTTCCGTCAAAAATTGGGAGTTTCCCGGGCGAATTAGAAGAGTTGGCAGGTATGCTAATGCTCTCACATTAAAAAAAAAAAAAAAACATTCCAAAAAGAGGCAAATGCACATGAAAAAATAAGAGAGGAAAAGAAGATCAATGCAAGACCTGCTAAAGACTGCCAGAGTGAACGAACACAGATTTGGCACTGTCACATCTATAATAAAAAAGCACTAGGCAAAAACAAATGAGAGCAGGAGATGGTAATGTGCAACAATTAAGAAAACATTTAGGCAATGATCTGTGCCTACTCAGCAGCTGAAGTAGTTGAGGGTATGCAATTCACATCTGAATACCACCTGCGCTTACACCAGTAGCATTCAATGGAAGGAGAGCTTAAAGGGTAGTTCTCAAATAACTTTTCAGAATGAATGTGCAACATGTTTGGCTGATTGTGACCACAGTTGAAAACTACTGAGGTGTGACTATGCTATAGTTATGACTGTTAAAGGCATATGTTAATGCAGTTGAGCTCACTTATAACAGCGCCAATTTAAAATCAACACTATCCTAGTATGAACGAAGGTAATGTGACTGTCACGGTGTCATTAGGGCTAAAAGTCTCAAACAGAATGAACAGCCACGGACTTAGGAGTTAGGTAGAGTGAACATGCCAGTGCCACAAATGTATGGGCATGCACTGCATGGCTGGCCTTTTACTGCAGATGTACATGAGCATCCTAACCTAAACAGCATTCGCTTTCTGCGTGAGGAATGTTAGAAGGGTGCAGTACAAGAACGGGAGGAAAAAAAAAACAGTCTGCCATATGTGTGAAACATCACTCTAGCTTACACACATTTTGAGGTTACTGCCTTGAGACATTTCATCGTAAGAGGGCAACACCACAACACTAGATGGGGGTAAAAAAACAGATAGAGAGAAACGCCAGCCAAAACCCTCCCATTTAGGTGCTACTACACTGCCTGTCCTTATCGCCTTCATAACTGGACATCGCATTTTTCTTTATGGCGGGTCAAAACGGAAGAAATCGTGCCGTGTACCTCACTTAAAATTTGGGCAACGATGCACTCGACCTGCACATCCTGACCTGTACTTGACACATTCCTTGGTCATGCTAATTACTGCGTGCACTGCATGGGCTGGCCATTATTCTTTTTAAAGCCAGATGAAAAATTACTCAGTTGGGCCAGCTTGCAAGCCTACTTTCCAAATCTTTGCAACTGCATGACTCTCAGCCAATGGCAGACAGGCAGATACCCTGCATTCCATGAATTTTGCGCACAAGACGGGACGAGAAGAAGGGAGACGACAACAAGAACACTACTAACAACTGAAGCTTTATTGCAAGTGGAGCATATAAATAGAACCGTTTCTATCACAAACACAAAACCGTCAAACCTTAACAAGAACAAAAACATGCATGTGAAGATATGCGAAAGATGAAAAGTCACGGAATAAAAAACTTTGCTGCCTCAGCTCTTAAAGACTGCTAAAGTATGTTAGTAGGAATGCCTGACTCACCATGTCAAAGTGTGTACGGTTGATCCGTGCCAAACTGAGAGGAAGAAGGTGGGCCTCAGTGGTGAAGACAAAGTGGTCAAGGTCAAGGGGCAGATCCTCCGGGAAGGCAAACAATAGGTACAGGTACTTGAGCGTCTCTGCTAGCACAAATGAGTCCATCCTGCATGAAGGCAAGCAGGCAAGCCAGTCAGGCTGGTGGCCTCCAGTAGCTTCCAGAAGCAAGCTGATCTACGGTGCTTTCATTTGGATGCTGACACCAAGCACTTGCCACATGGCCACAGAAGGCAAAAAGAAAACCTTGACTGCCAACACCAATGCTCATGATGAACTGTAGTGTGAAGGAAGCACGACGGATGGACAGGAAGATAGAGACAGGCACTACTCGCAACTGAAGTTCATTGCAGGATGCACATAATTTAAGAATGCCACGTTGAAAACATACGCATGCACATACGCATGCACGCACAAGCAGCCCTCAGAAACAGCTACCAAAGCGTAAAATGCATTGCAAAGTGGCATGTGTAACTCATCGCATGAAGGACAATTTAACAAAACAACTAAACAAAGGCATCTTCACCTTTGACATTGAAAGGCAGAGGCTAGGCAGCCAAATTCACAATCGGCCATGGCCACTGAAGGCTGGCGATACATAGATTTTTGACTGTAGCGTATACAGTATTCCTCCATGATTTCCGTACCTAACTGATCTCAATGCCGAAAGAGGATGGCCGTCCTAGGAAACACAGGAGTGCCTGTCCATGTCTTGCTGTCTGCCCTTCATGTTTCCTTCACGCTACAATTCATCATGAACTTTAACCAACTCACCAACTTTCAGTTCTTATTAATGCCAATGAATGCTGTTTAGCTGCAAAACAGTACTTGCACCAACTGTTTTGATGTTGCAATGCTGTGCCAAATCAAAACCTAGAGCCAATACAGCATGTAGATCATGAAATTCATTAAACATTCTGCACACTGTCTTTGGTATGCCAAGAAAACTATGTGCCAGAGTGAGCCTGATTTTTTTTAATAACAAGAGAGAGGCGGTAGCGATGGAAGGTTGCTAAGTTCTGAATAGTAGAATCTACAACTACACTCAAAACTATACAAAAGAAAAAAAGGAAATCGTAAGTTTACAATTACAATTTCTTAATGAGTAAGCCTTGCTACGTTTCGCCTTCATCATGTGGAAGAAAACGGCGTGGCTGCAGCGGAACGCCGACTAGCCCCGAAACGCACGTTGGGTGAACGCCTGGATTACCCACGGAAGCCGCGTCCGTCTGCCTGGATGAAGTTTTGAGCGAGCATCTCCCTACACCGCGTGCGAACGCACGTTCGAACACATGAAATGCGCGGGAACGCCGCTCGTGGACATTCCAGCGTCTGCGCTACGTGGATGGCATCTTTCTCCCTCTCCCAACACGTGACGGCGGTGTGATCCCTCAAGAGTGTGTGTGTGTGATTGGTGCCACAGAGAACTTCCTTCCTCGGCAGGCCCGGCCCCCATCTAGGGAACCTAGGGAAAGGGAACACTTTAAAACCTCAGCAGCGGTACGGCCGAGGGGCTTTTCATCAGATGGTCTCATCATGTGCTCTCCTCATGCAGCGTTTCAGCATTGAGCGTCTCGTCATCGAGCTCCTTTGCACATAATGTACATTAGCTGTATAAAGTTTTCTCTCCTTGTCTTTTCCTGCATCCTCGTCTCTGACCTCCTTCATTCCCTCTCCGGCACGACCATGCTTCCTTGATCTTTAACAGCCTGATAGCATGATAGGCAGACAACAGAATCAAAATCACTTGGCTGTTCAGGGCCATCAGGCAGATTTGTATATCCTACTAGCAGTCACCTAGGCCAGCTACAAAACTATGCTGGCAAGAAATGCATGGAACAAGTGTAACTGAACCCGCACAGTGAGAAGACTATATGATGCTACGCCATGTACTTTTCCCACACCTGTCTTCATGTGTTCCAGTGCGAACATCCTTGACAGCAGCGAATCCGCACGGCACCCTAGCATGCTTCTGCAGTGATTCCACCACCCTGCGGCCTGCCTCAAGGTAGTAGGGATCCCCTGTTGCCTGCAAAAATAAGGGGGGCGGGAAGGGACAGCATGAAAGTGAATGTAATAATGAGCTTGTGACACTGTTTCCTCCACCACTCTTTGTCTGATGAGTTCTTCTTGAGGTGTGCCGCCAGTTGTATACTACTGCATTCAATATGACTAGCAACACATCCGGAGGGAACCAATAGTGCTTCTGCTTTACAGAAAATCAATGAGCATTCACACAGAGCACTCAACTTGCACAAGCATTCAGTGTACTTTGTTCTTTGCATCGACAGCACAATTCATAACTTTCATGTACCATTGGGTAAATATATGCGGTAAATGTATTTTGTGTTGAATTTAATGCGGGGTGTGCGACATCATGTTTTACGCTGACAGAGACCGCCCTATACGAAACCTGTATTTCCTCTACGCTCATTTTGTGATAAAAAAAAGACTGAAGGTCAACAGCAATACAAGATGTGTGAGAGGCAGAAAATTGGCTCTTCAAGTCCAAACTCTTTTACTTTCAAGAACAGCAAGGTTTGGCAGTTGCTAATGAACAGATTCAGGTGCAACTCATAACACATGATAGTGGCAGGTGACATGACGTTGCCAACTCAAGCAGCACTGAAAAGAACACTGAGAACAAATTGAAGTTGGCCTGTATCGAGAGACTACAGCATTCTGACAGCAAAGAGACCACTCTCACCGAAAACAAAACTTTACAAGCTAGAAACCCCCCCCCCACAAAACTTTGCGACAGAAACAGCCCCCCCCCCCCCCCCCCCCCCCCAAAAAAAAAATTGTGAAAAAGTTGGAAGTTACTGTCAGAGGGTATGTTGTAATCTGCTGATCGGTACTTTTCGTTAATCCTCGGATTGTTTATTCCACTGCACCCCAACCTGTATGCTATGCATCCTGGAAATTGTTCCTTTGTGTTCCTATTTTATTTATCTGATTCCCACCCTGTAATACCAAGAGAGGGCTAACAGTATTTTAAATAAACAAATAAAAAGGTGCCACAATCACAAGCCGATTTTGCAAATAAACTGCGTGCTCTGACACCAAATTTTTCTGCACGGATCCCGAAGGCTATGCTGCACTGCCATTCACTTTAAAACAGCGGCAACCAGTTTTTGTCGGCGTAGACATGATGAGTTTGAACCGAGTCGCAGAAAAATTTTTAAACTCAATTGTCCCCGCCATAAATGTGTCTTCTGCTGCTAGACAAATGTTAACGTGCCCAGAAAGAGCCATAGCACCAATTTTTACTGAGAACAATAATTTGATGACATTGTCCTCAGAGTCCCATTCACAAATACTAACGCAAACTCTCATACCCAAGTACAATTAGGTCATGTTAATTCAAACTCAGTTAATTTATGTCTTCTTATAATCGAACAAGTTTTTAAAATTTGGTTGACTCATTATGTTTACAATGCACCTCAAAACCAACTTATTTGAATGGCTATTTGAGCAGTTCTAATTTTTGTTCATTCCTATGGCATTCTTATGGGAAAAACAATGGTATGGTATGGTATATAGGGTTTAACGTCCCAAAGTGACATGATCTACGAGGTACGTCATAGCAGAGCACTCCGGATCAATCCTGACCACTGACATCGCACAGTACACGGGTGCCTTGTGAACTACCCATGAGCTGCTGACAGTTATAGGCAAACAGGCTAGATATTTGGCACTGTTAATGATTGGCAATTAGTTTAATTTTCACTTCACAAAACATTTCTAATAAGCATAGACTGAGAGTGAAGGGTGCCTTTTCTCGCTAACGTCCATCAGCAAGACCTACCAATGATGAGGAGCACTGGAACCTCTACAGTTCTGTTCTGTGAAGCTTACTATTGAGGTGGTCATTGGACACAATCTAGACCAATGAAATCGATGCACCCACATCAGGTGAACAAAAGGGATGCGAAAGTTAATCCTCGGTCGTTTAACATCACTTAAAAAAAAGCTTTGTCGATTTTCACTCATGATAAATGTGACCGGCAGCACACACAAAGAACCCATGTTGCTGTCTTATAATTGTTTCCTGATGGTATAAACAAGGGGTTCTGCTCTAATTAGGCTTATGTATAAAAGCGTGTCAGAAATGAACTCGCTAAGAATAAGTGCCCATCTGTAATGAATAACTTAAGCCCAAACACAAGCATAATAAAATTTTTATGATTCAACTATTCCTCCCTCCATCTTGAATCTTAAAAAGCATAAACACAAAATTTTTGCTTGCATATTTTCTTTCAAATACATGAATCACCCTGTAGTATTCCCCTACGACCACTAAACAATTATGATTTAAATTCTTCTCAGAGCTGTTTCGGTTCCAACAACAAAACAATGGCTGTACAAGTAAGGTGTAAAAGAACTGCAGTATAACTGCTGGTATATCATTTATTGTCACTCCAGCTCTTGAAGCAGGCTGACTTAAGTGTTGTAGTGAACTAAAACTACAAATCAATGATTACATTGCAATGTTTTCATGCCTTACATGACCTAAAAGAAAAAATTCAACAATAAATTATTTAGCAGTTGTACATGAAAACCATGTGGTGACCCATGTATTCTAATGTATTACAGAGAAGAAAACATGAAACTAAAATAAGGTGTCTATAGTCCTTTAAACCCCACAGAGTTTAAATTAATGCGAGATGGATGTAATTGATATCTACTGCCTCTACCACTGAAAAAAATTCGTGTGTCTACAGACACCTCTGACATGTTCAAAGCAGCTAGTAAACTACTGACTGGCTGCTGTGCTCAATGCAAGAAACTTGCACAGTACTGAATAAATGAAAACTTTTAGGATGACAGCAATGTGGCTGCTCAACTGTAAATCTGAGATGTTTCAGGCAAAAGAATTTCACTGTTTAGCTTTGTGAGGGCATCCAATTTATAATGGATGTGGATGCTCTCTCAAGAGAACCACAAATCTTTCATATCTTGGTCATGAGCTACATTATAACAGCAATCTCACAATGCAGTACATTAAAGCAAACATAGACTTACACGAACACCTGGCTTTCCGAGACCAAACATGTCTGGTTTAGTACCAATTATGTAACTATGGCACCAAAGGGGTGCCCTGCTACTCTGCCAATTGAGGAAGTATTCACATGAACAGCGTGATATGTAAATCTTTGTAAAGGAAAGTTCCAACCACATCAACACGGTCACATCCTGTGTTGAACGATTGTAATGCAGCTTGAATTCCAATCTTTCCACTTTTTTCCAATCTTCTTCATTACGGCAGCAATAAAAAGAATCTAAGCCCCCAATTCCATCTGTCTACTCTACAGGGCAATCTTCCCACTAATAATTATTATGAAATGGACAATGCAGGCTTGTGTGGATCTCACTGACAGGCTGTGAATTTGACTTCAGCGTTTATGTAACAATGAGCTCATTACCTCAAAGCACAGATCATCTGGATCCTAAAAAACCTAAGAACCTTACCTTGAACAAGAAATAAGTGCTTTCAACAAACTCCGGCCTCAGTGGGTGTTGGCCCCAGTGCACTTGGAAGTCTGTGGTGAATGCCTAAAATCATTGATGCAAGGCAAAGAAAAAGAGAGTAGGAAAGTCAAGCTAGAAAAATCTCTCACAACTAAGACATTAAAATAATAATAGTAATCGGCTTAAATAGATAATGCAACAATAACAGGTATAAATGTAAATAATGGCATACACAAAAATCTTTCAAGGCATACTGAGCAATTACTCAAAGCTGATGACTAATAATTTCCACTGTTCTAGAAGTGAGCACAGCCCCAGATGTTCCTTACACACTGCACCATGCACCTAATGCTCAGTGCTCCACTTCCTCTGCATGACCTACTTCTTCCCAGTGTCCACTCATGCCTGTACATTTGCATGCACAGCTATTACTCCATGACTTAAAAGGGAATATATACACACTTCACCTGAAGAAACTATGGTCTAATAAAAGAACATGAGAGGCTGGCACTAAATTTCTCATACTACCAGAAATTTCATTACTTGCATAATAACGCTACAAGCCCTTGCACACTAATGCACAAGTCTGCGAGCAGTATACTGTTTATATAGTTAATCCTGGATTAACAAAACCGACAAAAGTCCATGATTTTTCGTTACATCCAGGTTTTTGTTGCATACAATTTTCATGTAAGACCCAAAAGGATAATGCAGAAAACCAAAATGAAAAATTTATGTACGCGAAATTACCTTGAGAACGTTTTTGCTGATAACGCGACTGCAAGAGCAGCCATTACTACCTCCGCTGTGGTTCACACAATGCTGATACAAGTTGGGTGGGGAGAATGGCAAAGGCAGGGGAGACGGAGGCAACCACAGCCGGGCGAGAGGAAAGCATGTGCAGTCGCACCACCACTGCTAGACTGGCTAGGCACCTGCCCCTTCCCTCATGTTCTCGTACTCAGTCTGCCCGCCACCGGTGTCCTAGGAAATGGACTGTATGCCTGGCATTGCCTGCACTCCCCGCTGTCCCGATTCTCGCTGTGTAACAGCTATCGGGGCCTGAATCATGCGAATGACTGAGTGGCGGCGATGGACGTGCACTGCTCACTCTGAGTCTTTTTTGCTATGTCCTACTGTTTTTCACTGCTTATGAGCATGAACTGCTGTAGTGCCACCTATTGTGATGTCACAAAAGCGAAAGCAACAGAGAGGCACCAATGGCGCTGGAGCATGGCGCGCTGCGTCAACTGCGGTTGCTCGTTGCAAGCATAGAAACTTTCGCGTGATTTGACCAAATTTCAAGTAACTCAGCACCAGTTAATAAATAGTCAGCGTATCGAGTTCGTTATATGAAGGTAAACCACCGCAAAGCCTTAGTTACATGGAGTTCACAAACACAAGTGCTTCACTGGGGGTGGCATTGGGGAATTGAGGAACTTCGCAATATCGAAGAATTCATTACATGGAGGTTCATTACATCTAAGTTCAACTACCTAAAAGCCTAACATCACTCAAGTAGAAGCACCCTGGTCTCAGTGTAGAACAGTGCCATTTATTGGTATTCCATTCAACGCTGCCTAGAGGCAAGAATACCTGACTACACACCAAACGCGTAACACAGGTTGGCTACACCCTCAGCTCATAACACAGATTCTCCATTAATAATATGGCAACAAATGTGGGTCTGAACTGAAACTACAGAGACCTATAAGAAAACAAAAATGATTAGCTTACGGGAAGGCCTCAAGAGGACAGTAAAGCCAGTATCAAATAAGCTTGTTATAAAAATGCTGAATAAGGCCCTATTAAATCTTCTAACGATGATCCACAGTCTTCTTCTACTTACATAATGCAGAGAGATAAATGGCCTAAAAACTGCAAAGATGCTCACATTAACTACTGCACATCATGCAATGATAAAAATGGATGTCACTACAGTCATGCTGGCTAAAGTATGCTCACTTAACAAGCACTATTTGATAATGTTAGTTTTGCCCACATAATCAAGCTATGTGAAGCAGACACCTCCACTGCAATAAATACTCCCCAAGCTTGCCAATTAATAGTTTTGCAATAATACATGGATGATGTCATCAGTCACTTTTGCGAACATAGGAAACACAGACAGCTTCTATGAAGGCACTTTTCTAGCAAAATAATCTACCTAAATATCCAATAAACATAGTGAATGTGACCTGGAACTAGTTTCCTGAAAGCAAATTGGTGGCGTATTAAAGGGGCTGCGAAACACTGCCTGGGGGAATACCGGCTATACTTCAGGTGGGTTCTTTATGTCACACAGATGCTGACTTAAAAAGAATTACAGGAATCGATGCACAGGAACGGGAGTTATTCTGTGAAGAAATTTCAAAATACAAGCAAACAAAACGCTGCCCTCAACTCGATTTTGGCGGGGCTTCCCACTCCTATTTCGCTCTCCCAATGACGGCACCTGGCGCAACCAATCAAAACAGCCAGCCAGAGCACGTCGCGGAAGTTTGTACTCCATGGTTGCCTGCTCTCTGTGAGACTGGCAGCGTTGTTTCCATTCCAGAGCGCCCCTGGTGGTGTATTTTTATTTTACTTGCTTTGCAGGGCTTTTATCTAAGACAAAGAAATTGTTTTTGTTTATTTAATATAAAACGCAGACAGGTGACAAAATGTGTCTCTATTTATTCACACAATTAGCATTATATTTATTGTTTGTCCGGTCATCAAGCTCGCGCCAGGTGATGTCATATCCGCTGCTAAAAACCCGCCACTGTGTGGTGACACCATCAGAGCCATGAAGTTGTTTTTGGGAGGACATTAAAATATTAAAAAACGGAATGTACGTGGTATTACCGACGCTAATAGCACCATTATAACTCACTGTATGCAATCAACAGGCAAAACAGTTAACTAAGATTGTGTTTCTGGGCCCCTTTAAGGTAGAGACACTAAATTTTTCGTAGAGTGTTTTCCCTTTGGAATGATGTGCATAGCTTTGTAAACACAGATCAGCATGTTGAATTCCTCAGCGCTAAATAAACAATTTATAATTTAATTTCTTCTCCAATGTAGTTTCAGTTCCAGTTTCATAGCCAAACGATGGTTGTGATGTCACAAGTAGGCATGAGATCACGTGAGGCATACAAAAGCAGAAATATAATCACTGCTTTGTCGTTTTATTTCTTCCAACTCTTACGCTAGCTGCTCTAGAAGCCAGAATGACAGTGAGTGAACAAAGAGCTATTATATTGCAGTTTTTGTGAGCCTCACGTGATTTCATACCTACTTGTGATGTCGCAAGGCTACTGAAACCGAAACTGTATGGGAGAAGAAATTTATTAATCTCTAACGCAGGGGTTCTCAAACTGGGTTCCGCGGAACACAGGGGTTCCGCGGGCTGTCTTCTTGTGTTCCGCGAGAACCCTCACTGGCCCTGACCCGGCAGCTGATATGAGACTGGCTCTGAGTGCTGCTGAGCCACGCTTTGACTTGCTCTCAAAAGGGAAGCAGTACCACCCATCACATTAGTATTTGTATTAATCGGTGCAATAAACATTTAACTTTTGCAACTCTCTCTTTGCAAAAATGCACTCGACAATATTGCTGGTAAGTGAAAGCGGGGGGGGGGGGGGGTTCCCTGGAACTTATTGAAGGCTTTTGGGGTTCCTCCAAGCAAAAAAGTTTGAGAACCCCTGCTCTAATGCATCATTCAAAACACACACACGCACACACGCACATTATTTGTAGCACATGCACTTGAATACTTACTTGTAAATACTTTGTTTTCAATATGTCTACAGAAGCAGTCAGGAAATCCTCTGTTAAAAACTTCCCACTATGCAGAACACTAAATCACAATTGGCATTACACCTTACTTTGCTAAACAGTTACAAACTGTGAACCTTTTAATGTTCGAAAATGCAAAAGCTATACTGACCCTTTCACAAATCTTTATACAAGGCACTCACCTCAGGAAGAAAATTGTGAAGCTTCATAACCTGATAGAGCATTTCATGCGTTTCAATGGCTGGCTTGATATCACCCTTCAGCACCTAGCAGCAACCAGAGACAAATCATGAAAACAGGTGTGCACTACAGCCAACATTTGCGGCATGGTTTGGCATGCACTGAGGGGGGTCTCACTTTTGCTCACGACAATACTATCAGCGTCAAATGAAATGCAAACAAGAATATTAAGAAACAAACTTCAAAATGATATCTTGTTAAGCAGAGAAAGCTCAGTATTGCCGCAAATTTATTAACAAAAGAGCATTAGTATCCCCATGTCGGAAAAAAAAAATGTAAGTTGATATGGGTAATTAGGCTAAATGCGGATATGTACACTAGCATGACGTCAATTGTCAGCTGGATCTACGATCTACTAGGTGTTACCAGGCTACCACCTAATTACCACTCTTACTTCTTCTTCTGTTCAGTTCTGTGCAAGGAACATTCGAATCGCGTTCTCCTCCAAACTGCTGCTACTCATTTTGCTTAGCTCGGTGCGCTTAGGGGCGGTGCCGCCTAATTAGCGCCCCTGGTTCTCGCCTGGTCACCACCGGCTACACCTTGGCAAGTAAACCACCCGGTGGGCAGGTGAGCAGTGGCGCAGTGGCAGAAGGAAGGTGCTATGGCAGGCATTGCCATCGGTAGGACTTGGGTTGCTTGACTTGGGTTGGGTTGTGACCCAGGTTGCTCTTCCTGAGCAGCCTGTCATGAATAAATGGGCTGCCGCCCGATACGGTAGGCAGGTTGCCCACTACCCGGTGAGCAGGTGAACAGCCTGCCACAAAACCAGCTTCAGACACACACAGACAGACAACGGCCAAACGTGGGGAATGGCCACTATAAGTGCTAGCGCACTAAAATTTTCCGGCGTTGGCAACCGTTTCAAGCCTGACAGCCAGAATGCATAGAGCAATTGGCCACTCCGGCAATCTAGATGGGCCACCTAGGCTGTGTGACCTTGTGGCGTCATCACAACCTGCCCGCCAGATTGTGAGCAAACTGACCACCCTGGCAGGTGGCAGTTAAATTAATGACTGGTCGTGACTCGCGCGGCTGGAGTTGCACAAGGCCCCTTGGTGGCAGCACCTGCCATTGCAGGGCAGTGATGCAGCATCGTTTAACCGCTGCACCACTGCACCAGGAGTGGTATGAGGACTCCCAGCAATCTATGAATGCAAAGTCGAGAATCACCAATTCCGCATATATGGGCATTAGCCCATCAATGCTGTCACAACATGCCCTTAAGGCAGAGCTTGAGTGTCCCCTCCAATTTTTAATATCAAAGAGACAAAGACTGTACTTTAGAAGTGTTTATCAATCACATCTGTATTTTCTCTCAAGGAGCTAATGTATTTGTTTTTTGGACTGGCATTTCAGTTCTCTTGTTCATATTTCATTTGACGCTAATAGTACATCACAAGGTGAAATGTACTGATGGAAAACTCCCTAAAGAAAATGCTCCTTACATGGAGCTCAACATCTAAGGCATTGGAAAACATTTGACTGAAAGTGAATTTGGAGCTGCAGTCAAGACAATAAACCACGGAGAGGGCCGAGTCAGGCTGGTTGGTTCATGTTGAATGGTACAACAAAACAGCGCATGCGTCTGTCTCTTCTTCTTCCGTCCAGTCCGTCACTGCTGTTTCGTCGTACAATTCAACAATAAACCGCCATTAGAGGAATAATGAGACAGCCATGCACACCAAGATAAAGATGAAAAAGCAAAAGGGCACTGAATATAACAGCACTGTCCTGTGTTTAATCTTTAACTGCAATATAAAAAACTTGAATCATCATTCCACCTCACTCAGCTTGCTATACAATTTCAGACTTAGTTCGCATCTTAACTCTTTCCTTTCCAGAGATACTAAAAACTTTTCAGGTGTCTCAGTAAAAAAATGCTTTTTTTTAATTGCAAATAGCAGCTTAGCACAAGCGGCAACATGGAAAAAAAAATAAAAACAAAACAAAAACAAATAATTAAATGCTATTTCGAATTATATAGTTTCTAATAACAGATTTATTAAACAATACAGAAAGAAATCACAAAATGAAAATTTTTGCACTCTGACCAGCAAATGATAAAAAGGCATCTCAAAAACAAATAACAAAAAGAGCCCCGAAGATATGTTTTGGAGCTGTAATGCGAAAGCCCTGAGGGTAAAATAAATGAAATGAAATGAAATGAAATAAACATACTGAAAAAATTCCCCCCCCCCCCAAAATAAAATATAATAAAAAAACAGCTTTTGATTTTGCCAGGCAGAGCTAAGCTGCGCATTCTAGACAGAAGTTTGCCTTTCCATGTGACTTCTACACTATGTGCAGCACCTTCTCAATTTGTCAAACAGTAGACTGCACGCTGCCAGCAAAAAACGTTTCCAATCTTGGGACTGTTCTCTTGACTTAATTCATGTGCTTAATGTGCTTAATCCATGAGGTTGTTTTTTTTTTGTTTTTTTTTTAAATATCAAAACAGAGCAGTGCAGTATTCACATGTTAATACAAACCACATGCACCTGTTGAGACAATCACTAAGGCAACTAGTTAACCATGACACACACTGCATGAAAGTGTAAGCAAGAACACATGGCGCATGCCCACCTGCAGTCCTGGCCAGAAGGCCAAAAGGGCATCCATGAAGTTCCGTGAGTTGGTATTGGGCCGATGCATGTGCACGTCAACAAGCATTGGGCCCTGGCTGACATATTTCATCACGGCAGTGTAGTGCTGCACAAGGGAATGGGGAACAGGAATTCATAAAGCATAGCTCTGTGATCCTACTACAGGGGGTCCCCTGTACATCATTCTAAAGCCTGCTCAATGCCCCAGTTTACTGAAAACAAGATGACAACCACATGACTAGGTTCACCACATATCAGCATCCTGCAATCCGTTTTTAATGTGAAAGCATTTTTTTCTCATGAGTGGCATGCACAGGAGCTGCCAGCAAAGCACGTCATCAGTGCATGTCCACATGAAAATGGATATTCGAAAAAAAGAAATTCTCTGGCATTGTGGTTCGAACCCGGGCCCTCTGCGAGCCGGGTGGGCACGCAACACGTACGCTACAAAGGGTCGTTGGTTGAAGGGTGTTAGAGGGGCAAGAAGTGAGCGCGTTGTGTGTACGATGGTAAAGTGTGTTGGGGATATTTACTGATGTTAGACAATGATGACTTGAAAAAAAAAAAAAAAAAAAGCTGCCTATGTCATCCAAGGGTCACATGATAAGTGACAACGACGACTTGCAAAAAAGTTTAGGACTTAATCCAACGGTTACATGATAAGTGTCACGTGACAATGATGACTTGCAAAAAAAAAAGTTGCTGACGTTCAAATGCAAATGCTTACGCATTCCTCCAATGCAGCAGACCGCAATGCTCTCCATTTTTTTTTACCTCAGTCCAAGTGACATAGCAATTTTTTTTATTGAAATTTGAATACATCGAACTATAACAAAAAAACCTCAACGCCAGAGGTGTCAAGAAACTTTCAATGAAATGCGAAACTAAATATGGAATAAAAATTTTTGTTCACCTATCTCGCTAACATGAAGGACTATGAACAGCCTTTGTCAAAGGTAAAGAGCCCAAGGTGTTTTGCTTCTAAGCCACTCATTGGGGCTCTTGTAGCATCCAACGAAGTCCTAAGTTTAAAGGGTGAAAATGAGATTTCTTCTCACTTTCAAGAAATTTGGAATGCTGGCCACGCATAGTGAGCAACACAGCATGGTCCGGAAGGAAACCACATGGGCTCTTTAACTTTTGTGAAAGGCTGTAATTCTTTTCCTTAATTTGAAGGTGATTTAGCTTCAGTACTGTGTAGCTTCTCCACACTGTGTCTACACACAAGTAGTGTCCATGAGCAGCAAAAAGGAAAAGTAAGATATATACAGGCTTTACCACTGATCCCTACATATTTGCAGAAGAAAGCTAGAGGTCCACAGAAGATGACAAAAGGAGTGTTATGCACTGGTGCACTCTTTTAGGTGGTGTGATGAATGCAAATCGTTTGCAGTTATAGCAGAAGAGCTTGGGAACAATGTCAACAGAAAAAGATGTTAGTTTCAGTAGGTGATATACGTTGACCTTTGAATGTAGCCATTACTGATGCAACAGCAATAATGACCCACTGACAGCATAATAAATAAGAAACATGACTTTGAGTATGTGAAGGCAGCCCTAACACTAGAAGGTGCTTACAATGGCCCCCAAGAACAACAGCTCTTTTCTGTGAAATAAAAGCAGCAGTGCCCTGTCTTTACCAACTTAATTTTATGTGTACATGGTTTTGCCCGAGTTGTGGGTAGTATGCATACCGTGTCGGTGTCCATTCCCGATAGGAAACATGTAGCTACATGTGTAAAACAAAAAGTTGTTATTTCGTTCATAAATTGGTTCCGGTAAAGAAAATGTGAATTGCACCATTTACCAAGCTTGCCCATGCTGGCGGTTGCTTTCCCAAATGAACAGCTCAAACTTCTAGTAACCTCTGGTGTGTGCCTGAATCAGAACGTGCTTGCAGTTCGGTTTGCCACTAGCAAGCCAGGCTGCACACGAGGGTGCTGTTTTATGGCCTTTTAACTCCATTTGCCTCTGACTGCTGGCTCTGTGATTGTATCATTGCATGTTTATTGCTTTGAGCTATGCATGCGCTGTCATGTCATCCCATGGGGAGCTACATAACGTGGGGCCGGGCAGAGCAAAAGGGTGGGTGGGTGGGAGGGGGGTGTATGAGTCAACTTATATTCTAAGCTGTATATGGAGTATAAGCCGTATGGAGTCAGCATTTTTGGTTAGTAAGAGGTGTGAGTTGGGAAAGGGGTCAATGTATAGGTGGCAATATACAATATATATTGCGCATTATAACCTTTGTAGAGTTTTTTAGGATGCGTTTGCGAAATTTCTGTGTAATTTGCACACACCCTTTCTGAAGCCTTTATTTAAAGAAAAAAGTTAGCAAAAATTACAAGAATACATACGGTAAATCGTGCCCTCTAAAAAAATGAGAATCAGTGTTCCTTGGGCGACATTACTACAGTGGGCACCCGTTAATTTGAACACGCTTGCCTACTTTGAACCACTGGTCTATTCAAACTGACACTTTGGTTTTGTCAACACCAGGTGCACCCAAAAAGGTTCCCCTTAATTAAAAAATTTTTGGCCCTCTATAAAGTGGAATTATTGAGAGTCAACAGTATGTTACTATGTAAACTAGACAGTAATATGCAAGCTCAGTGTGAAGTTCAAGCATGAACAGACCCACAGTACAGGAGGAAAACAATCTTGATGCTTGGAAGCATAAATGTGCAGCTTACAGTATGTTAACCAAATACACATGTAATGCACTTGATTAGGTAAGTTAGCTGCATATGCAGTACATTTCTCTTTAAAAGCAGAAAATTATAGAAGTGGATGGACACCCCTGTCACACAGCCAGTATCAGCGGCTATTGAGTCGAGAGACTTCCAGATTCTCAATCGCTATCGAACTCAAAGTTGTATCGCTGTTGCACAACAAATCTGAATGGCCATTGAAATGGTTCTCGCGTCTTACGCCAAACTTATGTGGTGCCACGATAACTAACTTCAATTTTCTGCAATAACTGAAATATTTTTAAAAATCTAAATAAATGTTCAAATATACTTTTTGGAGTTGGAAAAGGTTTTTAGTTATTACTAAAGGCCAGTTGTATTGCCTTGAAAGGCACTGCCTTTTGTAAGATTTGCTGTTTCAGTTTTGGGATGCTCTGGCAACACTGATACCACTGGCGTTTCAGTCTTCTGCGATGGGGAGTATAAAATTAATGCTTTTGAAACCAGAACGACACAATTTTTAAATTATTGTACTGACTAACATTTGACTGCTTGCACTGAAGCTTCGGAGAATAACGTTGTTCATGCTTTTGTACTGTGAATGTATCATGCACGAAAGTGCGTGTTGGCACCACTCGAAGCAACGCTTTCAACCTTGGGCGACGCTCAAAGGCCCTCGAAATCTCGATAGAGTTGCGCGCTGCTCCGTTGACTTGATAGACTACTGACTCGATGGCCATTGAAACTGTCCATGTAGCAGTGATGACCTTTGAGTTGATCGACTATAGATTTGAGGCCCTCCGAAATGCTTGTGTGACAGGGATACGAGATTGCCTTGCGGGCCATAAGGCGAAAACTGTCCGTTGGCATTGACAACGGCGGTGGTGTCTGTGTGAAGCCTCCTTCTGTCAAACTTAGCAGGTGGTGTTTTTGTAGAATTTCCGTCTCACCATCTGCCACCTGCCATGGTCGGCAGAAGCAGAACACTTTCCACAGTGTTCTTAAGGCCAAGGTAATGATGTCTGACACTGAAATGGTCAACCAAAGCTTCTGTGCGTGAAAACTGCAATGCAGCAGTGGGTTTCAGGCTGCACGTATAGGCTGTGAGGAAGTTCAGATTTTGGTGGCACACTCAGCCTGAAAACATTTCGTGCCAAAGTGTGCTTCATGTCCATGGGTACATGCGATCATGAGCAGTATTAAAACCCACAATTTCGACCATTTAGAGCCCTTCAAAGGCCAAGTTTTCAAGTTAGTTATACACTGCGCACAATCATTTAAAACAATCCAAACACATTTAAATAAGAACATTTAAAGAAATCATGCAGGTGCTTTACCTTGTTGAACCTCTCTAGATAGAGATCGTCCCCAAGAAGAATGTACGCTTTGAGGCAGTACTCATAGTAGGAATCAATGCCAGCGCCAACGCCACTATCTGCAAAATAAAAAAATGTTGCAGGAATCGGTTTAGTGTACAAAAGAAAAATAGATTATATGATAAAGTTAACCAATACAAGCAATCGACTTCTGAAGCCTTAAGGGGAAACATAAGGGGTTGCCCTGCGAGGTAATGCATCACTCCTGGCAACTGGCTTCCAATTCAGGATGGCATTGCAAGCAGCGCGGCTAGTATGCACTCATTGTATGTTTTAAAGGATAATTACTGTAACAGACTCAAACTTTGCTGCAATATCACTTTGTTGAGTCTAAATCACCTACCCACTGTGATTAGACAACATGCTGCATTCTCAAGGGTAACCTTGTGAGAGGAAGCACTGACCTCTCCGTATCCAATCACCACTGTGAATGTTGAGGACTGTGCCCATGAGGTCACTCGATCGGTGGCGCTGCTGCCACAAGTAGTCCATGGCAGCACGAGCCTTCGCCTACACAGGTCAGAAAGACAATGTGTTCAAAATCAAACACACAGAGGAACCCAGTCTACAAGCAATGTTACATGACATAACTCACAATGCCAACAACACTACAAAACAAAGAAACTCAGTAAGACGTGCCAAACTGAGAGAAAAATTGAACGAGAATGAATATACAGAATGTGACACTTGTGCAGTTTACATGCCTAGTGAACATGGCTACACAGTGGAAAAGCTCGGAAAAATGTGCCACTTAAGGTGAAAACAAAACGGGGGCAGGGGCAAGGGTGGAGGTCTTTAGCACATACTGAGGGCTGTTGGGGTTCTTTGAGGCAAAAAAGTTTGAGAACTTGTGGTACAGAACAAGGCACTAGCCTATTGAAAGGATGTAGGGTTACCAGCCTTTTACAACTTTTAGGTGGCGAAGTAGCCCCTAGCAAGACATGAAACAGAGCCATAACAGGCCTGTGATGTGCTCAGATGTCTGGGGTCACATGCACACTATAATGAAGGAAACATAGGGTCTTTAGACAGGGCAACCTGAGGAACTTCTTTTGCGACCGGGAGTTCAAACTTCCAAAAACACAATAGGCCAACTGGTCTGAATTGGCATAGGTTCCAATTATGTTCTTGAAAATTTCATTAGGCGACTTTTGACCAGGAACGAACTGCAACTTCTCCTTTTGAATGAGGATTTCAGTGAATGCAAACCAGAGGCAAACATTCATTACATACCTGCTTTCTGTACATGCCACCTGTTGCTACTACCCATTTGAATGACTAATTTAGTGAGGCCTAGTGATACAAAGCCAAAGTGATGGCCAAATGATAGAGCATTTGCCTCCTTTGCAGTAGGTACTGAACCACAAGGAACAGAAGGGAGTTTGAATCCCAGTACCACTTCAGACCAGCTGTGTTTTCAATGGGCATAATTAACTGCCCACAGCTTTCTCATGGTTGGAAAACAAAAGAAAGATGACTCCCATTATCTTACCAATCCGTCCTAATAAATGAAACTTTCCGGAAGGGAATACATAGCTCCTTTTATTTACCTGATCATCATCATCGGCCTGACTACGCCCACTGCAGGACAAAGGTCTCTCCAATTAGCCCTGTCCTGTGCCTGGTGCAGCCACCCCATCCCCGCTAACTTCCTATTGTTTAAAAAAACCCCAAACGAAAATTTACACATGAAAGGTCTGATAAGAAGCCAGTGCATTTTTATTTTTTTTTCTGACAAAGAGAATGGCCTGCAATAGCAGCGTGGCTTCCTTGATAGCGAAAAACTGAGAAAACAACCAAAAAGTTTTTCATTCCGACATGCTTTTCCCAAAAGCAAAGCAAAAAGAAAAGGAAAAGTTGTTAAGAAAATGTGGCTATGCCATGCCCTCACAGTATGAATTGGCACCGTACTGTTATGAGCAGAAAGCTACACAAAGCAATTTATGAGTAATAAGGAATGTATGTTTGACAGCATGAACGTGACAGCCCTGAGGCAAGGCAGTTTTGGCTTTTGTGTCAACCCATTACTTAAAAAGAAAAAAGATAGAGGTGGGGATCCAATTGTTACACACTTCGCAGATGCCTCAAACTGCTGTAATTTACATCATGCATCACAAACTTTAGCTTCATGGGCTATCAGCCTAAAAAGTTGCATACGGATTGCTTTTTCAAGATGGACATCGCATCACTCTTACCTCGAAAATGGGCTCCCCAGTCAGTCTGCTCAGTGCAGCAAACTCGAGAATCATAGTGCCAGCACATGCTGTACAGGTCTCATGCACTTGTCCCAGCTTGGGGGACTTGAGGCCTAGCCTCAAGTTTATCTGTAAAGACAACATCAACAACAAGATTAACACAAAACAACCAATGTGCTATGACAAAAGCCCTATAAACCAGTTGCTGCGTGTCCTAACTTAAAAATCAGAGAAAAACATCACACACGAGGAATGAAGGCCTCAAGAAAAAGCTGGACTAACAATTGCTTCAGCAAAGAGATGCCAACTCACAGCAAAACTGTAGCAGGTGAATAAGAATAGAAGAAGAAAAATGTAACTTCTGCTCAAAGAGGTGACAGAAATAATAAAAACCTCCAAAATCAAGGTTCCGAACAATGAGATTAGAAACTCATGTATTGTGTAAATCCCCCATTTAAATCCCACACACTTAGCTATTGAGGCTTTTTCATGAAGACTCCCATCATCACTATATCAGTGTAGATTTCGTCCTTTCAGAGAACAAAAGCTTATAAATGCACACTAAAGTTATCAAGTCAGTCTTTATTTGTTCCTATCACCAAATGCAGTACTTTTTTTTTTTTTTACATGCACCATTGCAGGTTTGCTAGTATTTGGCATTTTCTGACAGAATAAGCTCCTATGTCAGCCAGTGCATGAGAGCTTTTTCTTTTCTTTCCTAGTCTCATCTCAATTGGTTTCCAAAGTCTATCTGCTCATCTACATTTCCTACAACTAAATGCAAAAGGAAGGCCCTAAATTTTCTACACTGAAAAATTTAAAACACCGTAAATTCATAACAAAATATCTGCAACATTCCACGGAAAATACAACACACGTAAAATAAATATAGAAATTAACTTTCTGAAACACACCTTTGCATACTCCAAATGTACAGATGCACAAACCTTTAGCATTAAGCACGAGCTCAGTCAGCCTGTGCTTACTCTTGACCTATTAGCCAGTTTGCTCTGTCAAAAAGCACTGGAGCCCAGACAAGTCGACAGTCGTGTGATATAGCAAACGATCTGGGCGCTTGTAGCTTAACTGAAATCAAAGGTCGCTTTGCAATTAATTGTTAGGATGTGATTGGCGCTTCTCTAACTTGAAAATAGGCGATTATTAGACTGGGCGCCCCCATGGCACAGAATAACCTATCTGGTGATGCCCCAGTGAACAATCCTGCACCTGCTGGGGTGACTGTGCCAGTAAACAGGATGCAACCCAATAAAAGCTTAACCTCGCCTGCTGCCACTTTCATTCCTGAATGGCCTGGTACTTCAACAAGAGGAAACCTCAAGAATTATTGCTGTGTGTTACCTGAAACTAAAAATGCTTTTTGCCACTGCTATTAACATTCCTTTCGAAAGGCACCAGTATCATGACTTTTCTTAAAGAAGGGTGTGAATGCCCCTTTGCCAGAGCCATCACACT
Organism: Amblyomma mixtum; assembly: GCF_055824585.1. NCBI lineage: Eukaryota > Metazoa > Arthropoda > Arachnida > Ixodida > Ixodidae > Amblyomma > Amblyomma mixtum. The sequence continues at coordinate 176,375,115 of NC_143014.1, forward strand.
TGTTGCGCTAACTTGCTCAAGCAGATAGGGAAGCAAGCATGTCAAAGCAAAACTTTGTTACCAAATTCTACCTTTCAAGAGAGTTCAGGTAATTAAATTAACCACATTCCCATCATTCTGCCATTCGTACCAATGTCCACAATAATTATCTAAAAAGAGAGTGTGTGGCTGATGACACACAATTTTAAGAAAAATGCTAAAAAAACTCGAAAAACTAGGGGTGTTATCTGTAGTATTATTTGCTATGCACAACTGTGCTGAGATTTTACTCATAAGTGGCCAAGCCAAACTTGCACCCTTACTACATGCTATTTAGTTTCAGCATCTGCAGTCATTTGAAATCCAATATATGAAATTTCTTACTTAGACAAAGATTTGTACCCTTGTTCTGAGTGTTCCTTGCCTTTCTTTTGTTTTTCAGAAAACAAATCACCAGACGCACATAAAACTTTGTTTTTATATAGAAGGCATAGCATAATACTCCAAATTATGACACCCTGTTGACTAACATGCACAACATGTAGGTAGCCCAGCATTCTACTTATACAGTGAACTCTCACTTGAGTGAACTTCAAGGGACCGGAGGAAATAGTTCACTTAACTGAAAGTTCACTAAACTGAATATTCACTAGGCTAACATAAGACATGGCATCCATAGTGTCAAAAGTGTGAAATGGAATTTATACGTAACTTATACAAGGTGCATAGCAGTTAAAACGCTGCCTTTCTCACGTTGAAAAAAAAATCAGTACTAATCTTCTTCTGCACTTGTACATTTAAAGCACAAGAAGTTACAAAACTATCAAAAGAGTCAATGTTTTTGTACACTTCTTCTGGCACAGCTTGCTGTTGAGACACAAAGTCCCTGAACTTTCCGATGCACTCTACAACCTCAGCTAGAGTAATAGGGCTTGAAACTGGCTCTGCAGTTGCCTCCTCTTCATCGCATTCGTCTTCCTCTGGACGAACACTGGAAAGAATCTCCAGTTCAGTCTATCCAGCACAGGTAATCAGTGCACTGTCACACAGTGCATAGTCTTCAAACGAAGTACTATTGCTATCGACCTCCAGCTGATGACAGATCTCTGTCATGAGGGCGGGCATCGGTTGCGCCTGCAGTGGAGGGCTCAAAACTTCGTTGAACTGATCGGAAAAATAAGCCTGGGTCCTCTGAGCGAGTTCGTTAAACTGAAATATTCACTATTCCGAAATTCGTTTAAGTGAAACATTTGCACATAGAATCCATAAGAAAACAGCCGGGGCTTTTTAAAAAGTTCGTTATTCTGAAATATTCGATAAACCGGAGTTCGTACAACTGAGAGTTTACTGTACATGTCAATGCTTTCCAGCACTTGTTACTTGCAAAGGAAAGCCCATCAGAGGTAACTTCTTCTATTCTTCCATACACTAATGGAACTAATGCCAAGAAGATAAGTTTTTGGCATCAGAATCGAGGGCACATCTCGTAGTCCCAAAGCAGTCGGCACTACACCATATTTACATGCATCATGCAATCGGCTTGACTGATAGCCTACGGACAATCCTGACAATTTTTTTATGAAACAGTGCCACTAACATACTATGAAATTTCTGATAATACACATGCCAAGCAGAGGAAGAAGTTTAAAGAGTGCCATTAGAGGGCAGTAATACTGACACCAGAAACAAGTAAGAGGTGACTATAGGATTGGTGGAGAAGATCAAGAGAGTAGTTTAGAAAGGGGAAAAAAATTGGCAGTTAATCCAAAGAACTGAGCACACTAAGAATTAATGGCTAGGTGACACTTGTCACTGCCCCGATACATAGAGGAGGCTAATAATTATCTATTATTTACTATCTATCTAGTCTCTGGCTACAAATTAACAAGACTGCCCATGCAATACCGAAAGATCAAAAGAACCTCCTTTTTTTTTTTCAACAATGGTGTAGTTAAGTGCAGAAAGCCACTCAGAAAGTAGTTTCCTTGTCAGTATTGATTTAGCATAGTCTTTACACCATAATGACTGGAGCAAGTTTTTTTTTTATTCTGATGACAACAGAAAAGCTTGTGTTAATACCATCTACACTGCACTAAAGCTGCACTGTAATCCACACTTCACAATGCTTCCCACTGGCATTCTCCATCTTTCAATTCATGCATTTGAGAAGGCCTCATATGATAACTAACTGAAGTTTCACGGATGTTATAAATGCCCTTTTCAACATAATTCCACATTCAGACTACATGCAAGCCACTGCATTCTTCTTCCACACAGATGCTGCATCCACAGTGATGGACATGTAGAAGACAATAAGCCAATCCTTAAAGTGGTGATGCTGCCTATTCATTCACAGCAGACATCTCCTTTCACTGTTCTGAAATGACTGATATGAGAAAACTAAGTGACCTGTACAATCTATAGAGATTCCCTCTCCTCATGGGTGAGCAGCCAAAGAATCGTGGCTTTAGTGCTGATGCCAAAAGCTCTTCTTTTTTTTTTTTTTTCAAAGTCCACAAAAAGCCTAAGAGTACAAACTAGGAGTAATCAAAGATGGCATGCAGGGACACTACACCAAGCTGTTGGCAACATGAGGTACTACTCTGTAGTGCAGCACAGTGGTAACATTTGTGGGTGCCTCTGGGCTTTAAACAGCTTTCCAGAGAGCCAAATGAAAAAGGAAATAACATGAGACCTAATAATGCACTAATGAACATCCAAAAATACTTAAAAGAATTCCCTACAACTGGTGCAAATGCCTAGTGGTGGAGGTGACCAATGCTTCAGGCAACAGTACATGACACATGCAAACCACAGATGAACAAAAGCAGTACAGACGTAAGTCAATGCAGCAAGAGCATAAAAAAAAAACAACAGGCATACAATGTTAGCCTATTGACAGCTAAAAAAATATATAAGCAACTGGTCAGCATCTGATACACACTAACATCCACTGCCACTCCTGACCTAAAATGTGGTGCCTACCCGCCTTATTCGGTTTGGTGAAAATGTTTACGAAGCCACTAGCTGACTTGATTATCAATTTGTTTGCACTTGATATATTAAAAACATAAACAGAAAGTGTTTAGCTGTAACAACTACACACAAGCAGGGCTATCTACGCTTCCATCATCAGCAGCCACAACCTCAGGGATCAAACTTACTCTAGGGTGTGGTACACCTGTGGAGGTGTTGAAGGCTGGCAACAGCCGATAACCAAGCTCTTTAGCCATAAGCAGTAGGTCTCCTCTATACCAGGTCATAAGGCCGTGACGCTCTTGTAGATATGAAGCAAGGATGTGTCCACTCAGAAGACCCCTGAAAAAAAAAAAGATAATGTTAAAGAAAAAAGTAATTAACCCAAAAAGTTTGTTTAAATGGAGAGACTAGTGCTAATCCTTGCGACAGGTCTTCTGACAATCAGCTCTCTACCAGCTGATGAAGCTGAAGCTTAATTGCATGGATGACAGTTTTGTCTAAGCTTGCAGTATGAGCTGCTGTGGTAACTTTTCTAGGGACAGTGCAGTTAAAAGCAGCAGGTGGTGTTACCTAACATCAATACTGCAAAGGCTCCATTTCCTGGGTTTGTAATCAGCAACATCTAGTGCCCCCTAAAAAAACTGAGCCCATGTCTTCTGTACAAACTGGATGGATACAGCTTCACTTAGTGGGTTAGCTGAAAATGTTGCATCATTTATCAAGCTTCCTGAAATATTCATAATAACTGCATATAACAAGTTTCCCAATATGTTTTATACCATACACATAACGTTTCAGTTTTACGTGTACAGAGTATGTCAGCCCCTTTTAAAGGTTTGGTTCACACTATGTGAAACACACTGCCTATGAGTGTGTATGTGCGCACCTGAGCAAATTTACAGGCTTCCAAACAAAAAGTAGGGGTGTATGGCGCAGACTGCAAAGCAATTCAGAACCACTTAGACCTCAAGACATTATTCTTAGTGTAGCTAAATGCCATTAACATGGCATGCTATGTCACACATAAGTCAAATTGGGCTTGAAAAAATGCATGTGTGCATGCACACCGAAATAGAAAAGGAAACACAAAGAAAAACAAAACTAGACATTGTGCATGGACGAACTTAATGCTATATACTATTTGTGACGGTTATTTTAAACCAGTAACATCTGTTATTTACTAGCATTAACCCTTTGAGGGTTTTTGCCGTATATGTACGGAGGCGGTTTTCCATCCCGTAAGGTCTTTGCCATATGGGAACAGTTTCAACCCTCTGTTTGAAATTTCGAGCCATAATGACGATGCATGCTCACTGGGAGGTGCTGCCACCTCGTAGGACTTACAAGAAGTGTTTGAAGTTTGATTCCGCTACCTTCTTGCAGAGATAAACAGAATTGATTTCTAGCATCAGTGTGTCGCACGGCCTGCGGCAACGCCCTTTTGTGGTTTCGGATTCGCCACATGATCGCAAGGAACCACACGAAACTTGATATTTATCTTTATCGCCACTCCCTTGCAGGGGTCGCGGAAGTTTCTTTAAATTTATCTTTATTGGCACTGCTCTTGACTTGTTTATCACTGACGCTCACGAGGTATTCTTGCTCTCCTTGTTTACTGAGTTTCCTCTGAGTTCTTCAAATGTATGGCAAAGCGGCGATATGGCCGAACGCACTGCCTGTTCTCTTGACACCAACAGCGATGACTTTTCCGACTCTGATTTTGCTCCATTCACCAAGTTTGAATCGGAAGACAGTTTTTCTTGAGAAGACCCATGTTTCAGTGAACACCACGCTCTGAAATACTATTGAACATTTTGCAGTTCTGTGTGATGCCGACACCAAAATATCGTTCCTGACTTTTTTTTCACAATTTCTTCCCGATTTTACCCGTTTGTACATTCAAAGTCCACAATAAAGTAATTTGGCCATCCGGGAAAGTTTAAAAAAAAAAAAAATTTGGCCCTCAACGGGTTAAGAAATGATTTTATTTAAATCAGCTGAACATGTGTTCAGCAAATTTTTTCATTCAGAGAGTTGCAAAGCACCAAAAAGGCCTGATGATGATCTTTTAAGATTACCATTAGAGTTTTCTGCGTGCAGCGAGAAAATGTACTCACACAACTAGAGCACCAAGTGCACAATATGATGCATCTCCCTCCATTTTGACTTTATTTAGAGTGTACAAAAACATACTTATATGATGTAATTTTGCAGCAATTACAACATTCTTTTGCTACATGTAAGCTACAGCTAACAGAAAATTTTAATGAATCTCAAATGTTAATGCAAAGATATGTTTCAGCTCATAAAAACAGCTCCCAGCAATACTTTTTTTATCAGCACGCAAGGAAAGAGCAAGCCTTTTGTTGACCAATGCAGATATGGCCTTGTTAGCATTACACAGTGGAACAAACTCATAGAATAACAGTGCAACGGCTCCAGACCATTGCGCTGTTATTCTATGAATGTGTGTCAACTACAGAACCAACTAGCCCAACAATTAACACTTCTGTGGAACACACATCTACTATATTCACTCTGAGCGAAGAAGGGGCTAGATATGCTTAATGTGCAGAGTTTAGCTCTTCAAATAAAATGTTACAAGCACAAAATTCAGTAACTGAGTAACAGGTTTTCTTCAGCGAACTGCAGATGAAGAGAGGCTCTGCATTGTACAGGAAGATTTTTTTCAAAGTTTACAGATTTTTATTTACAAAGCCATGAAAGATATTTCAGTGGAGTCTGTGCCCATGGATTGTACAACCAGGTGGACATTAGGTACTTATGTGACAGAGCTCAAATTAAAAGATGATTAATTAACTAAAATTAACTAATAAAGGTTTTAATTTTTGGTGTGATTTCTCCACTGTTCTAACATCCATGCTGCATGTCACTGCATGCACGATGAAGAAAAAGCCATCACGCCTGCCTTCAGTATCTGCATGTTACTAGCACAAGACATGGAACATGCACAAATAAAGGCACCATTATAACATGTCTTGCTACGAATATGTAAAAGTTCGCACAGAACAGCTTACCCAACCATTCTGATGTTGGTTTCAAACACAGACACAACAATGTCACTATCAAAACTGACATCCCTGATTACGAGTTTGACAGCCCTCTCAAATTCTTCCATGTCACCTAAAAGCTGAAAAGAAAATGAAAAATAAAATAATGCATTAACCCCCAGCAACCCCACAAATTTTCAGAAAGTTATAACTTTTTCTGGTTTTGCCATCAAATACCAAGCACTTCCAGCCAAGAACTGCCTCACCAAGGCAGTAGGCTCCATCCTTCCAGCACTCGACCTTTTAGCACACAGGAAAAAAATGCAAAACCCCATTGAACGCACATTGTAGCAAAAGGCATGAACGCTGCATTTACCCCGCTTTAAGAATATGCCAAGGCAGCATGATCAAGGGAGATATTAAAGCTACCATGCACAACATCTGGCACAGTTTAGTAAAGAGTTAACCAAAACCTTTATCAGAGAGAGCTCGACGCAAGATAATTTTAATCATGACTGCTTCCCTTCTATATGTGATGAACCAATCTATTTCTAAAGTTCTATCATTGCTTTTGCTACTGTAGTGTTCCTTTCATTTACTGCTTATAGTATGGACTCAATATTTCAATGAAAGCAGTTTTAATATTAAAGCCAATAAACAGCACATCACAGCACAAGCACAGATGACTAAGTTTATAGTCGGATACAACGTGAGTCTGCAGTGAAGCTCCGTCCACACTGAGCCTCCGCGCAAAAAATTCCTCTATGACTAAAAAGTAGTCCGCTGCTTAAAAGTTTCTTGTGACCTAAATGTGCAGCATACCACAAAAAAAAAAATTATGAGCTCTAAAATTTTAATATGCGGATAGTTTGACACAGCCAAATATTAAAAAGCAAATTTCGCTTACTGTTGCGATTGGCCAGCGGAGTAATACAGGACGCTGCCGACCGTGGCCCAGTGTTAGCAACTGCTGTTTTTTTAAGTTGTATCCTACTATAGGCAGGCATCAGAAAATAGCTTAATTTTTTTTTTTTAACAGTTGCACTTTTTACGATGTGTTAGCAAGACTACGTTAGACTAACTGATACTGTGAATGATAAACTGCCACTTTTTGAGTGATGAAGGTGCTCTTCAAGCAAAATGTTACAAGTCATCACTGTCTGCTGTCACTCCTGTCTGCCTTCATTTAATGAGAGCCCACTCATTCAGTCAAGGCAGATAGGTTAAGAGGGAAATTTACTGGTATAACAACTAGATAGAGAGAGAACAAAAACGAAAGTGCATCACATGAGGCTTGGCCTCAGAGGACAATACACATGTTCACTGGGAACGGCAAGAGGCACATGGTTTATACAATTAATGGTAGCAAGCAATCAACTTCTCAATGCAATGGATCTGACAAAAACTGCTATGCAACAGTTTAGAGCCATACAATGGATATATTATACACTGCCACGATAAACAGTGAAGCAGGACAAACAATGCTTTAGATTTGGTTTGAGCAGAGTCTACTGCACAGTCAGCTGCAAAAACAAGGGTGCTCCAAAAAAGAAACAAAGAAAAAGAGAAGAAAAAACCTCCTCATGGCTTATGCTAAACCATGCAGCCTCAAGCCGAGTGATGAATTCTACACCTCTCCGAGACATAAATGTGCAGCAGTGTTCAGTTCCAGGCTTTGTGCCAAGAACAGGAGAAAATTTACATTTTTATGGCTCCTGTGCTCTGTAAGCTTTCGCATCCAATAGTACACTCCTGTTACTCTTGCAAATGAAAATTTAGCAACTCAAGTTGCAATTTTCCCCCTTTGATCTGCAGTGGATATCACCTAAGGTTAGCGCCTATGGCCAATGAAACACTTTTTGTTAAAAGAGCAGGGAGAGACACCAAATTTTCGGTCCCATGTCATTTTTTTGGAAATGGTGCGTGACACTTTGCAATGTATAGACAGACCACCATGTGAAATTCACCTGATCCCACTAATAATCCATAATTCAACTTTTTGTCTTACGCTGCTTCAGTTTCAACCGCCTAACAGACGTTATACCTTCACAAATGGGTTGAGACAACAGTGAGGTCACGTGAGGTGTAAAAAACAGCAATAAAATTGCCAATTCGTCATTTTAGTATACTCCAATTTTTACGCCATACTGCCCCAAGAGCCAGAAAGCAATCAATAAACAAACAGCTATTACACTGCAATTTTTGAATGCCTCCCATCACCTCAACATTTTCTCATCTGTTATGTCAGATACTGTTCACCTAATGAAATGGAAACTGAAAGGACATAAGAAAAAAAAATTAGTAATAAATTATTTAGCGGGTTCATCCATGTGTAGTGATGTCTTGTGCATCAATCCAAAGGCAGAGCACACAACCAAAATTCGGTGTCCCTACTCCTTCAACATATCTGTCAATGTCTGGCCCTGATTAGGGCTACCAGTAGATCAAAATGCAGCCTCCCATCAAGCTCTCTTCTATTCACAGTGTACAGTATAAAAACTTATGTACATTCTCACTATTCTTTCCATGTTTGTCATCACTTACCACTAATGTGTCCATGGTGTCCACTAATGTTAATGAAAAACTGGAAGAATAAAGAAATTAACATTAGAATACGAAACAACAGAGTGGTATCACACTTTGAATACATGCGAGGAGGCTGACTTACTTTCCCAATGCATCATCAATATCCCCTCGATTAGCCTCCGTTCCTCGGTATCGGCCCTTACAGCTCAAAGGCATAAGCTCATCGGCTGGGTATGCATTGTCCTGCAAGAAAAGAAGCAGTGGTCAGTACTTGAGGCAAATAAAAAGGTAACAATCATAGAAAAGGACTCATTAGTGGTAAAAAACAATGCACAGGCACTATTATGGATAAAAAATAATGTAACAACAAAAGTTACTGACAGAAACCAACCTATAGTAGGTGTTTCTATACTAGTGCATTTAAAATGAAATACTGCTTCAGCAAATGAAGTTTTTCACTACAAATGAACTCACATAAATGAATACTCTCATGCTATGACTTCTCCATGCACTAGCTCACTGAAATTATGTTTAACTTAAATTGCCATGAAGATCACTTGATAATGTATCAATTATGTCTAATGTGAACCGCAAGGAAGGGAAGACCAGCCAACATGGCAACCGTAATGCTTTATTTTATACATGTAGGGGTTGGACTTTTCAGTTTTTATTCTTTTTTAAAAATTCGGCAGACTTTTTTTCGGTGTTTATTTCGATACGAAAGTTTCAATTTTTTGCAGCGCATATTATTTTTTACACATGAATTTCTAACTTTTTCTGGTGATTTAATAAAGCAATCATGTGTGGACAAAATCACTTCAAAATCAGAGTCTGTCCCTGCGTTTTTGTCAGCATGAGCAGTTTATTTCACAGTAATTGACGTGCAAATGGCAGTACTTAAAGCTGTGCTTGCAGAAGGAATTGCTGTTGTCATTAAAAAAGTAATGCAAGTTAAATGAGATAGCCGGCAGACAAAAACGCAAGTGTAAGTTTACTTCTAAGGACCAGGCTGACAGTTACTGTTGGGCTGACGCGCTAGAATGAGCAAGAGGGTGCGGTGCATCACGTGGTCAGCACATTTGATGGCAGAAATGGAACTGCCTCTCAATCATCACATTAGCCGGAACCTGATACTTTTTCGTGGCACTCACACATGGTTTCGTGTCAGTGTCCTACATGTAGTTGTAAACCTACTTTACCGTCTAACTGCTCTAAGCGGGTGATGACAGTGAACAAAGCTTGGCTAGCAGACGGCGAGGATGTGGTGCTTCCCAGTCTGCAGAGGTGTGTAAGCTTGAGGAGCAATACCTCAAATGGCACAACTGCGCTGCTTATCCACTACCACTACCACTAACAATACCACTGTCGCATCATGCCTTAGGCTTCCCTACTTAGTTAATTTTCAACTTTGCCAAAGTGCAACTCATACTCAACAGCGAGCTAGCTATGCCTTGCATGCCAAGAATGCTTTTTCGGTTAAAAACGAATTTCGAACCCCAACATATGTGGCACGTAAAGATTGTATGCCTCGGAGCTAAGTTCAATTCCTGCACCACCGCAGCATGAAATTGAATAAGTGCGTCAGCAGTGAGCGTTGCTCGCTCAGATGGAGGTGATTCACAAGGCTATGCAGTGCATCTTTTACATGCCCCCTTCTCGGAAAACAGTAAACAATCCTCCAGGTATTAAAAATAACATAAAGTCTATAATAAAAAAAAAATCACAAAGCTGAAAGGGCCTTTGTTGCATGCAAGCATAGCACAAGCAGGCAGCACATAAGTTTTGAGCCAATACAATTCAAATGTTCCATGAAACTTTTATGTTACTCTCACATATCAACACAATCTGTGCCATTTTACTGATGTATTTTGTACATGTATAAATAGAAATTAACACATGAAGCATGAAAGTTTTGTGCGTATACACATATAATAAACACAGTGGCATGTGTACTCCAGATGGGAAGGTTGAAAAGCATGTGTGTCATTTTGCTTCAATACTGTTGCAAAAAATGTATGCCCACTAACCATCCTCAAACTCAAGTACACCAAACTTGCTTTTTGGCTTCAGCCCACTGATCTACCCATTTCTTGTAGACTTCTCATTTGCCACTGAACTCTACACTGGCAGCTGTTTCTTAACTCCTGCCCCATTTCTCAGGTGCAAGAAAACAGCTGCTGTCACAGCTGAGCTCCAGACAAGCATGATAGTACCAGAACAGCTTGCCACATGTGAATAAAGAATGCAAGTTAAATATACATAATACCCGCTCATAATGTTAACAAATTAGTGACACATGCCCGCACATAACACGTACACAAAACACACACAAGAGACAGTTAAGCTGCTGCCATCCTGTCACATAGACAAATGTGATCGACGTTCAGGTGCACTTTTTTGCAAAAGGTTACACCTAACATATCAATGAGTTCTTTGATGAAATTGTCACTTTCGACGCATGTAAGATTTACATCAATGCAGTCATGTGGTCACTTGTGATAATGAATTGATGAATTTAAATAATGAGACACATGGTACAGGCACCACAAGTGCAACAGATTGAAGCAGGAAAGTTAATTGGGCAAGCTGATGAGGATTCATACTACGATTTTAAATGCAACAATTACAGGGATTTCGGATGACAATGACACAGTGCTTTTGGCAGTCACTTGCCTCACTGTCTTCTTTCGTCCTTGTCATTGTTGCAACACACTGAACCAAATACAATGACACCAGTTTTCACTTTAGCTGTCCCCAGAATGCAATTTTATACTCATGCACTTTTAGGCTGGACTCCACACAGGCGCTTGCAGAAGCTTGGGCTTGCTGCTACATCATCTCTGAAGTAACAGCACACCAGAAGACTGCCAAGAAAGTCTATACGAACACAGTACTAACTGTAATAACGATGCACACTGTGTCTGTCTGGTCTCTGTTGTCCCTGTCTTCGTAAGCACTGTTTACTTCACAGTTCAAATATACATACAGTACAAACTAAGGTATAGAAGCTACTATGCATTTCAAAAGCATGACTATATATCTGTTAACAGAACTATATATTAGTTCCGGTGCTTGAAAGTCCCACGCTAAAAGCTAAAGATATTTTCTTTTCGGTACATACCACGTAAGCCCGGTAGGCGTGATAAAACATTTCTTTGACTTGGTCCCTGCGAAAAAAAGGAAGAAAAAATTAAACCAAATTAACACAGATTGGCGAGAGCGAGCGCTCGCTAACGGGAAAGCGTTTCCTAAAGATGACAGTTTCTAAAAGCTGAACAGATGCATACTTCAAAAACTGCCATCGTGTCACGGTCGTTCATTGAGCTACACGCCGCAAACACTCATCCCCCCCCCCCCCCCCCCCCACCGCTCCTCCCCCCTTCTTTTTCTTGTTTTGTTTTCGTGTGAATGGTTTCAGTTCAGCTCCCACCAACACGAAGACATCAACAGACACACACAAGTTCTTGCCAACAAATTGAAAGACTCGTGGATAGTACAAGCGTGACTACATAAAGACATTAGGAACTAATCACCGGTTTAAACGATGCTATATTCATCAAGAAAACCTGACGAACTGAGAACTCACAACCCATTCAAACTGATCATATCGACCGGCACAAAATAATATGCGCCAAATTTGTTCGCGCTGCTAGTCCTGTGCAGCAGTAATAACGTTAATCGGAAGCAATAAGTGAGACTAGACTTGTGTTCGAGGAACTTACCGCAGTTGGACTCTCTCTTCCGCGGTTACGGCTTCGGTGGTTCCGACGACGCACATCAGCAAGCTAGCGATCGCCACTATCCTGCGGCTAAAGGGTTCCATTTGAGGTCCGAAGAAATCCAGCAAAAGCGTTTGCTTTTCGACGGCGTCTTGACTAGAGTTGTGCGTATTTGCGCAAAAATTTTAAGATGCAACCCATCGTCTCCGTACCCCTGCGCCCACCTCGGTTTCCTACTGCATCAATGCAGGGAACCGAGCAGCAGGCAGGCGATTTTCGCTAAAAAAACTAGTCGCGAAACCCCTCATCTACCTTTGTTTCAAAGTCGAACAAACTAATTTACAAAAAAAGAGTGTCAGTCCAGATTGCAGCGTCACCTGTTTACAAAAAGTTGAACTGGTATTTTTAAGCTTGCGCTTTTTGAGTGGCTTCAGAATCACTTGCAAGCAGGCGCAACTAACTGCTTTCTGTCAAGAGAGGGCGCGCGCATCAGCTAGTGTCCAAAATATTGTTACAGCAGGCGGACGAATTTTGAGAGAAGACTTGCAAGTGGTGAAGTGAATTGTCGTCGCTGTTAAAGCTTTAATCGCCGCAGCTCCGAGTCGCCACCTGCAGTAAAAGCTAACTTACACGTTGCTAATATTTAAAAAGAGCAGGTGCGAATAATTTTTGGATTAAAAGTACTTCGCGTGACTTAAGAGGGTAGAAATAAATATTCATGCTACTACTTATGTTCGTATAATTGGTCAGAATTTTTTTTAACTTGTAGCGCATGTGCTCGATGTGCTTTTTTGGCTGTATCGCTGTACGGCGTTGGCGCGCCACATGAATAATTGTTCGCACTTAGGCCGCTTAGATTGAGTGCCGTAGCACCGTAGCTTCGGGAACCTGTGTTTATTCCGTTAGCCTGGTGTTCACGCTGCACTTTTGTTAAATGTGTTACCTTAGAGCGTTCTTCAATAATGACGTTTCGGAGCTTCGAATATGGTCGAGACATTTCATTGCTCCACAGCGCTCTTCGTTCTGCGGAGCGCAGTTTACAGCAAGAGGTGTGTTCTAATGTGCATTATGTTCTTTGTCTTCTGCCAAGACGAATTTCTGTGCTCGCATTTTCAACGTCATCAAAGCACCGGTGCATTTCCAAAGCATAAACGCAATTGATTTGAAGGAAAAAAAAAACAACGCCACCGAAGGCAAAGCTCGCCGAGTGTTGTTTGACCTTATCCAACGAGGCACTGCATAGGTGTGGCTGATGGCAGTGGTAATTTGAAATCATACCTGACGTCACACCAAACTTCCCCGCACTCTTCCGGTGCTTTGAGGAGAAGTGCGAAATTCAGTAGTCGATTACGTTACTATTTTAAATGCTAGCGAAAAAACACGTTCCTTGCATATCGCGAAATTCTCAAAAAGTTGTGCAGTTGCCTTTTAAATGCATAACATTTTAGCTCCGCCAGGGACACGCTGTTTCTCTAAGCAATCTTTACAGCGCCTCTGTGCGTCTCTCCACTAACAGCAGTTTAGGCTGTTGAGGGAAATCAGTCTTGAAGCTTGGTAGTGCAGCAGCAGCACCAGCTTGCAGCATTACCCAATAGCCTTCGGGGAGGTGAATGCCTTGGCCGTGGAGCCAAACCTGTTCCAAGAGGTGACATGTGGAGTCATGGCACATCCGGCTCACAAAGGCGGCAATGAATAGGACTCCAGGAACGCTCCCTCCGCATACGCTAGTGGACTGCGCCACGTGTTAACAAAGGGAGAGCGAAGCCAGCACCTCGCTGCTGCTGGCACACTTTAGTCAGCCCTGAACAAGGCACCGAATTGGTCCCGAAACGTTGGGCAAAGTTAAAATATTGGTTGGCGTCAGTTTTCTCTCAACTACCAGCTTGTGACCTTGCGGAGAGTGACTCCACCGTTCGGTCGCGAGTTGCAACGTCTCTCGTTTTGCGTGTGCTGCCTCCGCAAATCTTGTGTGACTTAATTTCACATTGATCGTGACGTCAGCGCAGTGAAAATACCATGAAGATAGCTGTTGCCAAAAGCGCCACCTGGCCAAGGTTTAGATGCCTAATTTGCAATGTGATGCGAAAACTCCAAGCAGCCACAAAGTGCGAGTAGTGCAGCTTGAATCATTTGGTTTTAATGTAGCTTGGTAATGTCCTGTTTAATTTGTGTGCTCACCTGATCATGATATATGACAAAGCACTGCAGCAGCACATCAAACCTGGCAAACCGTAACAATCAGGTGGTCTGTTTTTGGGCCTGCTCCATCTGGCCTTAACAAATCTTAGGAAGGCCTATCGATTAACGAAGCTAAACTTTTTAAGTGACCTGCCATTCACGGTCACTGCAGTAATGCTACTTGACTGCCACTGTAAATGGCCAGAGTTCGCATTGCAGAACTCATCTCTATGGCAAGAAGGGTGGAGTTTTTACCTGAAATATTTTATCAAAGGCTACCCCAATGAAATAGCTTATTTGCTACGCAACTGTTTACCACCGTAAGGCAAACAAGCTTGTGCAGTGTTTCTGCTTGGCCATCAAATCTTTCATGCAAATTATGGTATTTGACTTATGGGACCTTGCAATATTTTCAGAAAGCATGCTATTTGGGATTTCTTTTCGCACCCAACAACTGTATATTTCAAACTTGTCACATATCTCTAGTGGCTCAAAAATCGATTGATCTTTACCATTTAATTAAGCTACTGTGAATTAGGAGATATTTTTGCTTGCACAAGAAGACACTAAAGATGGCCATTTTTGTATGTCTGCATATTTATTTTCATATATGGGCTATGTTATATGGGGTACCCTGCATGGTTCTGTACTTGAACCATTAGCCGCATACTGCTTTTACTGCTTATAACCCTTCTGTTTTATGCATTGTCACATTTGAACACAGCATTTGTCTACTTCAGGCTCAATCAAGAAGTTGGAAGTTGGAATCAAGAAGTTGGAAAAGTCAAAGCAGAGCACTAATTTGATTTCCATTGGTGTTTTAAGTGCTAACAAATTGGTGCATTAGTTTTGAAAATGTTAAAATGCCTATGCACGTGTGTAGCATACTGAATGTGCCAGGAGTGAATAGCAGTGCATCATCTTTCGGCACATCTAGGCATGATTCACTAGATTTGGGCTGTCATGATTTCACTAGCTGACAGTAAAGCTAAAGTAGCATAAGTACCATGTTTCTGATGCTGCTGTTCAACACAAGGTTTTGCTATTCTGTGCCAGCAATTACCTTTGACGATACAGCATGCGGCTGCCATAGCCATGCAGCTCAAGCATATGCAGATGCAATAACTTGAAGTTCTGCTTTGTTGTTTGCTGCAGTAAAGACAACTGTAATTTTGAATGCTGCTGTAGTTTAGTGCCGATGCTGTCTTGAGTGCAGAGCATGTGCAACACTGTCAACAAGGAGCCTTCACCAACCTTTGCCGAAGGGTTGGGAATGCCATGAACTAGGCCTTTACAAGGCCTAGGGCCATACAGTACAGGCAATGTTATATCGCTGAAAAATGCTTTGCACTGGGGGACCTCAAGTACAGGTTGAGATAATGCGGGTGAACTGAATGAAATGTTTGGTGGATGGCCCCTCTGGAGGGCTGTGTGAATATATGTAAATTTCGGATAGTGAATCGAATATCTTTGTTTGATTCACCGTACTAATCAAATAGTGCATGTTCAAAATTATTCGAAACAAATTAAATAGGTTCGCAAGTTTTTGAATATTTTTCAAGTAATTGGCATGAAGTTCGAGTAAGGTGCTCCATATTTTTCTTCCATGACTGTTCCAAAAACATGGACCACACATGCTGCATACCATGCTGCCCTGATTGGTATGTGTGTGGTCTGTGACGTGGTCCATTCGTGTGGTGGCGTTCGTGATGTTCATAAGTGCCCTCAGAGATTGGACGACATGGCAGGGCCCAAGCAGGTTCAGCAAACCTAGTTTTGATGCCCTACCTCAGAGGTCATGACTCATGTCTTTCTTCTAAACTGAACTAAACTAAATAAAAGAATAAACTAGCACCGAGATGTGGTGCTAGTTTATTCTCTCCCGTCATCAATGGTAAAAGGTACTTTTCTTATGCGTGTAACTTGATGAGGATAGAATTAATACAATAACTTCATGTTGCTACCCTCTAATAGAGACCCGTAATAGATCTTTTAACCAATGTTTACAGATCTTTTAACAGTATAGACATGACTGCAAAAGTAATAGCACTGTACCGCAGTGACGCATCTAGTGCTTTGCTATGTTGCACTATTTCTCGTTGCATATTCCTATGAGTAGCAAATATTCGTAAAGATGTTTGATTCTTATTCAATTCAGTTTTAAGCTAAACTATTCATATTCGAATATTTCAGCAGCAAAGCTACACTATTCGTATTCAGTTCAGTTTGGAAAAGGTACTATTTGCACACCCCTACCCCTATGTTAGGTTCTGCTTTGTTGTACTTTTTCAGCTGTCTCTCGCAGTGAAAGGTTGCGTGTCTCTGGCACTGTATTGCATGATGCCATTTGACAGGGAAGGTGGTTGCATAAATGATGATGGTAACTTAGCGAGCCTTGTTTGATTACTGGGCTCTCTAGTTTCTGCTTAGCAGTTCAGTGCTGTTTGTGATAATTCTTATAATATTTAACTGGCATAAACAATAAGTTTAAACAGGACTGAGTAGGCTTAAAAAGTACTTCTACTTTTGCTGTAGTTGAACAGTATTGCATTGGATATATTGAATATCTGCAGTCTAACTTCTTGGAGTTTGCCTATATCATTTTATATAGCCTTGATGGTGACATTTCTAACAATTTTGCCTGATGTCTAGAAGGGAGAATGGCTTGGCTGCTGTTGCATAACATGGGTGCTGTGTATGATATCACGTAACTGATGACTGTTTGGAATAAAACTTTAATTTTATTTATTATTGGTTTTATACTTATACTTCAAGGGCTGAAGGTCATGTTGAAGGTGTGAGGGGACTTGGATCGATGCGGAAATTTAATTAAAAACAAAATAGTAACTTGAACTGAAGAGAAGACACTTGCACAGTTGTACTAAAGCTTGAGATCTGTATCTTGTTGTGGCTCCTGTGGAGTTATTTCAGAAAGAATACAGATGTCACTGTTTTTCTTCCCTTCAAATGGGTCCTGAGATGTGTATTCATGAATCGCAAAAAATGCCTTAAAATTGCCAAGGCACCTTGAAAGCAATATTGCCCCAAAAGAATTTTAGTCAAACACATGATGAGAGGCAAGAAATAAAAGGTGTGCTATTAGCTCTAGCGGTTTTCCTCTACTCAACTTCTCTCCCCTATTTTACAACTTATGCCTCTGGTAGCTATGCCCTGCTCTTGAAGTCTGTGTTCTATTTGCTGTTGCCTATGGTAGCCCTGCCTCTGCCACTGTCTTGATAGGCGGCACTGGCAGCTGCTCTAAAATCAAGTGATAAAGCCACTATGAGAAAAAAAAGGAGAGCTTACTTTGTACTTCACTTGTGAGGTCTATCTGCTCACAGGCATCAGTGCATGGAATTGTGTAGGTTGACTGTGATACTACCCGACAGCTTGAAAATGAAAACCAAAGTGAGAGATATTTATGGAGATGTGCAGGTGCCCACAAGAGTTTTAGAAACAGAAGAGCCATAAAAAAGTTGAATTTCTTTGCTGCTTGGAGGCACATTGAGGGGTGCACTGAGCAGGTAGCGTAGGGAAGTGCAGACTATACCCTTCATTTTATGGCTGCACGCTTACGCTGCCAAGGAATTAATATTTTTCTGTGGTTTCTGTGTTCCAAAAACTTTTATGGGAACCTGTATACTTCCAGCCAAATGCATTGACTTACCACTCTCATGTAGTGTTCAGGGCACCTTTAGCACATGTTCCAGGACCCTAGCTACTGTGAAATATTTCTTTGCATGAGTGAAACCTTTTTTTCTTTCATTGGTAAATCAACTTCCCTCTTCGACTGTGGGTTAGCTACCAGCCAGGGTTTTGAGCTTAATTTTGTGATTCTTGGTAGCATAGAAAACGTCTGCATCATGGCTAAGAAATGATTACCGTTTGTTCCAGGACAAAAACCTGAATTTGTTTTCATCTGACCAAGGCCACTGCAGAATTTCAGCACTGACCGTATCAAATAAAATACAAAATGCCTACACAGCTGATATCAATTCTGATGTTGTCGGTGCGAGGCTACATGCAGCAGTTTTTTCAAATGTATTGCTGTGAGTAGAATTGTAGTCTTCATTTTCTGCATGCTACTTGGTTTGCTCCGTTCTATGTATGTATTCTTGTTTGCTGAAATTGGCATTTGCATGTAACTTTTTATTTCTTGTTGGATTCACACTTCTGAAATGCTAGTGCTTCGAGAGCAACTGCATTCTCCTTGTGCACGCATGCTTGAATACAGAGTGATACATAGTGGACACAGATAATTCTTGTGAGGTTTGGAACGGAGAGATCCAATTTTTTGTTTCTGGTTACTGGGACATCCCAAGTAGTTTGGGCACCACAACAGCCAGCTTTTGTCTTTTCCCCTTGGTGCTATGCTCCACCTGTTTGCATGTATTCACTGCTTGCAACTCTCAAGCTTACTGATCTAACGCAGTGGATGCATTGATTTGTACTGCGAGTCATCACATTTGAACGGAAATCGGTATGTTTGGAAAAGCATGCAGTGCGCATTTTAACATTAATGTAAACATCGCTCCTGTTTACCTGAGCTACATTGAGATAAATGCTGCAACAGGTTCAAAGAAAAAGATTCGAACAAGCAGTTGTTAGGAATGTCCTGAATCAATTTGAAATGTGGCAGAGGTACTGTACAAGTTTCGCTAATTTTGCTGCCAAATGCATTAAGCTCTGTGCTTTCACACTGTGGGTTTGTCAGCGCCACAGTTCTGCAAAGAGTGCAACTTTTGAGGACTTTGCTTGTATACTGTATTTTTCTCATTTAGTGATTTCATGCACAGCTTTTGTAAGCCTCATGAAATTATTTATTGCTGTTCCAATCTTGTAACAGAAAAAAAATTTTTTTTTCCCGCAGGTCTTACAATATTGCAGCGGACACTGAGCTAGAGTATTTTGAGTCTGTGCTTGATGACTTCCCACGCATTGGATGGCCATTTTTTGCGGAGCTTGTGTCATTATGTGGCTGGAGAAAATACTTTCTGCAGGTAATTGGAAATGGGCAAATTCTTCAGTGCCCTCTGTATTTTTATCTTTTTTTTTTTCGGATATCTGTAGTTGGTATTGGTTTTTATGGTGACATTTCAGTAGCAAAAGAAAGGTATGGTAGTATTTTGATACTGCTTAAAAGTTTTCCTGCAGCTTGTTATGCAATCTGTTTTGCGCTCATGTTATGCGAAACCTGTTATGCGCTCGGCTACCAACAGCCTTGCCTGGCTGACCAGTCGTACCGTTTGCAAACTCAGTCTGACCGTTTGGTTTCAATTAAAGAGGCAGTGAAGGCAGTGTCACATCTCCTGTATATATAAATGTTTTTATATTTCTGGTAGTTTACATTTGCATTTGCCTCCAGACCACATTTGCTGCATCCGAAGTGGATTTAGACAGTTATTTATTGCGATAAAGCACTTGCAGTGATGCCATTTTTATTTTGTGCAGTTTCAGTGTGACTGTTCATGTCATCTGTGACACCATTATAGAAAAGCCGCCGTTTTGGCTCAGTGGTCGGTGCTTGGCTGCTGACCCGAATGACATGGGTACGATCCTGGCCACGGCGGTCGGATTTCGATGGAGACGAAATGCTAGGGACCCGTGTACTGTGCGATGTCAGTGCATGTTAAAGGACCCCAGGTGGTCAAAATTATTCGGAGCCCTCCACTACGATGTCCCTCATAGCCTGAGTTGCTTTGGGACGTTAGACTGTATAAAACCGAAACCAACCATTGTAGAAACGGGTGGTTGAGTCTAGGCTGGAATTTATTTCAATAAAAGCCATTTGTTTGGCTTGACTATTTTAAGCTTGATCATAGCTAATGGCATGGGCCGCTTGTTAGCATGACGAAGTGACATGTCATTCATTATAACATTGCATGAGTAATGAGTAATTAACGTGAGTGCCAGTGCTGTTATCACTGTTTTTTTTTTCTTCCTAGTTTTGCATTTTATGAACAAAGAAAAACTTTTGGAGCTTGATTGAATGGTCTGATAATGTCTTCTGCAACTTTTTGTACTACGTACAGCCATGATTAAAATTTACTAAAATTGTTGCAGGAAAGCACTCTGACTCACTTTAGTGAAAGAGCACAGGCCCCTTTTAAAGTGCAGCATAAGCTAACCTGAGCAACGTTTTTCTCACCCCTCATGTGTAATCTTTACTGACTAAATTTAGAATGTTAAAACTCATCACTTCGCTGCCTAAATATGAATGTATGTCTCCTGTGTGGGTTTATGCACAACTTTTAGTTTGAGGGACAAAGGCTTTACCACCACACTTCTTTTCCATTTTGGCCTTTCTTAGATGAAGGCCAAACTTTGTCAGCAGCCCCACCCTGTCTTCTTGCATGTGGGCCTGTGATCACCTTCACATTATTTGTGACCTCAGTAATGTCATAGCAACCACATCATGCCCTGCCGCGGTGGCTCAGTGGTTACGGCGCTTGGCTGCTGACCCGAAAGACGCGGGTTCGATCCCGGCCGCGGCGACCGAATTTCGATGAAGGCGGGATTCTAGAGTCCAGTGTTCTGTGCGATGTCAGTGTATGTTAAAGAACACCAGGTGGTCGAAATTTCCGGAGCCCTTCACTACAGCGTCTCTCATAGCCTCAGTTGCTTTGGGACATTAAACCCCAATAAACCAATAAACCAAACCAACCACATTATGGCTGCTACAGGCTAAATTGGACTAAATCTGTGTTTTCCGCAGGCACCACAGAATTATCATGACCCTTGCTTATAATCCCCTTGTGTGCATGGCTGTGCTGTCAACTTTTTTTTCTTTTTGTTTTATTGTTTTTAACTCCCTGGGACAATTTCAGGGCCTGAAAGCATTGCCGTCAAGAATTAGGCTCACTGTGCTTGAAGGAGTAAGTGACATCTCAAAAACCATGCCCTACATTTGGAGCTGTGCAACATCTGCACTAATATGGTCATCCTGTGTTGAACCCATAAAAGGTACACAATATTGTTTTTATCTTCAGTTTAGCAACTTTGAAGACTTAACCAGCCGTATCGTAAATATTTGTTTTTTTCACTTTGTCTAAAAGAACAAATGAAGGTAGAATAGTGTGTGTTCTTGGAGATGCTACTGAATATGGGGGTCATAGCAATATAGAATTACTTTTGGTGCCATACATAACACTTGCAAAGCAGGCATTTGAGGTCTTAGTAGGTTTGAAAATGTGTATGTTTTATACTGACTTATTGACCATTGGTATATTGGTATCTGAAGTGTGCAGCATCCACAGACATGCTTTGTCATTTACTATAGAAATAAATTTTAGCTCGTGGCTCTCTGTTAGTTCACTTAACATTGCAGGCCAGCTACTGTTGATGTGCACTGTGGCTGTGAACACTTGCGTACTGTTTCCAACAGGGCTGTAATCTTGAATGTATGTTTCATGGGTCGGTGCCCTCATCCCAAGGACAAAACCAAGCTGTATGTTTAGAGTTTACATTTAGTCTGAGATTTGGTGCTTCTTAAAACCATATAAGAATTTGGGATAAATGAGGTTCCATGTTTATATCAAAGTGTATAAGACGATTCAGTGGCCTAGGACTACAAATTGTTTGTAATGTTGTAACCTGCATACTTCGTCAGAAGACCTGGCACCTTTTATGCAAGGATAGAAAAAAAGTAGTGTCTGGGAATGTAATAGTGGGGTCAACTTTTATGATGTCCTTAATATTATTCAGTGTTTGGTGTGCACAAGGTTTGTCCAAAAAGTACCTAACCTTGTTGATTTTATAAGAGCTTAGCAGCCTAGCGTAGTGATTCCTTATTCCTCTTCAAAGTGCTCCCTTCAGGAGCTCACACACTTACCCCAAGAGTTTTCTCACCTGAAGCATACTGCAAAGTTCTCTTTTGGAATGGTTACCTCTTCAGTGATCTATGACCACTTGCCTTTCTAATAAGGCTTCATCTGTTGGACTGGCATAAAGTGACACAAAGACATGTGGATTGCTGACAGGGTTGGCAGACCTGGATGAAGGGTTTTCTGACAGACCATGCTTTGCCAAAAAACTGAGCATGAGTCATGATGAATGAGCAGGCACAATGTTAAGGGGGAGCTACTGGTCACTGGATTTCCACAATTTCGGTCATTTTTTTGCGGGCCGCCGCGGTGGCTCAGTGGTTATGGTGCTCGGCTGCTGACCCAAAAGACGCGGGTTCGATCCCGGCCGCGGCGGCTAGAATTTCTTTGGAGGAGAAATTCTAGAGGCCCGTGTACTGTGCGATGTCAGTGCACGTTAAAGAACCCCAGGTGGTCGAAATTTCCGGAGCCCTTCACTACGGCGTCTCTCATAGCCTGAGTTGCTTTGGGACATTAAACCCCATAAACCAAAACCAAACCTAAACCAAAACCAAAACCATTTTTTGCGGCTTCTTTGAAATGGAGGCAATAGTCCATGTAAGGTCTAAAAGCCAGTGGCAATTTTCTTTGATTGCTCAGCCATCATGTTTCATGAAATTTCCGATGTTCTGGCCGTAAAAAACCATCCACAATGTCCGTCACTTTTAACATTACTGCAGCCAGTATAGAGCTGGCAGTACTGAACTTCTGTTGACATTTCACCACGGAATTCTCTTTGAAATTGTTTATCATTTGAACTGTTTCAAAAGGTGTATAAGTCAGAAACGCAGCTTGGTTAAAGTGTGCTGATAAAGTAAGTTAACCATTCTGATTGAACCATTGGCAGTATGCACCACCTTGTTCAGTGGCATCTCATTGGTGATCAAGATCGCTAAGTTGAGAGCGGCAACTTGTTTGTGCTTAGCGAGGATCTCCTCTGCCAGACAGCCAAGTGTGTTACAAGCTGAGTCACAGGTTTTTAAGATATTTCATGTGGTTACATACTTTTTGTACTTACCTTTATGCACCTAAAATGAGAAACTCTTGTAAGTGTTGTTTTAGTACTTCACTTAACTGGACACTTGAAAGCTTGCTGACCAGTATTTCGGAAGGCATTGCCAATGCAGGGATTCAGTCTTGAAATGTTTTTCCCTTTTTAATGCGATAGCATCAATTGGTTCTTATTAACACTTGAGAAATGTCAGTGCATGTGATCTCATTCTTCCATCAATTTCAACGATAATTGGCTGTGGCTAATTGGTTGTTTTGGGCTTCATTATTGCAGGGTTTATCTGTAAGTGTTTCTTCTCGTGTTATTGTGTTGTACATAAATGTCATTTTTAAATTTAATTGCCCTTGAGAATAGCTGGGTAACATCCTTAATTTAAGTTTACTGCTGTACTCTCTGTTGAACAATGCAAATTTGCTTATTTGTGCTGGTTTGAGAAACAAAGAAAACAACCTCAACCTATGCTGTATATTGTGCATATATGCTGTGTTGCTCTATTTGTCTTGTTTCAGCAGTTGGCTGCAAGCTTTTAATTCTGAAAACATAACGGGTTACTAACCTTGATTCCGTATTTAGGCTCCGATGCCTTCAAGCATTGATCCATGGCAGTGTGCACTGATTGTCTGGATTAGTGATAGTGGTAGTGTTAGTCCAGATGTGACCAAGACCAAAAGTTAGGGCATGCCCCCTACAGTTGTTTTCCCTTGTGGTAGTAAGCTGAAGAATGGTTTGCTTGTGCAAAATCACATTTTCAGTGGTGTCTATAGATGGGGCTTTCCTGCCGCAAATTATGTCGCTGTCGTACATCGCAACTGAAGACTGCCTGTGTTTATTCAGGGGGCCTGTATCATAAGATCATGTGAGCCAAAAAGTGGGCAACCTCGAGGATGTCCCAGTCACATGATGCAGTTGGTCTTGAGAGTATATGTTCTTGTGGAGGGTGGAGTACAGCCATTGCTGTCACTCCCTTGGCTCGGGCAAAAGAGAGAAGTCTGAAGATTTTGTTAAGCGAAGATCACACACTCTGCTAAAACAGATTATTGTTGTTTATTAGCTAGAAGAAGCAACTTTGTGGCACTCATTTACTCTCATGCAAGCATGGTGATATCGTAATGTGGCATTCCAGTGATCCAGTAGTTCTTTCCATAACAGTGTAGCTCCAAGATTGCAAATCACTTTAGTCTCTGCTTTAAACACTCACTGCACACTGCAGGGGATCATTCCTCTTTGGGTTCAAAATAAAAATATGAGCCCAGATTTAAAACAGACCATTTTGCTTTATTTTTTTTTTATTTAATCCTGCAACCGCTTTTTCTTGAATTGCCTCCCCTAACCTGATTTAAAAAAGATCATTTAGCATTTTTTTTTAGTTTTAATCCTGTAATCTCTTTTTCTTGAATTGCTTCCCCCAACTTTAATGAAATAGTTCCTATTGACTTAATATTCTTACTTGCACATAGACGCTTACAACAAACATTTTTGCATTGTCACATGATTCCATGCATTTGCTCACATTAGAAGTCCTTTGCTGCTTCCTTGTTGTTTGACTGCTTGTTGTTTGACTTTATAATTATTGTTTTTTGACAGAATTCGCCACAAGCCATGATGAAACACTTTCTGCTCTCTCCAAAATACAAGGATTGCCTTTATCAGACGGAATTTCGCCAACACCGGAATGTCTTCTTGAATGTTGCGTTCAGAGCCTCGTGTGTCTCTTGGAAAATTGCAACCTGTCTGACTCAGAAGTTGCTGATTGGGCTTCATCACTAATGAATGTGGTTCTTGATTTCTTACAAAGTATCTGTGAGCCAACAGAGTTTAGCCTTTTCAATCCTGATCTATGGGTGGTTAACTACGGGGACCTAGGAAAGAAAGCAGCGGAGGATTTCTATGTAGTGCCATTGTGCTGCCGTGTAGTGAACAATCTTTCATGGCCTGATATTTGCCAATTGCTGACCCATGCGCATAGCTTGCTTTTCAACGAAGTGACGAAGGCTCTTATGTTCTGCTGTGGAGATGGACTTATCCAAGAGCAGAAGACAAAGCATGCTTTTTGCAGCACCCATGGGTTCTGTGTAGCAAGCATAGTTTGTGGAAGTGAGAATCAACTTATGTCTAAGAGGAGCATGCTGGAGGATTTGTGGCATTTGATCAAAAGGCTGCAGTGTTTACTGAACTCCTTTGAAAGTGTAAACCAAGAATGTGAAACTCATAGCCCTCTTTTAGCTTGCCTGAAAGATCTGATTGAGAGGTGGATCACTGCGGAAGTTAACTTGCCTGCTGAACAAGATGAAGAGGCACTTATTAGCAATGTTGAAACCTTTCTCAGACAACAAGTTGCTTCACCTAGTTCAGGTAAGCTGTCATGCCATTTTCTCACTATTGCAAAGCATAAAAGGCATACAAACGCCAAAATTTTTTTAGCTTTCTCATAATGCAGTGTATACTCGACATTGATCACAAGAGAGAATCTGCCATTTGGAGTACTTTGTTGATAACGGGGGTTTTTTTTAGTGTGGTTTCCGTTTATGAAACTGCCAAGCCTAGTGGATTGAACATCATCATGACATCGCTAAACGTGTGCAAAAATATTATGCAGAAAATGTCATTTAAACCTGTATCTGACAATGTTGACAGGAGCTCAGAATTTTGCTTGATGCGGAAGGTTCTGTAGATTTATAAGCATTCTTAAGTCTCATGGGAATTAAATTTTTCATGGAGCTCAAAAAAAAGCTTCAGTTCCTATCTGCACAGGCAAAAACAGGCAATTTCTGTACTGCATATTTAGATTCTACTGGCTGTTTGAACATAGTAAATAGAAAATAGTAATGCCATGTGCACTGCAGTAAGGTGAAAAGTGAAAGTGATGTGCGTAATGTGTGTGTGAAGTTTGCATTTCTTTGCTGCTAATCGGAATGTTTTGCTTTAGTTTGGTTGCTGCTGTGGCTGCTAAATGAACCTTAAAAGGGTAGATACACCAAATTTTTGTATACTTGTTTTTTTTTTATTTGAATTGATGGGCAAGACAATATTGTACATGACAAAACTGTGGTATAACTGCTGCTTGTTCATTTTATGTAATTCCAACTCATGGGCAGGCTTGCGTGAGAGTAGGTGCAAATTAAAATAAACAAAGCAGTGACCATACTGCAGCTTTTGTTTGCCTCACAAGACCTCAAATTGTCTGTGACATCACAGTCGTTGTTCGGCTCAGGAACCGAATCCGGAATAGCATGATAGAAAAAAAAATTGAATTATAAATTATTTACCGCTTGTTCATCCAATACGTGACTGTCTGTGTTTTCTAATGTGCTGTGCATTATTCCAAAGACAGAACACACAACTGAAGTTTTATGTCTCAAATGGAAGTGTTGTCTTGTACTTGTGTTATTGTAGCTTCCTCTTTACCAGGAGTTGTTAGACAGCTGATTGCTTTGTCAGTTAGCCAGACAGTTACAGTTTGGGCCAGTGTCTTGGCCTTTTTCTTTTGTTTTGTTAATAAATCTCACACTCTGCTTTGTCAACCAGTGTGTTAGCATTTGCATGAATGGATTATTTGATATTCTATTTTAGTTGTCTTTTTTTGGTAGTTCAAGAGTATTTTGTTCTTGGCTTACCTGGCATCACTGTGAAATTTAATTCCTTGTCAAAACCTTTGCTCTATCGGCATTCCTTCTTTTATTACTGAGAAGTGTTCTTTCATAGCCTTATGCTGATTCCCAGTGCTTTATATGTGTAGTAGTCACTGTTGCTGGGGGAGGGAACATTCCATATATTGAGGTGCACATGTATGCCATCTAGCCATATTAACGTTTCAACACAATAAAAACTTCTTGACATTTGAAATGTAACAGTATATACTCTGCTGGGAAAGTTGAATTATTCGAAAATATTCTGATACAAACTTCTTAATATTAGTGGTATATTTCCTCCCCAATGTTAGAATTCATCGTCTGGATTTTGAGTCATGAAAACTACCTGAAGCATCAGTGGTAAGTAGACTTAAATGCATTCAAAAAATGTATAAAAGCTAGAAGTAGATATTGAATGTAGCTTCTATCATGTTGCCATACCTCTTGGTTACAGTGACAAGTATCTTATGGTAATCTTCAAAAGAGCGAAAAATTGGAAGAATGCTAAAATGTATTTTGTGATTATAGTTGTATTGTGTAGAACAAGCCATATTGAACACTAATTAAACCATATGTTTGGACTCGGGGGGGGGGGGCTTTTACTTGACTATAAAGTGTACAAATAGAGAAAGCCCTTGGTGACACTATAGGCACCGATATAAACTATTTGATGTAATAATAGATCACAAAAATCACATGTCATTTTTATCATGTAGGTTTACGTATTTCGGCCTAACCAATGGGTCATGCGATTTGCTCTGTCAAAAAGATTAAGCCAGGCCAAATAAATGGCTTTGAGCACAATAAACGCCGCCCCAAAACTTGCTTATCACTTTTACTGTAATACTGAAGCTATTTAATATTCTAATTGTAAGGAGGATAAGAGTCTTCAAAATATTTGTTTATTTATGGCAGGATTCTTATTAAATCGCTCTTTAAGTGTACTTTCTTAGAGTCAGAATATGTAACTGCAGTTTGAATAGCACAATTGCAATTTGAGTTAAAAGCAGTTTTGTAATTTTAACTGGGCTCTTCGAGGCCGTTAGCCAAAATATGTTTATAAATTATTTGAAATATTTGCAGAACTGAATTACCCAAGATGTGTGTGGTGATGCTGTTTTTACACTAGCCTCAGTGATAATACACTGATAAAAATATTTCTGAATAGAACGTACAAAACTGGTTGGCTGGTAATTCAGGAAAGCAGCTAATTAAATTTAATGCACAGTGTAAAAGCCAGTAAAAATAGCATCACTGCACAGCTCTACTCTTCCCGAATAAATAAATAATGCCAAGCTCATTTACCCAAGGCCAACCAGAGAACAAGCCTGTAAGGCAGAGACCGTATTTGTAAAATCGCGAATGGAGGTGAAGAGGCTTGAAAGCTGTGTGCATTTACTGAGTCTCCAATAATCGAGATGCAGGAAAACGCTGGTAGCTTTGGCTCGCTGATGTGATGACATCTTGAGAGGTGTCGAATGAAAGAGCACAAAATGAGCTTTCAAACAGTAGCAAAATGGCGGAAATTAGAGAGCGTTTTCGGAATTGCGATCGTGTAAAGTGGAACATCACCTAGAAGCTCGTGCTTAGTTTTTCAGCCATACGAATCTCTAAGTATTCATTTTTTCATACTTTGGGATCATTTTGAGCATGGATATTTTGCGCAGGTGTAGTTTGAAGTATAATAAGGGAGTAATTACTCATTGGCATCCGCCCAAGAGCTGCCATAAGGCTACAAAGGAAAGATGTACAGCTTCACAGCCACAGCACCTTCATAGTTAAAAAAAACTTGGCCCTCGGGGTTCGAACCCGGGACCGCCGCTTCACCGGAGCAGTCGCTGTACCAACTGAGTTAACCGGGACGGCTAGCATATGGTAGGGCGACAGCAAACTGATCAATAACTCGAAGTGGGAACAGTGTTGGTCAAATGGCTGCGCTTGGCTGTGCTTGGGTGCGTTGGCTGCGCTTAGATGGATGCCAATGTGTAATTACTCTGTTATTATAAATCTACTCCACCTTGGGAGATTCCCCTAAACATATGACCAGTAGTTTGAAGTAGTAGTAGTAGTAGTAAAAGACTTTTAATCGACCATAATTTATAGGCCGAGCATGTCGACTGCCTGGGCGACCAGAAGCCGCTGTTCTTCTTCCCCTTCAGCGCCAAGCCAGTCGAGCCAGGTGGTGATGGATAGAGAGGGTGGGGGGAAGGAGCCCGACTGCTGAGCAGCCGGGCAATAGAAGAGGCAATGGGCCAGGTCCGCATAGATACATAGTATGGTGGTATAATAGATAGATATATGATAGATAATAGATATGATAGATAATAGATAGTATGAAAAACTGTTTTTCCAAAAATGACCATTTTCACATTTTTTTGTGATCTCGAGACCCACATCCCCCCTTAATGTGAGCACAGTGTATTAAATAATTTTATATTTTTGTATCTTGGCTGCCTGGTGTGCAAGAAAGGGTAGGCATGCATGTGTCTTAACTTTGCTAACAGCTACAAGTTTCTTGAGCTGTGAAACCAAGAAAAGTGTATGCAGAAAAATTGGTAGTCAGATTTTGTGTTCAGAATACTATGCTTTAAAGCATATATTTGCATTATAAAGTATATTTATATTTCTCTCAGGAGCTGTGATAAACTGAACAACCATTTGAACTTGTTGAGTCATCCAAAGCTATTTCCTCGTCTGTGCCAAGTTGCCCTGTGTGAAACTGCGAATGACTGTGTGAAAAAGGTACCACATGGAATTATTTCCTCGAGACTTATTATCTCTGTGTAATTTTGTTGTGGCCTGTGGATTCTCAACTTGATGTACTAGATACAGCTCTTTACTGATTGTAAATGATTGTAACAAAATAGCGGAGGACACGTAGAAGTCACAGAGCTTGGGAGGCTATCGATCTTGTAACACCCAGACCTTGAAAGTGTTGAATGAAAGTTCTAAGCCTCCAGCTTCCTGCCATCAGTAATTCTTAGATTATACAAATGCAGAAAACTGTTGAGCATGTTGAGAAAGTAAAGCCAGGGTGTTACTAAATTTGGGGAAGTGCGCTTGCAAACAGAAACTGCTTGCAGGCATACTTGTTACATGCAGTGAATCAGCATCAGATTCCAGGATCTCTGCACAACATTTTGTGCTACAGCTGTAGGACTTCTAAAATTTAGAGTTGTTTCACTGTTTACTTTTTAAGGTTTTAGGTTTATTGTATATAGCGAGTCTTCTTGCAATGTACACTGCGTGCTCGTTGCAGCTAATACTGTGTAAATGTCCCGAGCAGTATGTTGGTAATTTGGATTGCATGATACAAAAATTTGATGTTCACAACTGTGGCAATAGGGAAATTATTTTTTTTTTTGGCTCTTTTGTACAGTATGCAAAGGGGATTGCAGAGTTGAGATTGGTAGTATTACTTTCTTTTTGTTATTAAAGTATTTAGTGAAGAGACAAAGCACTGCAAAATATGATGCATAGCCATGTCAAGTGGCCTGCTTCTATTCTTTTGAAGTAGGAGGGTGACTGGTTTTGATGCACTGTTTCCGTTTAGGCATGCATGTGTGCATGTGTGGTGCATGCATGTGTATATATTACTGAAAAAGTAAAAAAAGAAGCATTATTAATTTGCCAAACGTACTGGCTGCTTGCTTTTACCATTGACAAGTAAGCCTCATTGTTCTTGACTGCAATCTGAGTGGCTCTTAGTAGGCAAGGTCACTGTGCACAGGGGTGTAACAAGCAATTATTTTTCCAAAGACGGTTGTGCATACTTTGTATGTTTGTTTTTGTGCGCGCATGGATATATGCATCCTTAGCATAATAATGGAGGAGCAGCTGCTGTGTTGAAGTAGGAGCTCCGTGCAAAGGCAAGCATCAAATAATGGTCATAAGTGTACTCTTTTTATGTTACTATTTGCAGCTTGTGCTCAAGACCTGCAGTGCAGCACCTCCAAAGTTGCAAGCAGCAATGTTGTTTTATATGATGCATTCAGAGAGCTTCAGTCGTCTCCCTATGCTGAAGTTGACTGACTTTGAAAGCCGACTTACTGAAAAAGTGAACCTCATTTCTGATGCTGACTTTGGACGCAGTTTAGAGGTGATACTACTTTGACTATGTTGGGTAAACCGTGATAAAAGGGACATTTAATGAAGGAGATAAGAGAGGAAAACTAGAGAGCAGACCTGCTGCTATCTTAAAAAAATGAAAAGAAGTAATGTCCTGACCAAACCATGATGATGCTACTATGAGATATAAAGATGCAGCTTGGATGTAATGCTGTGGGCAGTGAAGTATGCTTGCACTTTTTTGCGTTTTCACAGAATTGAAAAATATGGCAAGTAGCTAATATCATTAAGCTGTATCTTGCATCTGATGTCTGGAAAGTATAGCTGCACTGAATACTCTGTCATCTTTTTGGTCGTTCATGTGGTGTTAAGTATTCATGCATGTTCATTTTTGTGTGCACAAGCACAGATGAATTAATCAACATGTCTGGTTGTACAGAAGGTTTACATTTGTTCATGTGCTTTTGTCACTGAAAAGAAAGCTTTGTGCTTAGTGTAATTTTGTAAAAGTTACTAATTAAACCTATAAAATCTTTCTTTTTATCTCATGAAAAATAATAAGAGCACTGAGCAGGCTTTGGGTGATTTTGCCAGCCTATGCTTGGAGTCCCCCTTGGAAGTCATTGAAGGCCTTGTTGACTTGGCTGTTACTGATGGATGCACCACCACAGTTGCACAGGTGAGTCTTGCCCATAGCCAGCCCTGGACATAAGCAGACTCTTAGTGAGCAGAGCTTTGGGCCAATTTTTGTAAATGGGCCTACCTATGGGGCAGCATTTGTTTGGTTTTGTTGGGATGCAGTGCACAGAAAAAGAAATTCTGCTTGAAATGCTGCACTTCTTCTGGCTTCTGGGCATGGAGCTTTAAAAGAAAAGAGCTTGAAGAAATATTATAATTGCTTGTGAATGATGTTAGTTGTGGAAGTCTTAAGGACACTCTTAGAGGAACTTACAGATGATAGCAGTATGGATATGGTTTTAGAGGCAGCAACAGGGCTATGTGATGCCACTGGCACTGAGTTCATAATTTCAGTCCTTTAAGGAGCATAAAGGTGCTGAAGGGTTTGCAAGAATCATGAAGCCAGTATCATTGTGCAGCATTGTACCTGTTTATGAAGTAGGAGCAATCAAACGCTGCTGAATAAAGCACATAAAACTGACATATGTGACACTTTGTTTTGGTAATCTACAGATTGGTATGCCTTTTGTTCTGCTGTTATCTTCTTGTAATGCTAATCTGTTATCACATCTGATAAGCTAGGAAAGTTTTCAGAGTTCTCCCAGAATATGTCTCGAAGGCATTCCGCTACATTTCAGGACAGCATTTGCAAATGTGTGTGAAGGGTTTCTCAAGACTGTAGTGGATGCTTAGACTTAGCTTTCGGTGTAGGAAGTACCTCATTTGAGGTAACATTGCCTTGATATATTTTAAGAGCCTGTGAAATAAGTTCTGATGTTTAATACCTAATATCTACGCTTAAAATGGCATGAACTTTGCAAGCTCACTTCATAGGTCATGAACACACTGGGGATCTTTACACAGCTTAATGACATTTACCACCATTTTTTGCAGCTCCTAGTGCACCTTCGAGTTGCTTGCGAATATCAAAAGTGTCCTGAAGTTGAACAAGAATTGCTTGGAAGCTTTCTTTTGGAAGAATTTGAAAACCTTCTTGACACCATGACATCAAAACGCCGTGACAATTACGTGCACTTAATTGAAGAACTGGTGAAGTGCAGCAACATTGTGAATTGCGATTGGTTGCTAGTTCAAATTATGCGCTATATTGAACTGGCTGGTGCCAGTGATCCACATCCAGAAGACTTCTTTCCTGTTCGTGTGTTCATGGTAAGAACAAATAACTTTCTTTTTTAATCTTTTGTGTCAAGATTTAAGTGCATTCATGCTTCTTTGAGTTTTACACCTGTGTTGTGCTTAAATAAAAAATATTTCAAACTAAGGAAAATTGCGCACATTCTGTAATGGTGTTTTGATGATGTATTTTAACACAAAGTAATTAACTCTGCTCATTGTGCTGGGAATTCTGCTAAATACGGGAAATGTTGGCGTTGTTACCTCCTTTCAGATGAAAAAGGGCAGTTTCACAGTGGTGTGTGCAAGAATTTATTGAGCTGTAAATATTAGCACTTCGGTTTATTGTATGGTAGGATACCAAAACATAGTTGGAGGAACTACCTTTTCGGGGGTTTAAGAAATAAAACAGGTTAGTTGAAGCATATTAACGAAATTTTTTGTTTGGCAAATTTATGGTGGCCCAAAAGTTTGAAACCAAGCATCAGTTTAAGAAGTCAAAAATTCATAGTAAAAAAAATCTACAGTATACATATGATAGCTTATACTGTAGTAAAACCCTTGGTTTGAAATGTCCCAATTTTGAACCAAGAATAAAAAAGTTAGCCTGTATAACCATGATGTCATTCTGTAAAGAAGTCCCTAAGGCTGTTGCTGGCTTCATGTTCAGCTATGCACATTTCATAGCACAGCTTGCAAGTTGGATGCTTCTCCATGACCTGAGACGTGCCTAGGCTTGTCATGGGTCAGCTGAGGCTCTTTGTTTTGGACGAAGTTGCTGAATGGTTGTCATCTGCACACCTATCACTTTCACTTTCATCAAAGAATTACGCAAACGAAGCAGTAAAATTCCAAGATGAGAGCCATTTTCGAGCGCTGTTGGCATGAAACAAGGGCTTCTTGCTTGATATGATTGAATTGTGCTGAGAACTTTCATAGAGAGGCTTAAAAAATTTAAAGCTGTGTAGCGGAAGATAAGAAAACCAAACCTGAAACTGTAGTATAGTTTTTAAGCCATGCACAAGACAGTGTTGCACGACGAGAAATGGCTGCAAGCATGTGAATGTACTCTTTCATGCCATTGATCAAAGTGATGGTTTTGAATAGGTGAGGTAAGCTGGGTGGTTCTGAGCTGGAGTTGCTGAGTTCGAACCCGGCCACAGTGGCTGCATTTCGATGGAGGCAAAACGCAGAAGGCGCCCATGTGCTGTGCGATGTCAGTGCACGTTAAAGATCCCCGGGTGGTCGAAATTATTCCGGAGCCCTCCACTGTGGCACCTCTTGCTTCCTTTCTTCTCTCACTCCGTGCTTTATCTCTTCCCTTATGGCATGTTCAGGTGTTCACCGAGATATGCGAGACAGTTACTGCGCCATTTCCTTTCCTCAAAAACCAAAAACCAAAACCAACATCTAGATTTTTAGTTTGTGTATGATGAGTGTGATGACTTTTTTGGAACAATACGTGCCCTTTACATTTCAGGCCATTGCACCAAAGATGTCCAAGCACTATATTGCTCCCATGGCCCAAATGCTGGTCCAGATGCTTGACAAGGCTTGTTTGGAACTCAATGGTGCTAGGAAAGAGAAAGTGCTTCGTTTCTTGCAAGCCTACTTAAATATAGGTAAATATAGTTTGAGGTTGCTTGGGCCTGCAAAGTCTTTTTTTGTTGTTGTTGTTGCTCTGACTGAATTTTTGCAAGGATTTTACCTTTGCACTTTTTATCAGTAGTGTGGAATTAGTGAAAAATTGGTCTTGTGAGCAGTATGCCCTGCCACGCAGATCAGACTCTGACATTCATGTGCTGCTGTGTGTGCTGAAAATTGCATCCAGAGATCCTTGCATTATGGTAGTGGGGTGTTTATTGTTAATATGTATGATGTAGCATAAACACCAGACCTGGTAGTTGTCTGAAGTGTTTTGTTGGCACTTTTGTACAGTCTCCAATGGTGTGTTTATTGACTGTCTAGTTCCGGTCAGCTTGCAAAATTTAGTGTCCGCAAATTGTTCTAAAATTTTAGTGCAGAATGAATGGCAAGGAATTGACGTAGCAAAAAAAAAAAAAAAAAAGAAGTCATTTACAGTAGTTGGTTATCAATAACAGACATTAATGTAATAACCAGTTTGGCTGTTTTTCATGCATGCCTTCCAAAACTTTAATTTTTGTAAGTTTTTAGAAAATGCCAGTAATTTTGTACAGATGTGCAACTAAATTTTATGTACATGATATGTCATGGAGATGAGACACAGTGTGTGGCAGTTTCTGTCCAGAATGCAAGAGCAGTTGCCACAGCTGCTCCCCCATTTTGCTAGTATAGCTGCCTGGTAGCATTTGCTTTCTGCATGCAAGCTATTAATGGTTCATGTGCTGTTGAGCATGGAGCAAGAGAGTGAGTCTTCCAACTAAAGCTTCTTTTATTCCTACTTTCTCTTGGTAGATGATAGCTGGACTACCCAAGGGGTTAACCTGTTGTGTGGCATTGGCCTGAGCTGTGCAGCTATAAAATGCCTGTTTAAGAAACAGTATCCTGAACGTGAAGTCTTTGGTGAGGCAGCATTTTTATTTTTCATTTTTATGTGTGTATTTTGGGGGACACTTGTGCAACATCTGCAAGTACTTTTTCAGATTTTAAATTTCACTTAGTGCTGTCATGTTGTAAAATTTAGGATTTTCATTCGTTGCTCTGCAAATGACAGTGAAAGATCGCATCCAAACTTATGCTCCCATTTTGAATTGCCATCTCAAGTGCAAGTGTACCAGTCGGTGCTTATATTTCTAGGAACTTGATTTATGTTGTTATATTGATAGACTGATTGATGTACAGCTGTCTTATCACTTCAGGGCACACTGAAGACAACTCTATACAAATATTGTTCTAGATGGTCAGTAGTGGACATAGTAGGCCAGCCAGATTTTAAAAACTTGTTTGATTTTTATGGAGGCATAAATTATCCATGTTTGAATTAACATGGACCAACCGTACATGAGAAGTGGTGGCACTGAGGACAACTCCATCGAGTTGCTGCTGGCGCATTGCACGTCCTGTTGAGTGTGGCTGTACAGTTGCATCCACTGTGACGTGCAACTCACCATAGGAGGTTGACTTCCCTTCATTAAGCAATGGCAGCCCGATGATGGTGAAAAGTTTGGCATTTGGCTGCTATTCAGAAGGGTATTAGGGCTTCCTGTAGTGTGTCACAGTGCATTTCATTGTTGTAAAGCACAAATGAAATGGTAGTTGCTGTTGGCATGTTACAGGCCATATTAAACACCGGTTACATATATGGTTGTTTAAAGTGGCACCGAGGCTAACTTCATCAGGTTTTTGTTCTTAGTAAAACCCAGTAGCCAAACCTGTAATGTTTTCATTTGTCATTTGTTTGTTTGGCAGCTGACAGATGCTTTCATTGCGGACAGATGCGGAGTTACAAGCTGGAATATTTTTTTTTTGCACCCCTCCATTTCAAACTTGTGACAGTGATGACTCCAAGTGTCGTAGGTCTGCCTCGCTTAATTTTCCACATTTAGTTTTTGCTTTTGTATTCTTTGTGTGGTAAAGGCTGCTAACTTACGTTGATGGATTGCTAAATGTCAGAACTAGAGCCAAACAGTAGGACTTTCTTGCTCAATTCAAGACTGATGGCTTCTAAATTTCGTGATTCCAATTGGAATCACTGGACCTGAAAGGGTTAAGGCGGAAGTTCCCAGCCGTTGCGTAGTAGTCGTGGTTCTCAACATCAAGTGTTCGCATATATAACGGATGGAGCGCAAGTTTAGATGCCAGAGGATTGGATTGGATTGTAAAACATTTATTGTGTCGAGAGCAGGTTGGGTATAGTGCGAGAAGGGGGAGAGCGGAGGGCAGGACCATACACTCAGACGGTGAGCACCTCTTGACCTAGGTCAAGTGAACGTGGCTTCGACACATAGTCTCCTACATTGCGTTGCATATGGATGCTGTATGCCAAATTTTCTGTTCGGCATTCCAGTTGTCTGTTGATGTAAAAAGTGTTAAACATTTGGAGGGGACACTTAAGCTCCGCTTCAAGGGTATGACGCGATAGGTAATGGGTTAATGTTCATATATGCAGAGTCGGTAATCCTCTACTTTTAACATTCTGCAGTTCTCTGCTTAACATTCTGCGGTTCTCTACTTAACATTCGTAGATCTCTGGGAGTCCTCATACCACTCCTGGCACAGTGCTGCAGCGCTTAAAGGTGCACTGAAGAGGATTCTGAACATGTCTTTTTGCCGCGGGAACTCGATCCACACGTTCCTAGCATTCTTAGAAACAGTGACTTATTGCCCTGTGTGGCCGATTTCCCCAATTAAAACGAATTAACGTCCGGCTCCCGCCTTTCTTTTTGAATTCTGCCTCGTACGGTGGGCGGAGTCGACCAACGCGTGGAGCGCCTTTCACCCAGTCCCGTGGAGGCCTTGCTTTCGCTTTATTTTGTTTTTTAGGTTTCCATGAATAAATAGTTTCATTCGCAGATAATATAGCCGCAAAATAAGCCCGAAGAAATAAAAATACGCGCGGACTATTTGCTACTACGGACTACTGCGTATTACTCCGCCGATGGCAGAGCGGCAAGCCGCCACGGGACTGGGTGAAAGGCGCTCCACGCGTTGGTTGACTCCGCCCACCGTACGAGGCAGAATTAAAAAAAAAAAAGGCGGGAGCCGGACGTTAATTCGATTTAATTGGGGAATAGGCCACACAGGGCAGTAAATCGCAGTTTCTAAGAAAGCTCGGAACGTGTAGATCGAGTTCCCGCGTTAAAAAGACAAGTTCAGATTCCTCTTCAGTGCACCTTTAAGTGATGCTCCACTGCCTTGCGATGGCAGGTGCTGCCACCAGTGGGACTTGTGCGATCCAGGTTGCTCTTCCCTAGCAACCTCTTGCGACCAGTCATTAATTTAACTGCTGCCTGCCACGGTGGTCAGTTTGCTTGCAATTCTGTGGGCAGGTTGTTATGATGTCACAAGGTTACATGACCTAAGTGGCCCATCTGCCTCCTAGGTTGCTCCTTTGGGGATTTTTTGTGATCAATGGGACAAACGCTGACGCCGCCGCAGCCGGATTTTCTGCTGCACAAGCTCCTTAACGCTGTCGCATTAAAATGCCAAAATACAAAAAGAAATTTTGGCATGCGACGTCTGTATGCGATGCAGTACATAAAAAAGGTTTTGAGTTGAGGCCGTGCTCATTTGACCTAATTTGTGAGACGCTAACGCTGTGTCTGCTCCTCCTGTCTGTCACCTCTTGAGTCTTGTGGCCTAAGCTCATGGCACGGCATTGCAACCCGGGCAAGGTGTGATGACATCACAGAAGAAGTACAAAGGCCCTCTCTGTTTCCAGAAGTCATTGGCTAAGGTGCGCGCGAACCCTCTAGATGCGTGTGCTCGTGCTCCAAACCGCTCATGAAAAATGGCAAGATCCTCCAAGTGGAGGCTCATCAAGCAGAAGCCTCCCATGACTGGTGCTAGGATCCTCAAGTTCTGACCCAGGAGGCAATGCATAAATCGAATTTGTGATTTATGCAAAATCGTAAATTGCAAAACCATGAATTGGAGAAGCACAACGGGAAACCAGCTAGTGCTCATCATTCGCATTTCCACAAATGTGTAATTGCCATATGTATATTTTTTTCTAGCCATCAGTACATCTTCAAAAGTTTTGCCCCAGCCAGAGCATAGCTGTAGACCCTATTCACTCTCAGATTTGGCGGTTGGCAGGAGGCTCCTGTATGGCAACCCTGTACCCTGCCAACCACCTTCGGATTAGCCAGAAAACAGGATTGTTTCCCTTATGTGGTCATGACACAATGTGACCGCCGTATCATTGCGTGCCATGGTTGCCTGCATAGGCATGCCGTGCAATTGACGTCACATGAATAAGGTCCATAGTTGCTGTAAACTAGTTTTAGGCATATCATAGTGGCATGCTAAAAATTCTTGCAGACTAAGTTGCATAGCCTTTGTGGCCTTTTTGTGTGTGTGTGTGAAAGACAGAGAGTGCATGTTTGAGCATTTTTGCATGCACTTATTTTTCTGTGCTTTGCTGTATAGCAGATATTTTTATCGTGGTGCTTGTTGTTTTCCAAACAGGTGCAGCGACTGTTCATAATTGCAGTGAAGAATTGGTGCTGCTTGATTCTGAGCAGTGGAGAAATGAGTGCGAGCATATTGCTACTCAGTTTCCTCAATCCTCCCTGTGTGACCTTCTGATGCCATATTTCTGCCTTGTAAGTGGCCTGATAAGAATGGCACTTCATTTCTGCTTTCATGTTTGTTGAGAACAGTGTGTAACTGTATGCAACTGTGTGTAAGAGATGCTTTTTTTGCAAAGTCACTTTCTGATGAACGAGTAGTGGGTAAGATGAAAACTGTCTTTTATTGATAAGTATTTGGTTTGTGGGACAAATGTTCTGCGACTGACTGGGCAAGCTTTGTGTGGCATTCATTGGTAACAAGCATTTTTAGTGCTACGTTTCATGAGTTGCACTTTTATCTTTGTCTATTTCAGTGTTACAAACTTGAGATTTAAATGCAATGAGTCATTATTCATAATAGCTCTTCTTATACTGTTTAAAATTATGGGATACAGTCTCAATATTCATAGTACTGCCATTTTATTCAATATTTGTTATATAAACTTTTCATTTTCCTGCTTACTTGGATATTATGAAGTGTAATGTATTGTTCGAGGACCGAGGTTACCCTAAATGTTGACAGAAGTGGTAGCTTGGTTGTTTGCCCGTTGAAAAACATTTTCTTGCTTGACGCCTCATGTACGTACCTATATCGACGTGCTTGTACAAACATCAGTTGCATTACATGTCAGCCATGACGTTCCTGTCTATTGAGTACCAGCATACCACAACATGTTCTGAAAAATCAAATTTCTGGGGTCTTCATTTTTGTTTCTGTTGTTGTGTTTGATACTGTTAAGTACTCAAGAGAAATTAGAGCTTAACTAAGAAACGAAAGGAGCACTAACTGTCTCACTTGGGCTGGATGTCTGTGCCTCCAAATATTTTCTCTCTCCTGTCTTTCATACCCGCCATCCGCAGCACATTGACTAAAATTTTAACATCCATAAACTGTGCCCATAATTCTCCTTCCTGAAGGCTGGTGTGAAATCATCTGTCCAGCATCTCATTCGCTCGGCAGCACTTCAGGAAACAATCTTAATCATTTATGTGCGAGTTGCATTTTGTTCCCCCGCACATGTTGTCGGCCAGTTGCTGCTGTTGTCACCTGCTTCATCTGGACACTTGTCTTGTGTTTTACTCTCATGTGTGTGCACACAGCCTCTTAAAAGTAGTGCAGTGCAGCGCATCATTGCCAGCAGGTTGTTCCTATGCTTCTATATAATTAAGCAAGGGTGGAAAATGACAAGTGGCATTGACTGAAGAAAAGTTCAGAAACCACACTTAGAACAGCCTCAGTGCCATTGTTATCGCATGATGACAGCAGAGCCTTTTTTTGTTCTTAGATGGCATTTTGTTGGAGACATTAGGCCTGAGTACTTCGCTGTGCTATTCATTTTCGCTGTGCTTTTCGTTTTTTTTGTGTATGTGTTTTGCATTTTTTTTTTGCTAGGATGAAAATCAAGTGAGAATTACAAAAGTGGGCACATTAGCATTGGGTAATTGAGATATTTAAATCGTATGATTAAAGATCAGTGCTGTGCATTTGTCAAGGCAAAAAAGATGACACTTATGTTGGGGCACACGGGCTAACTGAGACGATGCTGGCTTTTCACCTCATTCTGGCTCTTTCGATGGAAGACAGCACTCAAAGAATCACGTCAAAATATTTAGCTTGCAGCCTAAATAAACAACAAATGAAGACAGTTGCTTTGTCTCCAGCTTGTACAGGTTACCAAACCTTCTTCAAGTATGTAAGATTTTTGGCAGAAAATGTGCTGTTATGTTAAGGATTTCTATTTTTCATGATATGGTGCTTAAGGGTTGTTTTGGATTCACAAAGTTAGCTGCCATTGATACTATAATTGTTGTTTAAAGAGCCGCTGAGCAGGTTTGGAAGTATCAAATAAACAAGCTCTGTTCATAGATCAGACCGCTGTGATAGTTTCTGCAAAATATTAGAGCCATGTGTGCTCTGAAAGGCGGCAGAAATTCAAATCAAAACTTATTTGCGCTCTCTCTATACAAAGCCAATCTTCTTGTCCACTCTGCTGGCATCCAAGGTGTGCTTGTGATTGCACAGCCACTAAACATTTCATTGGTCTTTTGTTCTGATCCACAGGTGAATTGCAGACAACATCACACAGTCTTCTAATTGCTCCTGATCTTTATCATCATGACATTATTTTCATGCGAGAAAAAGTATACATTTTACTTTCTTGCTATATGGTCCATTTACGTCTATGTGGTCTGGGGGCTGTGCTGTTTGTTTATTGTTTACATAGTTAATTTTTTTTTGGCACACTCATGGACACAAACACACAGTCTACTCAGAAAGCTGCTTCCACATTGCTGTAATTCGGCCCTCCTATGTTGATAATTGTGTTTCATGCATAGCGCGGCACTCCACATTCTGATGCCTCTAGGCGATAGGTGCATACCAGGTAGTGCATGGAAGCACTGCCGCGTAAAAAAAGAAAAGCATGCACCATGGCAAGGCAGGGCTGTGACATAGGCACCTGACATACCCTGTGGCTCCTACTAAAAGGAAATGAGGAACGGAAATTTTGCTTGGCAAGGCAAAATTTCCTCTCACCTGGGTGGGTGAGAGGAAGTACTTCGGAGAGGGCTGGGTATAGAGAAGCATGGTGAAATCGCTTGATTGCGACAGGTGCGACCCTGCTGCTAATGAGACTTTTTAAAAAATATTTCACTGCCGTGAGTTCCACAGGCGATGCCTTACAGACACTGGTATATAGTGAATTTTCAATCAGAGGGTGGTCAGGGGACTTTTAATTGCACAATACTTAAGCGCCTTTTAGTGAGTGTCACACCAGCCACTAAAGGTAACATTCAGGCAGGAGTATGTATGGGAAGTATGGGAAGTATGTAATATGTTTATGGGAAGTATGTAATAAGCATGCTCCTTGCTTTCTTGAAGCAGATTTTTGGACTGTATTTTCGAAAAACAGAGCACTGATGAATGAGAACCACCTTGAATCAGTGGTCCTCCTTGGATGACACTCAAATATAGGTTTCAATAGTAAAACTGAAATTCGAGCCGGCGCGGTGACTCAGTACTTATGGTGCTGGGCTGCTGAGCTGTGAGGGTTTGATCCAGGCTATGACAGTTGCATTTCGATACAGGCGAAATGCTAGAGGCCCATGTATTGTGCGATGTCAGTGCGCAGTAAAGAACCCCTGTTGGTCGAAATTATCTGGAGCCCTCCACTATGGCGTCCCTCAT
This sequence comes from Amblyomma mixtum, assembly GCF_055824585.1. Taxonomy (NCBI): domain Eukaryota; kingdom Metazoa; phylum Arthropoda; class Arachnida; order Ixodida; family Ixodidae; genus Amblyomma; species Amblyomma mixtum. The sequence goes on from NC_143014.1 coordinate 176,417,292, forward strand.
AACCTGAGTCACTTTGGGACGTTGGCCCCCCATAAAAAAAAAACCCAAAACTGAAATTCGAGTATCCTTTCAATGCGTCCTTGATGATATGAAAGGTATGATTTCATTTTGTGAAACAGTTGGTTAGTGTTGTTTTAAAATGCAAAAAGAAGCCATGCTGCAATCTCTAATGCAGTACACTCTTGATAATTCAAACTTGAAGGGGATCGAAAATTGGTTTCAATTATGTGGAGTTTGACGTAAGAGGTGCCTTTTGAGGGCACATTATGTTGACAGGACCAAAGTGTCAGTTTGGACACTGGACCAAAGTGTCAGAAGTTTGAATTAAGCGAGATTGAATGGATGAGGTTTCATATGGGTTTCTATTGGAGGAACATGGTCCCAGAAATTTTATGCATGTGTCTTAAAGTACTACTTTTTTGTACCAAGAACTGTCCACAGTCTGCCAAATTTCACATCTTTCTGATGAAAATAGTTTGGTCACAGTGGAGCTGTTCAAACATTTTGGAATTCATGTTTGATCCTCATTTTTCGTGGGTGTGGTGGAGGCAGTGGAAAGAGGAAAAACTTGAAAGTAGACAGCAAGAAGCCAGAAGTCAGGGGATGTACAGCAGCGGTTTTATTAGTCTTAACACGTTTCCTTATGCTTACCAATGAGAAGAGGTCGGCTGCAGAATGCTGCTTGCGTTTTCCTTCATTGCCCTCTGCGTGCCCCTCGCTTTACCTCATTAAGAAGATTAGTCGCCATAAGTGTAGTCATGACCACTAGATGCGAATCTACAGTTGGCAGTAAAAGTTTATGGGAGGCATGTTCTGGGAAACAAATATATTACAGTGCTACCTCGTGGTCCACTTTCCCGGTATTAATACCAGCGGATGGAGCATGCAAGTCCTGTCATTTGTGCAGGCATTTTAGGTGATTGGCTTGCATGACGGCACCAGAATGATTCTTTTGCAAACCTGCATCCCATAAACCTTTGCTGCTAACTGCACCCCATGGTGTTGCAACAAGTGGCCATGACATGGTAAACAACTCTTATCAATGTCTTCCTTACATGACTTCACTCATTCAAAGTCAGTCAATATGCTTCATACACTTGAACTTTCAATGCAGGAATTTTTTAAGAATGTCATTCTTTATTAAGATACGGATGAAACAACCTTCTTTTGTGCTTTTTAAATATCTGAGTTGTTTGATATAACATGAAAACCCACTATTCTATTTTCAGTGGCTTGCAGGGGCTACATCTGAGGAGTGGGTAATATTATCAGCTCAGCTGAAGACAGCATTAAGTATTGATATGGGTCCAGATGTGTCTGTTGTTGCAGTTTTGCAACAACTTTTGATGTGCCTCATTGGGTGCAAGACTTATATTGCTGTTGGCAACTGGAGCTACCTGTTCACCTGCTTCGCTAACACTGTTTTGGTGAGCATGTTTTTTTTATATATATATTGTAACGTGGCGGCCAGCCGAAGAATGAGGCGTGGTGAACGATGGAGAAGAGATGATTTAATGGCCGCTGGCCTAGCGCGAGCACTCCGTCCCGCCCACTGCCAGCTTCGTCGTCTTCGTCACAATATAAACACCATGTTTTGCAGCACTGATAGAGCTATTGCTATACCTTATGCAGTTCTTCATTCTAAAACAAAATTAATAATTTAGCCCTGAGATGTAAAGAAACAAGGCTGGGAGAGAAGGTTACTTTTCTTGCTTTGGCTGTACAGTATTTTGCTCCTTGCCGTGCACTAAACACAGAGAGAAAGAATGGATGTGACTTGCTTATGTGAAGCAGAAATTGCAGAAATGTCAAACAGCTGCAAAAGCATAAAATTTCATTGCTTGCTTTTAGGATTGTCTGAACACCGCCAGTGACCTTTCGGAGGAGGACCTTCAGGATATTCTCGTGGTACTGATGTTTGGCCTGACCTCACTGCCTGGCCACTGTTTTAGCCAACAGCTATTGCTCCTTGTTGATGTAACCCAACGGATGAAAACATCTGCACTCAGAGAAGAGTTTCTTGTCATACTTCAGGAAGCCCTTCTGGTGCAATGCAATGAAGATGGTGCTGTGCCAAACCTTGTACAGACAGCACTGCGCAAGCTGGGCGCACACCGTACCAGTCAGGCAGATGTGTAGCCGTGTTGCGGCAGTGTGTTATGCTCTGTATTGAGAATGCCCTGTATCCACAGCTGTGTATTAGGGCACATGATCCGTAATGGGGCATATAAAACTGTTTTTGTTATTTATTTGTGAAATGTAACCAGATTTGACACATTTATGTAAAATGTTATGCTGATTTCAGAAAAACAGTCAGGTTTAAGATTGTTATTATAGTGGCCAAGTATTAACCATTAAAACCCTCATCAAGTTGTCATCCTTGGGTAATCATCATTGAGGAATTAAGGAGGGCACGCGCAACTTAATATCAGCATGCACGCAATGCCCCATTCTGTGCAATAAACCCATTAGTTCCTTTGTTAGCCCAGTCAAAAAAAACCATTGGAACCAATTGGATTTCCAGTGGGTTCCAATTGGTTCCAAATGAATGAGTTCAGTTTCCAACTGGTTCCAGTTGGAATTGTGTCCCAATTGGGTGGTCCAAATGGACTATCCAATTGGACCAGTTGGGTTTCCAATTGGTGAGCACAATTGGTCTTACCCATTGCATCCAATTGGTCCTCCCAACTGCACCCAATTTACGTAATGAATTTTTGCATATTTGACAAAAAAAGTAGAACTAGTATAGTTCTTATAATAAGAACCATAGCAGCTTAACCTACTAAATTGCACTCATCATCTACACCACCACTGGAGCTGAAATTAAATTAAATAACTGCGCTCAGTGGGCAAGTGCCACTGGCCCCAGCATGAGAGCCTCATAAACTGGGTATATAAGTTGGAGCAGAAGTGTGTTCTTCGGATGTACATATTGAGGTAATATAGGCTACTAGTGCCTGAATGCGCAGTGTTGCTTGTGTGTGATGCATTTGTGTCTGTTGGCTTTGATTTCCATAAAAGCATGTTAATTTCAATTCCATAGAAAAAATGTTGATTGGCACTAAGCAGAGTGTGTCCCTGCAGTCCTCATAAATCAGTTTTCCTTTTGCACATTACAATATGTTAAATTGTATAAATATTTATCCAAGATCCTAGAGCATATTATTCACAAACATTTAGCAACCTTTCTCAATGAATGTAACATATTTTGTGAATATTTTCTGGGTGAAATAACTGCCTGGCCTAATGGGTCGAATTGGCTAGTCCAGTTGGATCCAATTGGTCGGGTGTCTAAAAACATAACTGGAGGGAAATCCAATTGGGAAATCCAATTGGAAGCAATGGGAATGTCCAATTATTTCCAACTGGAATGTCCAATTGGTTCCAATGGTTTTTTTGACTGAGAGGTGCCTGGTAATGACAAAAATAAAAATTGAATGTTACTATGCATATATATATATATATATATATATATATATATATATATATATATACCTGAAAATGTTCCCATAGAAATAAATTTCAAAGACCACTAAAAGTGTATATAAAAAAACAGAGCTTTACTGCACTCATGAATGTGTCAGGACTCATGGTCATTGCATTTCTAGCGGCCATCTGTTTGTTTGTTTAGGCCTGTTGTTAATTTTGTTATTTGTTTTATCTTTTCCTTTTTGCTTGTTTTTCGGTTTCTGACTAGTTTTGATTCATATGCTTGACTCTGCTCTTGCTACGATGGTCATTTGTTTTTTTTTACTTTTTGTTTTTGTTTTTGGTTTCTGACTGCTTTTGCTTCTCATGTATGACTGTTCTGTTGCTATGATTGTTTGACACTGCTTTTGCTAAGAGATGGCCCCCTCCTTTTCGTTTCTAATTTCTTTTATCAAAGGTTTCTTGTCTGTTATCCTGATGTTGATGCTTTTTATTCCATGTGTTGGGTTCGGAGCATGGTGTAGGAATGTATTTAGGTGCTGACACTGCGCCCGGCGGCGCGACCAAATTCTGTTCGCTCCTCCTTGCACTTCTCTCGAGTGCCGACAGATGGCGCCAGGCGATAGGGTCTTGTCTGGTTGCCGAATTGCGGCGGCCGTAATGCAGGTGTTGCGTGATCGTCCGGTGCCACGGCGTGCATGTGCGGTGTGTTAAGTTCGGCAAGGCACTGGAGGATTGAAACTGCTGTCGACACTGAATAATATTAGGCTACTTCGTGTTTTACTTGATGGGTCTGCATGAATGGGTGGAACAGCAGTGAGGACGCGACCCTGTGATCCTTCCAAGCTCGTTACCGAAATGCGTTCATTGCAAAGCTTTTTTCGTTCATCCTCAGGAATGCTGAGAGCATAGTTTACTTACTCTTAAATATAAAAGGCCAGCCGCAATGTGCACGCTCCCACATTTGGGCCGAAAAACCTGCGCGTACATTCAGACATTGCTTGAGCAGTGAAATGCGCCGACGCTGTGACATGATGCCCACCGTGTAGAGAACATGCTTAACTTTGTCCAGCTGGGTTTCTTTAATGTGCAGAGAAACCTCAGTGGCTTTTCCGCATTCTGCCCAATAGATTGTCTCTGCAGTCAGGAATAGAACCCCGCACTGTTGTGGATGAAATTAAGAAGTTTGCGGGGATACAGTGGCCGCAAGTGGCAAAGGACAGGGTTAATTGGAGAGACATGGCTTCCTCCACACAGAAACAGAGTCCAGACCGCCGTTAGTAATTTCAATTATTTCATTCGCTGAACTTGTGACCTCCAGAATGTTAAGCCCGAGGGTACCTTAATGACCAGGAAGAACTAGGTTTTAATGCCGGCTTCGGCGGTGCTAAACAACGCAAAAGGTGCCCGTGTGCTGTGTGGTGTGAAAAACCCGATGTGGTCTAAATTTGGAGCCCTCCAATGCGGCATCCATTAATACCCATGCCTTGCTTCCGGAGGTTAAGTGGCACAATTGGCATTTTTTGTTCAATTGAGGCCTGAATAGCCATTCTGTGGAACAAAGAAATTTAGTACTGCAAGTATGCCCTTCCTGAGAGATATCATTGTGCTGCTGCTGGAGATCACCAGTTCAGTGCATCAAATAAATTATCGTTGGCGTGTGCCACCACCTGCGTTCGCACAGTTATTACTGCGGCTGGTTCCAAACCGCGACACAAAAAACTAGTTCCAGCGAACTTTGTTTGTGCACGGTGCCTATCACAACGTGAAAGCCGAGAGCCCTAACGTCCACACCTTGTGATGCACGCTGACCACAATATATCTTTACACCGTGACTCTGCCAGTGCAAAGCACTGAAAAACACAGCCTAAAACGGCACCGAAAGCCGGGCATGCTGCTCAGCCGCATCCGGCGCTCCGCAAGCGCATGGACCCTGCTCTGCAGTGCCCCTGCGTCGCTGCGGTCGACGCATGTATTAGAGGGCGAACAAGATCTGTGCGCGCTCTCCGCCGCAGCGGGCGGTCAGTGTCAATACCTAAATTATTCTTACACCGCGGTTCGGAGCGATAATGCAATGAGTCTCATGCTTGAGCTGAATGTTTAAATATGCCACTTTTCTGTGTAATAAACAGTTGGTAGTGTGTGCATGTGGTGTCCTTTTCTGGTTAGTGTCCTTGTTGCGCCGCCGTTCATTTCTTCACACATGGGAACAGGTGGGTAGGAAAGTTGGTGCAATCTTTTTTTATGTGCTTGAGTCTTGAGTAGATTTCTTGAGCCAGCTTGTCTGAATGGTTTGAATGCACCGACTATTTAAGAAGGTCTCTGGCACTTTGGCCTCCGCTTTTGTAAGTGGTGAAAGTAAGTATACTAAAAATGTAGAAGATAACGGTAGCAGCTGTAGTGACAGTTATCCTTTTGTAATTGTTGCAGCATGGAGTATTGCAAAGGGTTCATGTGATCAGCATTGTTTTATAATGAAATAAATTTTTATATGCGAAGCTATGTTATAACAGATCTGCCGTGTTACTAGTGTTGCATCAATCTCTGCTCCATCAATCAAGTGCATTTCAAGAATTTTCTGCACAATACTCAGGTCTTATCAGAATATTAGGACTGTAGAAGAAATTTTCATCTAACTAAAATAAAATTGAATTACTGAAACAGGTGCACTGATTGTCTAGTGGGGGCACCAGCCCCGTATGCAGGAGATACTGCAGTGAATCCTGGTACCACTGGGAACCCACCAGCTATTTAATGGGTATGCTTAGCTTTCCCAGGGCCACAGTGCTTGGAAAGGGTGTCACATGGGCCTGTATCCCAACTTCTGTCCCATTTGAAGACGTCTTTTTTAGTCTAATCAGGGGTGTTCTCAAAAGGGACGCAAGTTTAGGAAGGGGCTGTGGCCAAACCTATGAGCATCTTTCAAGAAGATGCCTGTACCAACTGGAAAAAAAGAGGTCAGTGGGTTCTCGGTGATACCAGATTTCAAATTTGCAAGACCATCATTGCGGTGGACCAATTTGTGTATATAATATAGTGATACCTACTATATGCAAGACTTTCTCTGGGTAAATGGCTTTAACATCACGTTATGTCATAACCGAAGGTTTCCATATCCATGAACGACACGGGACTGAAGAGCAGGCACTCTCGAGAATGCTATGTGTGGGCTGTGTGAGCCTGGCAGTGGGTGCACTTATGAGGGCAGGACGTGGTAAGCTATCATTGCTGCTTCTTGGTGTATGGGAGGGGTGAAAGGTCTGGGATTTTTCTTTGTGAGATTTGTATTGACTTTGGAGGGTAGCTGAAACTTAGGCTTCATTTTCTAATCATGTTAGGTGATCACAGGGGTCACTGCAAGCATGCAGACACTTCTCATTTTGATGAACTACTGCATGAGTAACACTGACCAAAGTATTCTTGGAGATTACTGTGTATGCTTCATCTCGAAGTGTAGACAGCATAGTTAGTTTTCGGCAGTGGACCTCATATTTTAGCTAGTCAACAAGTAGAAGTCAGGGGGTGTCGAGTCAGGAGAATGTGCAGGGAACTCGACTGCACCTCTTTATCCTGTCCAGCATCCTGGCAAGGCGTTGTAAAGGCGACCTCGATTTCCTATTGCTACTGTGGTGATGTGTTCCATTGCAGAATGTAAAACTGCTGATTCTTGCAAAATACATGAACAGCTGGTAAAATTAATGGGTGAAGAACACTGAGGTGTGTTACTGACTTCCTTTGAAGAAGAGAATGGTCAAGTTGAATCCCTCAGTGGAAATCCCTACCTTGACGTTGAGTCCCTGTAAATTCACAGCCTGGGCCGCATTATTGTAATGATTTCCCAGAGCACAGTGAACAGTTATGATAATTCAGTACCATTTGGCTTAAATTGCTCTTCGTCAGTCCAAAAAATTTCATCTGCAAACTCGTCTTTCTTTTACTAGGTGTTGAAACCTTTCACACAACTGCATTCTTTGATCAGGGTTATCTTCATTTATGGAATGCAACTTTCTCCGGAATAAAACTGAAAAATTTGTAGTGAGCCTGTTAAAGAGTGTGTTGTATGCTTGACGTGCCGAACACCGTCTCATGTGATTATTGCTTGATGGGCATTTGCAGTGGTGTATAAGCTTTTCCAATGCTCAGTCCTCTCTTCTACTCAGCACACATTATGCAAGCTGTTTCTAAGTTGTCGTTACAGTCTAGACCACCTGTTATGGATGCATGTATAACAAACACTCGTTTAATACCATCATTATCATCATCGTCAGCCTGACTACACCCTTTGCAGGGAAAAGGCCTCTCCCATGTCTCTCCAATTAACCTGTCCTTTGCCAGCTGCAGCCACCGTATCCCCACAAACTTCTTAATCTCGTCCGCCCACCTAACTTTCTGCCACCCCCTGCTATGCTTGCCTTCTCTTGGAATCCACTCCGTTAGCCTGAAGGACCAGTGGTTATCTTGCCTTTGCATTACGTGCCCTTCCCAAGCCCATTTCTTCGTCTTGATTTTGACTAGAACGTCATTAACACGCGTTTGTTTCCTTACCCACTCTGCCTGCTTCCGGTCTCTTAACATTACACCCATCATTTTTCTTTCCATAGCTTGGCTGTCCTTAAATTAAACAAACCTTTTCGCTAGCCTCAAAATTTCTGCCTCGTAGGCGAGTACTGGTAAGATATAGCTGTTGTATACTTTTTTCTTGAGGGATATTAGTAAACTGCCGTTCATGATCTGAGAGAACCTGGCTTATGCGCTCCACCCCATTTTTATTCTTCTAGTTATTTCCCTCTCATGATCCAGAAGAGCAGCCACTACCTGCCCTAAGTAGACGTATTCCCTTACCACTTTCAGCGCCTTGCTATCAGTTGTGAACTGCTGTTCTCTTGCTAGACTGTTGAGCATTACTTTGGTTTTCTGAATGTTAATTTTAAGACCTACCGTTCTGCTCTGCCTGTCTAACTCATTTATGCTTTGGAGCTCATCTCCTGAGTGAATTATCAAGGCAATGTCATCAGCAAATAGCAATTACTTGTGTATTCTCTATTAACTCTTATCCCCAACTGTTCCCAAACCAGGCCTCGGAACACCTCCTGTAAACAGGTGGTGAATAGCATTGGTGAGATCGTATCTCCCTGCCTGATACCCTTCCTCATCGGAATTTTATTGCTGACTCTGTGAAGGACTATGGTAGCCGTGCAGTCATTATAGATATCTTCCAGTATTTTCACATAAGACTTCTACACCCTGATTCCGCAATGCCTGCATGACTGCTAAGGTTTCCACTGAGCCAAATGCTTTTTCTTAATCAAAGTACGCTATGTATAGGGGTTGGTTATATTCTGCACATTTATCACTTGACTGATAGTGTGAATGTGGTCTATTGTCGAGTATCCTTTATGAAAGCCCGCCTGATCATTTGGCTGATTGAAGTCTAGGGTTGTCCTGACTCTATTAGCGATTACCTTAGTAAGTGCCTTGTAGGCAACTGTCAGTAAGCTAATCGGTCTGTCATTCTTCAAGTCCTTGACGTCTCCTTTCTAATAAATTGAGATAATGTTAGCGTTCTTGCAAGCTTCTGGTACGCTCGAGGTCGTAAGGCATTGCGTATACAGGGTGTCTAGTTTTTCTAGCACAATCTCACCTCCATCCTTCAAGAGACCTGCTGTTACCTGATCCTCACCAGCTGCTTTCTCAAAACTCTCTTTCTCAAACTCTCTTTCAAAACTCTCTAGCAATTTAAAGAGTTACTAACTGATATTGACTAGGCAATTAAATCCACATGATTGTAAGGTATACTCCTTGCTCTTGCCAAGCACCAACATTGCTGCATAATTTTCAGTTTCACATCACGTCCCAGTTTTTTTTATCATACTCTTGGCTCGTGTTATCCTGGACACTCTCCGTGTGCATTCAAAATGTTTTGCATCACTTCTCTCATGCTACTTTAACCAAGCTTTGAAAAAAGGTGCAATGTACAGCACGTAGTTGCTGACGCATAGCTGGAAAGAACCAGATGAGAGTATTTTTTTGTTCTGCCTGATGAGCTCATTTGTTAGATGAGACAGTTTGTGCAGAAATTGAAATTTTTGTCAGGGACACAAATATAACCTGAAAGGCTGTAGAGCCTGTTCTAAATCAGTTCAGCTCAAAACAGCTTGAATCGGTCATGAGAAAATAATGTCATTTAGCACTTGTGCACCTGGAGGTTGAAGCACTGTTAAGTGTACGTTGATTGAATGGTGCTACTGATGAAATGACTAGCCATTGCTTCCAAACGTGGCCAGATGGCCCACAGTACTTGTGTTTAGAGACAGAAGGCTTGCTTGGCCATGCCTAATATGTAGGTTGGCAGTGAAAGCCAAACAAAGCTCCTATATATGTAGTCATAGAACAGACTGATGCAAGGGGGGCAAAAAGTATAATCATTGTCATGAAAGTTGAAGTTTATTTCACTCCTCAGCAAGTAGGGATATTGAAGGAAAAAATTTGGGTGACACTTAAAAGTGCACTAATGTAAAATCTGAGAGAGAGAGAGAGAGAGAGAGAGAGAGAGAGAGAGAGAGAGAGAGAGAGAGAGAGAATAAACTTTATTTGTAGAGTCTTTGAAGAGGAAGGCTCTCTTCTGGCAGCTGCTGAGGCATCTGCTCAACCCAAATGCCAGCAAATCTGAAACGCAGAACAGACTGACCATCATCTCACAACAGTATGAAGGAACCGATGCAGAGTTACTCGCACACATAAAAAATATGTACAGGCGCGGACAAAAGTAAACGGAGCACGCAACCGTCCTCTAATATTTTTCACGTGTCACCTAATTGAAATTTCCAGCAGTGGTACGCGCATGCTGGTAGAGGAGGTTGGTGGGCTTTCTTGTAGACAAACAACGGTTCTTCATTTCCAATGGAGAAAGCGTGATTGCACTTCGAATGCAATAACGTGCTCCGTTTACTTATGGCCGCGCCTGTACGTCCCCCAACACTCGCGCAGAACTCTACCAGAGTACAAAGGCAGCAAAAACGACGAGATAGACGCGGACCTAACTGTAGAAGTCAGAGCTGCGGCTATGGAACTAAAAACTTCATCAGCAGCAGGACTAGACAGAATCACAAATAAGACCTTGAGAAACCTTGATGAGGGTTCCATAGAAGCACTCACCAGCTATATGAATGAGTGCTGGAAAAGCGGCAAAATACCGAAGTCGTGGAAAATAGCGAAAATCATCCTCATTCCGAAACCAGGCAAACCGCTCAGCTTAGAACACTTTAGGCCAATCTCACTGACATCCTGTGTAGGGAAGCTACTGGAACATGTAGTGTTAAACAGGCTCAGAAAGCACAAAGAGGGCAACGAGCTTCTACCGGCAACCATGGTAGGCTTCAGACCCAATCTATCTATGCAGGGCGTCATGTTGCAGCTCAAAGAACACATTCTGGTCCCCAATACCCCGGCTAAAGACACCAGAGCCGTCTTAGCGTTGGATCTGACGAAAGCCTTTGACAATGTAGAACATAAGGCCGTGTTAGCAGGGTTAAAGCTAGGCTATCAACCCGGGCAAAAGAGCATACAAGTACTTTAAAGACTTCCTCTCAAATAGGCAAGCAATCGTCAATGTGGGAGACTTAGCTGCAGACACTTTAGAACTAGGTAGCAGGGGCACCCCGCAAGGGGCAGTACTATCACCGCTCCTATTCAATTTAGCCTTGCTAGAGATCCCACGACGACTAAAACAGATACCAAACCTATACCACAGCATGTACGCAGACGACATTACGCTATGGATAAAGAAAGGCAGCGACGCAGAGGTAGAAGAAGCGTTACAAGCAGGGGCCAACTAGTAACCGAAGTTGCTAAAAAAGCCGGACTAGCCTGCTCTCCTTCCAAATCCAAGCTGCTCATCATCCCCCCCCCCTGGGCAGGGAAAGTCATCAAAACATCAAACTCAAGATAGACAACCCTCACATACCAACGGTCAAAGAAGTCAGGACCATGGGAATGCGACTGCAAAGCAATAGGCAAAACTCTACCTTCATCAAAAATATGCCTAACTACATTGACCAAACAGCTAGGCTCATCAAGAGGGTCACCAGCAAAAACAAAGGACTGAAAGAAAAAGAAACGATAAAGTTAGTGCACGCCATTGTGCTCAGCCGCATATGCTACGCACTCCCATATCTCAGACACACGCAAAATGAAAGAAATAGCATAGATGCTCTAATATGCAGGGCATACAAAACGGCTTTGAGATTACCACCCAACACCCTAACAGCTAGGCTCATGGGTCTAGGCATAATAAATATGGCGGAAGAACTCATTGAGGCGCAGTTGACAGGGCAGATAACACGACTCTCCAAAACTGCAGCCGGCAGAAAAATTCTAGAAAGGGTCAAAGTGAAATGCAGGTCGAACTCAACTCAAATCACGGATCTCAATGGGGAAATAAGGGAACTTATCATAATACCACCCCTCTCAAAAAACGTGCATCCCTCTCACATCAGCAGAAGGAAAGCCCGCGCGGCAAATATGCATAATAAACTTAAAGACGACAGGTCAGCGCTGTATGTCGACGCTGCCGAGTGCAGTCACAAAGAGGCATATGTTGTGGCTATAGCTGACCACAAAGGAGACTACATAGCAGCTGCGAACATACCAGTGAAAAGTCCAGAAGAAAAGTCTCGCAGGAAAAGACCATAATAAGCGACTCAAAACCTGCGATAAATAACTTCATAAAAGGCAGAGTAAATCCCCCGGCCGCAAAACTAATTACCAAATACCGCCCAGAAACTCGAGTCAAAATAATATGGACCCCCGCACATTCAGGCCTCCCAGGAAACGAAAAGGTCAACAACATAGCCCGAAAACCAACTATCCGGGCAGGACCAGACGCGTTCCCAAACCACGGGGCCAGCTCAGCGAGGGACCATCTACTCACTTTTAGTGAAATCATGATTTTCTATCAAAGAAGCAGATTGGAATGTCCCCCTCCCAACCCCACGCTCAGGCAAGAGCAAGCAACCGCTCTCAGGAGTTCCAAACGCACACATTCCCATGCCCCGCAATACTAGCCAAAATTCATCCAAGTAAAATCTGAACTCGTCTTTTTACCATGGGAGCTTGATCTGCACGTTTTGAGCATTCTTAGAAACTTCGAATTATTGTTCTGTGCGGCTGATTTCCATCATTTAAATCGGATTAAATGTCCCGGTTCCTGCCTTTTTTTTTTTAACTCGCCGCATATGGTAAGAGAAGTCAACCAACCTTTCAGCCAGTCCCATGGCAGCTGAAAGCCGCCATGCAACTGCCTGAAAGGCGCTCCATGCGTTAGTTGACTTGTACAGTCTGCAGCGAGTTAAAAAAAAGGCAGGAGCCGGGACGTTTAATTCGATTTAAACTGGAGAAATCGGCTGCATAGGACAATAATTCGAAGTTTCTAAGAATGTTCGGAAAGTGTAGATCGATTTCCTGCGGTAAAAAGACGAATTAAGATTCCTATTTAGTGCACCTTTAAGCTCCACTTTTAAGGGTATACACGTTAATGGGTCCCGTCAGTGGTTCTTTTTGACCACGCAAACACGAACGCTGTTTCCTCTTCCATAATCACAATCATTATGTGAAAGACCACATGAAATACATATAAAGCGCCCCACTTCAACCAAGCTGTGCAAACATGCCTGTGGGGCTTAGCGGTAGCATGTCAGACTTGCAACCCAAGAGTCAGGGGTTTGATTCCAAACTAATTACCCCAATGCCTTTTTCAGCTCAACAGATTAACTTTATATACTTACATGTCCAAACAACGTTTGAGTCAAGTTGTGACCTTCTAAGCACTAGTTTTCTAATGTTTTAATCACTTTTCAAATCCGGCGCTCCTTGTGTGAAGTAGTCACCTTTTCGACCATCCAGATTTTTCGCTCATAGCAACACCGACACCAGATTTTCTGCAGAATGGGAGCTTGACAGGCTCTGAAGTCCTACAAAGAATGACAGCACTCCAATTAACTATAAAATACAAAAAGCAGTGAAGATACAGTGGCAGCAACATCGTAATGTACAAAACAGAGGAACACAAAGCATCCTACCTAAACTGAACAGAAAAAATAAGTTAAATGAGGACTAAGGAACACAGCCACAAGATTAACAGATTATAACATAAACAGAATATCAAATTAAATACATGCAGGAATATGACAATGCCAAGAAACTATACACATCTAAAAGGCAAAAATAGAAGCGACAGACTAAACAACAAATGCAACACTTGGGGAGTATCTCATATACAGTGCATAATTTTTGTCACAGTGCTGCTGTGTGTCACTAATACTGGCCATAAAGGTGACGAAAGAGATGAGAGAGAAGAGGGGGAGGAAATGCAGGGAGGTTAACCAGGAGAAAGCACCGGTTCGCTACAATGGTGGGGGGAATATAAAGTGGAAGGAGAAACAAGAGCCGAGTCGGAAAGGAAGAGTGTGAGGTAAGGACTTTGTGTACAGCAAAGTCATAGCCTATCGCACAGGCATGACACTCTCAAATGAAACACTGCTAACAGGCCTTATTTTGAGATAAGGCTCATTATTTGATCATTGCCAGCAGTTGGAGTTTGCTCAAAACAGGCTAAAGTGTGCCACAAATTTTGTAAGTGCATAATCACAACTTTTATTCACATTTTGCCAACTTCCTTTAAAGCCTGAGAAGAAACTTGCAACAAAAACTAAATTGGCCATTTCTGAATGCACTCGACAGTATCAAGACAGACTTTTTCTTCGAAATAGATATTAGGTAATTAGTTTCAATATAAAATATGCTCTGTAAAATGCAACTGCTAACATTCTGTTGGCCTCATCCATGCACGACGCACCACTTCACTTGGTTCCAGTTAAAAATTAATGTATAGAATACATACAATTAGAGTGTGCATTATAGTGCCATTCAAATGCTAAATATGGCATTACTTTGTGCAGGTTTCGTCTTTCGTGGCTGCAAATAGACCGGCAAAAGCGCTGCTAACTTTGTACACCAGTCCGGCATTAATTGAAAGTCGAACAACCAGAGCTTTAAAAATACCGGAAAAAAAAAAGCTTCCTGAATTTTTCCTCCCTCAGGGTAAAGTGACAAGTGCTGCACTGTGCTGCCACCCCATCAAATCCCCCTTCTCCAGTCCATCTGAATAGCATTCTCATTTGCCATGAGGTGAGTGCAGGAGTAAGCAGTTAGCACATACTACAACACTGACGCCATTGACCATGGATGAAAGTCTTCCACAAAGCTCTTGCTGCAATAATTGCTCACAGAGACATCCGCACCTATCCAGTTATTGTAATGCTACATGGAGTTCGAGCGCGGTGGCCTAGTTGTTATGGTGCTCGGCTGCTGACCCAAAAGACATGGTTTCGATCCTGGCCGCAGTAGTCGCATTTCTATGGAGGTGAAAAGCTAGAAGCCCATGTACTGTGTGATCTCAGAGTATGTTAAAGACCTCCAGGTGGTCGAAATCATCCGGAGCCCTCCTTCATAGCCCAAGTCACTTTGGGCCGTTTACCTGATAAGACCAAAAAACCAAAAACCAAAGCTACATGGAGTTTGTAAGAAACTGATGGCATATGGAGCTTGAAAGATAGTTAACGTTATAAATAAGTTATGCATCTGTTCTAATTGTGGCCCAAAGAGCACGAGTGGCACCATTTCACAAGCCAAGGTGTTCCCCACTAGGGACTTGAGGGTTGTTCCCAGCAAACCAAAAACCTCTCAGACGTCTCTGAGAGGTTTTTGGTTTGCTGGGTTGATCTGAATTCGTCATTTAGTCTTTATGTGCTAGATGAGATACATGACCTGTTCTGACAAGCGATGTCAATTATACACAGTATGGTGCAATTACAAATCATCCACCCGCCCTATTTAATACCCTCCTCTGTAGGGCCTTTAGGGGTAACATGAATAAATCAAAAATAAATCATTGCATGAGAGCATTTTAGCACGATAGAGAACTTCCAGCTTAAGAACTGAAAAACCAACACCTGGCAAAAGATAAGCAGGTTTGTAGACTAACTACATCAATCCAGTTCATGCTTATTTACACCATCCTTGTAATGAAAATAGGTAGCAAATGTATAATGGAGCTTGTGAAATGAAAACCTTTGTGCTCGGCTGTGCAAAAGTTTCAGCAGACTTATTAAGATAAGATGTTAATGCATGCTCTAACAACTTCAGCACTGGAGAAACGAATATAGGATTCAGAATGCAGTGCCAACTGTTCACACAGTGTAAATTTTGGTATTTAATATGTTGCAAGGCCACTGCCGTCATCCCAATGTAGAACCATCTAAGTGGAGGTGAAAAGGACTCTGAGGACAATTTAACCCTTCCATTCCTGTTGTCCTCATATGGGGACAACCAAACTTTTTTTTTTTTGCATAAAGACCAAAAGTGAAATTGCTACAGAACGGCCCTTTTATTGATATGGGCCCAACTTTTCACTTTTTCGTGTTTTTTGTTGCAGTTGAAAATGACGAGGAAGATGGCACATGGCAGAAATCAAGGACGTTGTAGGATGCACAGATGCGAAGAGAATAATATGGACCATGCTTCCACATTTAAACTCTTCTGTTGCATTGTGTAATGGAAATGTTTGCTGCCTTGATTTGCAAGAGCACAAATAAATATTACTTGCACATGCATCAAACATCCATTACTTTTCGCTACTTAACGCGTTGGAAGACTTTTGCCGAAGTAGCATGGTCCATATTCTTCTGTCCGCGACTGCACATGTTCTGAGGCTTTTTTATTTCTTAACTTCTTGCTTAGGTGTGCTGATCATTTTGTAATGCTTTTTCAAGTTTACTGGAGATGATAACCTCAGTAAAACCTTTTTGCCCTGATTGGTGGTAATAAATGTGGTGCACGATTCTTCACATGTCCTCGAATCAGGACATCAGCACTTGGTAGTTAGCCTGTCACACAACTGAAGCTAGCAAAGGCCTGCTCATATAACTGCTTAGCGTTCTTGCATCCCAGGCATTTTTTTCGATGAGAAAACAACCTGGTGTTGGTTTCCAGAAGTAGAAGTTGCAGAACGTGCGGAATTAGTAGAAGATATAGAGGTAGAAAAGAAGAAGGAGTAAAGGAAGGTGTCACTGGTAGAAGTAGTAAAAGAAGGAAAAGTTGGAAACTGAGTTTGCTTGCATTCAACATGAATGTATGCACTGGTAACAAATTAGCAGTACCTGTCTGCATAGAAGTATTGGAAAGTATGCTACCCACTGCAGCCACAGAGGACAACCTTTTCTGGGCAGTCAATGGGAAGGATGTTTGGCAGGGATCAGGGTGTAGGAGAGACTCATTAAGATACTGGAAGGTATATCTAATGGCTGCACAGCTACCATAGTCCTCCATAAAGTCAGCAATACAATTCCAATAAGGAAGGGTGTCAGACAGGGAGACATGATCTTGCCAATGCTATTCACCGCCTGTTTACAGGAGGTTTTCAGAGGCCTCAGTTGGGAACAGTTGGGGTTAAGAGTTAATGGAGAATACCTAAGTAATCTGCGATTCGCTGATGATATCGCCTTGCTAAGTCACTCAGGAGATGAGCTGCAAAGCATGGTCAATGATTTAGACAGGCAGAGCAGAATGGTGGGTCTAAAAATTAATATGCAGGAAACCAAAGTAATGTTTAACAGTCTAGGAAGGGAACAGCAGTTTACAACTGGTTGCGAGGTGCTGGAAGTGGTGAGGGAATATGTCTATTTACGGTAGGTAGTGACCACAGATCTGAATCAAGAGAGTGAAATAACTAGAAGGATAAGAATGGAGTGGAGCACATATAACAGGATCTCTCAGATCATGAATGACAGTTTTGAGAAAAGTATATAACAGCTGTATCTTACCGGTACTCACCTATGGGGCAGAAACATGGAGGATAATGAAAAGGGTTCAGCTTAAATTGAGGACCATGCAGTAAACTAAGGAAAGGAAAATGATAGGTGTAACGTTAAGAGACAGGAAGAGGGCAGAGTGGGTCAAGGAACAAACGCGGGTTAATGACATCCTAGTCGAAATCAAGAGGAAAGAATGGGCTTAGGCAGGGCATGTAATGTGAAGGCAAGATAACCGATGGTCCTTAAGAGTAATGGAGTGGATTCCGAGAGAAGGCAAGCATAGCAGGGGGCGGCAGAAAGTTAGGTGGGCAGATGAGATTAATAAGTTTACAGGGATAGGATGGTTGCAACTGGCACAGGACAGGGATAATTTGAGAGATATGGGAGAGGCCCTTGCCTGGCCGTGGGCCTAGTCAGGCTGATGATTATCACAATATTTGGCAAAAGCAAATCTGCTACTGGCTGTCAGTGAACATGAAGCAAAAACTTTGAGCTAGACATTTTACCGGAATGCTCAGGATCAAATGGAATAAAGGACATACAGATTCATGTTTGAGCAACTGAAAATTAACCGCTTCAAAGCTTTTCACGCATTCTTATGGCTCCCCTATGCTTCAGTTATGCTCCTTTTCGTTGAGATGTTGGTTTCCTCCCGTGAAAATATTTCTATGCCAAGATGCATGGATAAAATATCATGTGCCAAGTACATGCCTACTGTAACCACTCGACCCTGGCATCCTCAGAGGCAGATACCAGGTCATTATTCAGCCCTTGCACACCTGCGCAATATAGTTATACCTTTTCGCTCATATGAGTGGTAAAGGAGCTAAATAAACCAATTCTAGGACTGTACAAAAAAATTCATCCGATCATACAGAAAGCAAAGCTTTTATAAGCTAGAAAAAGCCAAAAAACTAAATGTAGGTGTTACCATCAGTGGCCGATTTCATGAGGAAAATGCACTGCATCAACACGATTTTTTGTGCGTAGATCCCAAAGGCTAGGCTACACCATTATTCACTTCCAAATAGCAAGCAAGGCAAGGCATCCCTTTTGTGCATGATGTTGTGAGTTTGAATCAAGTAATGGGGGAAAAAAAATAAAATTCCCTCTTTTTTCAGCATAGCCAGAAAGAGCCACATGATGAATTTTTACTAAGAACAAAACTTGACTTCTCCCCAGAGCCCCTTCAACTTGACAATGAAATGTATAAGGGCTGAGCTTTTAAAACATTCCTCTGAAAAATGTTTCACTTCAGTTTAATGAAGAATCATGCCAGTATTGCAAAAAAGTAGAAATATTTGTAAACGCTCACTAATATGGAAGTGTTGGAACTTCCAAAGTGAAAATGCAATTCATCGATTTTGCACTTATGTTTAACCTCAGACAGTCAACATGCCAACTAGGTTCAGCAACACGCTTGACCTGGTTTTTGTTTGAAATCCAGAAATGATCCACTCATTGTCATGTACAAACGGTCTCAGCGATCACAACCTTATGTTATTTAATGTAGTAGTGCCGCAGCCACTCCGTAACCCTTCCACTAATGTTATCCGTGATTATAAGAGGGCAAATTTCCCTCTTATTAACACTGAACTGGACGATTTTTTCCACTCTCTTCAACAGCTCACTTCTTCCAGAACTGTCTACCAAAATTGGCTATTATTCAAGCAGAAACTGTTGACATTAATTGAAACCTATGTTCCAGTTATTTCCATTCGTGGCGATGCAGGCAAACCATGGTTCAGTAGTACCCCAAAGGAGCTTTCACATAAGAAAAAACGCCTTTTTCGCATTGCTAAGCAATCCAACTCAGCCCTCAGGTGGAAAAAGTATTTCACGTGTCTAAAAGAATATACAAGCCTACTTAAGCACTCCAAAATGTTCTTCCACGAGGACCTTCTCCACATAATGAGCAAAAATCCCCAAAAGCTTTGGAATCTGCTTTCTCCTATAAGTCATCAGACGCACAACATATCACTTTTTAACCCGGACGGTTCACATGTGCTGCAAAACGACTGATCCGATGTAATGAATTCATACTTTACTTCAGTTTTTACACATGAGCCGAAAGTAAATATTCTGAACTTTCCTGGTACCAGTTTTTCACGGATGCCTCCCATTACAACTACTGAGGAAGGTATCGAAAGCTTATCGACAAGCTGAAATTACCAAATAGCCCTGGTCCCGATAGTATTTCTGCCAAAGTACTTAAAGCAAAAGATAATATTTACTCAGTCCCTCACTGAAAGCACTCTCCCAGATTAACGGAAGATTAGCAAAGTAGTTCCTGTATTTAAAAGTAGTAACCGGTCTGATCCATCGAACTATCACCCAATATTCATAACATGCATTGCCTACAAACTAATGGAACACATCATTTATTCTAAAGTCACCCTACACCTCGATAACAGCGCATTTTTCTTCACTAAACAACATGGTTTCTGCTCTGGTCTTTCTTGTGAAACACAGCTTTTCGAATTCACCAATGATCTTAATTTAAATCTTGATTCATTGTTTCAAACTGATGTTATATTCTTAGACTTTTCAAAGGCATTTGATCGTGTTCTGCATTTACGACTCTTCTGCAAACTTTCTTCTCTCAGCCTGGACCCATTAATTTTATCTTGAATTAAATGCTTCCTCATCAACCACTTTCAGTACACCGCTATAGCAGGACGTCCTTCAGCCTCAACCAAGATACTTTCTGGCGTTCCACAAGGCTCAGTCCTTGGCCAGCTTCTTTATCTCATCTATATTAACGACCTCCTCTGTGGTATTTCATCATCTATACATCTCTTCGCAGATGACTGTGTCCTCTGCCGAATTTCATCTCAAACCGACCAGATCACGCTTCAGGATGACTTAATTTGGATAGGTAGCTGGTGTAATAAGTGGCTGATGCAGCTTAATATTTCGAAATGCAAGTTTATGCAAGTTTTACGCATGCGCTCTAAGATTTCCCACGTGTACTCTTTAAACTCAGTCAATATTTCACAAGTACAAACCTATCGTTATCTCGGTGTCTTTATCTCGAGTAATCTAAATTGATCTGAACGTATCATGAAACTGGTCGCCGAGAGCTCTAAAAAACTAGGTTTTATTAGAGGAACATTATCGTTGCCCACCCTTTCGTCCGTAAACTGGCATATGAAACCTTCGTACGATGAAAACTTGATTACGCATGCTTAATTTGGTGTCCACATCAGACTTGATCAATTCTTTAGAATCCATTCAGAACCGCGCCGCTCGCTTTATATCTTCTAAGAACAACTACAAAATCAGTATCAACAGTATAAAATCATCACTCGATCTTCCCTGATTGGTCTTTTGCCGCAAAATACCACAACTATCCCTGTTCCAAAAGATATTTCATCAGTTCACACATCTGCGCCACTCTCTCCTTCACCCATCAGCACGTTCATCACAACGTTTGTTCAATAGCTTAAGTGCACAGCGTCTGCATGGATCAACGTCTGCTTTCAATAAATGATTTTTACCTACAGCAATACAGGAATGAAATGAATTACCAGATTATACTGTCATGGAACGTGATCCAGTCAGATTTAAAAATCTGTTACTGTCTGGCTTAGAATAATAAAAATTATCTAAATTTCTTTTCATACCCTTAGTTAGATGTACTTGAGCAACTAGTTCCCTTGATCTATTTGATTGCATTCTTTGTAACTGTTTGCATTTGATTGTACTGGATTGGTCTTCACAACCCTCATTTTGTATTTGTATCTGTTTAACTACATTTTCATTCTTATTTATTTATGTTGACTTTGTTTCATGTATTATTCCATGTACATCCCCCCCCCCCCTATGTAATACCCTGTAAAGGGTCCTTAAGGGTTCAATAAACGATGGCAATGATGAAGTCAACATTGATGCAGAACTTTTTGTGATTTTGCTGCACAATTATGACACTAAGCAATGCGTCCAATAGATATGGCAAGTGCTACCGCATAAGATCTATTTCTATGGATAAACTGCAACTTCACCAATGTTATATTTGATTTAATGAGGTCATAGTTAACTCTGCCATGCAATTACTTAACTGCCATTCTGCACCCAGGCGATGCAGTGCCTGCAAGACTCCAGTGCATAATATTCTTGTCAGTAATTTCTTATGTACCCAGTACCTTTGCACGATTCTCTGTGGATAAATGTAACAAATTTAGCAAGAAGAGCAGAACCTTTTGTAAACATTCGCAATGAACAAAACTCCTGTGC
The DNA here is from genome assembly GCF_055824585.1 of Amblyomma mixtum. NCBI lineage: Eukaryota > Metazoa > Arthropoda > Arachnida > Ixodida > Ixodidae > Amblyomma > Amblyomma mixtum. The sequence goes on from NC_143014.1 coordinate 176,438,825, forward strand.
CGCGGTGGCTCAGTGGTTACGGCACTCGGCTGCTGACCCGAAACACGCGGGTTTGAACCCGGCCGCGGCGGCCGAATTTCGATGAAGGCGAAATTCTGGAGGCCCGTGCTGTGCGAAGTCAGTGCACGTTAAAGAACCCCAGGTGGTCGAAATTTCCGGAGTCCTTCACTACGGCGTCCCTCATAGCCAGAGTTGCTTCGGGACGTTAAACCCCACTAAACCAATCTTGTGCAAGATCAAAATTCAAGTAATGGAACAGTCTGCAATGTGCATTTCATAGTGCCAGAAGCATGCAGCATAGCTGACCTGTCCTCCAAATGACTGCTTTCTGTGAACAGCTAAGCAGTGAAGTTCTACACAACTGTTGCATTTAAAGGACTACAGACACCTAAATTTTGGTGAATGTTTTCTTCTCTGTCGTGATGCATAAGACAGAATCCATGGAAGATCATGTGGAATTTGCCTATGACCCATTAAATAATATACAATTTAATTTGTTCTCTCATGCTGTTTCGGTTTCATCAAATGAACAATGGCTCTGATGTATAAGATGCATTTTGGTCACGTGAGGCATAAAAAAAAATGCAATGTAACCGCTGATATGTTGTTAGTTGCCATTCTAGCTCTTGAAGCAGGCTGGCTGAAGTGTTAATTAAAACTATGTATCACTGATTAAATTTGTTTTTTTCATGCCTTACGTGACCTAAGCCCACCTTGCATATCACAGCCATCAACTTGCTCTTGAAACTGAAACATCACGAAGAAATGCAATTATAAATTTTTTAGCGGCCATAGCGTAGGGGAACACCAGAGGGTTATTTATCTATGCTAATGTCTAACGCAAGAAGAAAACACTAAAACACGAATTTGGTGTCTATACTCCTTTAACGATTTTTAGACATTGCATTCCTGCTTCAGCAGCAGACGACAGTAGTCAAGCGACATTACACAAGAACATGCTTTGTACATAACCATGCTTCAAACACAGCCTAAAGGTGTTAAGGCTAAGATAAAACATGCACAAATTTTCCAAGCTGGTGATTCCACCATATTTTAATACCAAAGTGCACAGCAAACAAAACACACCACTACAAAACATTTTCCAAATTACCAAAGTGCACAGCAAGCAAAACACACCATCACAAAACATTTTCCAAATTACCAAAGTGCACAGCAAGCAAAACACACCATCACAAAACATTTTCCAAATTACCAAAGTGCACAGCAAGCAAAACACACCATCACAAAACATTTTCCAAATTACCAAAGTGCACAGCAAGCAAAACACATCATCACAAAACATTTTCCAAATTACCAAAGTGCACAGCAAGCAAAACACATCATCACAAAACATTTTCCAAATTACCAAAGTGCACAGCAAGCAAAACACATCATCACAAAACATTTTCCAAATTACCAAAGTGCACAGCAAGCAAAAAACATCATCACAAAATATTTTCCAAATTACCAAAGTGCACAGCAAGCAAAACACATCATCACAAAACATTTTCCAAATTACCAAAGTGCACAGCAAGCAAAACACATCATCACAAAACATTTTCCAAATTACCAAAGTGCACAGCAAGCAAAAAACATCATCACAAAATATTTTCCAAATTACCAAAGTGCACAGCAAGCAAAACACATCATCACAAAACATTTTCCAAATTACCAAAGTGCACAGCAAGCAAAAAACATCATCACAAAATATTTTCCAAATTACCAAAGTGCACAGCAAGCAAAACACATCATCACAAAACATTTTCCAAATTACCAAAGTGCACAGCAAGCAAAACACATCATCACAAAACATTTTCCAAATTACCAAAGTGCACAGCAAGCAAAAAACATCATCACAAAATATTTTCCAAATTACCAAAGTGCACAGCAAGCAAAACACATCATCACAAAACATTTTCCAAATTACCAAAGTGCACAGCAAGCAAAACACATCATCACAAAACATTTTCCAAATTACCAAAGTGCACAGCAAACAAAACACACCATCACAAAACATTTTCCAAATGATAATGAATGCCGGCTTTTGAAAGCCATGAAGGTAGAGTTTCACGTGTACTAATCTGGCCTTTCAGGTACATTTTCATAGCTGTTTTTGTAAAGCTCCAAAACATTGCTCAGTACACACACAGTCAATTCTACCAACGTCGAGCACCTCTTCCCGGCCTTCCTGCATATACATTTTCATAACTGTTTTTGTAAAGCTCCAAAACACTGCTCAGCACATACACAGTCATTTCTAAAAGCATGATTGGCAGCAGCTCAATGTTGGGCACCTCTTTCAGGCTTTTCTCCAAGTCTCGTATCGTGAGGAGGCCAAAGCACAACAAAACTTGTGACAGTTCGCCAAACTTCAGCAATGTGCAGTATGTATCAGCACTCATCAGAGCAAGATGGAGGTTCCGAGAACCGTAGAGCATCTTGCAGGCCTTCTTGACAGCACAGCTGCATTTCCACATCGGCACAGCAACATCAAAGACATCTCGTGAGCAAGCTTGAGGGCACCAAACTGCAAGGCAGAGCACAAAGTCAAATGTTGCTTGTTCCAAGGCTGTAGTGGCAACTGGCGACCACTCCTCTCTTGACTCCAAGGCCGTGTCACAGAGCTCAAGGAGCATAACAGCGTCCTCACTTGTACATCCTCTTCCAGACTGCAGTTGCTGCATGAAGTATTGCACCCTGTCCAAGGTATTGAAGGCTGATACAACGCTGTAGTGGGAACTGACATCTTTGTCTTTAGAGGTGTTTTGGTCAGAGTTGGCTTGGTGAGGTGCAGCAGATATCCCTTGCCTGAAAGCTTTTTCTGTCACATTTGCCTTCAACCACTGGCGTACCTTAGAGACTGCACTGTTTGTGCTCAAGCAGCAGCACATTTTCACTGCCTGCCCTTCCATTTCAGGAGGTAAAAGCATAGGCAGCATCTTTTCAGTGAGTTCCTTGCACTGCTCAAGTGCCGTCTTTTCAGCTTTCTCGCTTACCTCCCCGAAAAGATACATTATGTTTTCCTGCCGTTCTTCCTCCTCAATCTCTGCATAATTCATACGAGAAAGCCTGTCCCTAGAATGAGCAATACTGGCCTGCACATCTTTTTTAAGGCATTTTGCAACATTGGAGGAAACCCTGTCTGCTACAAATTCAACTGTTTTCTTTACGGACGCAGGGTGAATATGGAAGAAATTTTCTTCAAGCTGACTCTTAAGTTGTGCCTTAAGATCACTTTCACTAGCAGATATTGGTGTGATTTTGCGGAATTCCCCATACTTTGTTTTCGTACCTGTAAGATGCTCAAGCAAAATGCAACGGAGCTCACGGAGGTATGGGCAACACAAGTAGATGATGCAGCCATCAACAAAGCTTCCCAGTGAATCAGCTTGTTCAAGTATCCCATTTGGGGGATGTGCAAGAACATCAGACTGAACGGACTGCACTTCAAACAACCAACCTAACGAGACTCTAGCAAAAAATGCAGCACTACTAGTCTGCAGCAATGCAGGCGATTTATAGATGGAAAAGAGCAACCAAAGCACATCTCTGTAAGCACTGAGGGTCTTTGCAATGGGATCCATCATGCTAAGAAAGTTGACAACCCATGTCAAAGTTGCAGCCAGCTGCTTATTCTTCACAGACTCCTTGATAAGCCTAGCAACATCGATAGGCAGGGGCTTGAGATTTCTGACAGTTTGTTGCTGATCTACAAACTGCTTAGGAAAACTTTCAATGGTGCTATACGGAAGAAACTCTACAACACCAAGAAACAAGCCCAAGAGCTTAAACTTGTACACTGCAGCGGTAACAGCTCTTTTCAACTCTTCACTGGGACTTTGTTCAGCATCCTGAAAAGGATTGTCGTTTTCGAACTCAACAATTTTGCTCACACACTGATCCTTGAAGTATTGCAGAAAGAATGAATTTGTGGCGGCCTTAATAAATTCATAGAAGAAAATCTGGGAACCTGTAAATGATGGGCTTGGACAGGGGCCACCAACCTTAAAGGGCAGCAGGAATCGTTCCTCCAATTTCTGCATCTTTCCTGGGGACGCGCTTCTCAGCTCATGAAGGAACTTCTCATCAAGATTCCCTTGGTCATCAAACTCTAGAGCGCCACAGCAGCTAGTCATGAGTTGTGCAAGAACAAGACGAGCCAAGTGCAACAAGTTGCATGTATCACTGCAGGCATCAAGAATTTCGGCAACTCTGCGCGGAAACTGGGCACTAAACCTTTCCCCTGACTCAAACTGGTGCCGCTGCCAGTCACGAAACAGGTTGTAAAAGAGGTCCCTCTGTTTTCGGAATGCACGAAAGTTGTTATCACAAGCAAAATGATGGTGGCTGTCTGTAGTATCGTCAAAAGCTACACCTTGAATTGAGGAAGACCAGAATCTCGAGGGTGGTTCCGCACACTCAACAAGGCTAACAATGCTAGAGTACAACTGGGGTGCAAACGTCACAAGGTGTTGCACATTTGAAAGCAACTTAAGTGTTGGCTTGTCCAAGAAGCAAAGCCACTGCAAAATGTCCTGCAGCACAGCAGCTGCAAAGTAAATGCAGTTGTGTACAGACTCCAAGAGTTTTGGAGAATGCGGTCCTATAATCAGCTTTGGTTGTTCCTTCACTGTCAGTAGCTGCAGCAGGAAAAAGAGTTCAATTGTTAGGTTGACCACAAGGCCCTTGTTCAAAAGTGCAGCATAAACTGCAGCCACGTCATCAAGCTTTTCCCGTTCCGTGATGCAATCTGGAGCTGGTACAATGTAACTGCCCGCTCGTGCTCCTTCTGCAGAGTGAATAATAGTGTCGACGGGAACAACTGCAGGTGCTGCGGCCCGGTGCATTCTATCTCGACGCTGCACTGAGCTGCAGCTTTGTGGCGCAGCGCTGAGCCGCTGTTGCAATGCGTCCGTCCTCTTAAACTGGTTTCTCATTGGCTCTTTGGATTCTTTCTGCCCATGCCAAGGTCGACAGCCCTCCTTCCGCTGACATTCTTGAGAAACCTCTGGAGGTAAAAAATCGCCAAGCGTCAGCTTCCTCCAGTGCGATTTGACAGGTGTTGGCGTTATTCTTCGGGCTGGCTTAGTGTTTTGCACAGCGGCATTAATAGGCGGAAATGCTGCGCAGTCAGCAATGTCGGGTGCGCTCGCAACCGCACCATGAGTAGCTTGTGTCGATCTGTCCTTGAATGCCGTTCGCTTGTCATTTCGATGCGAAGTCGAATCAACGCCGCTGGCGCGTGGCTTGTTGAATTTGGCAGAAGCTGCCGGGAACGCCGACTTGTCGCAGTCACCGGCCCTGACGTTGCACTGTCGACGGCCAACCCCCGTTGGCGGCGATTTGACGCTGAGAACGCTTTCGGACCTGCCGGTACGAGCGGTGCCGCAGTTCGCGACTCTCGAGGGCGCCGCATTCGGCTGCCGTCGCCTTGCTTGCGACGACGCCTCCTGGATGAGCGGGCATTGGCTCCGTATAAAGTTAATGAAAGCTTCTACGAAGCCCTTCCTTTGAGAAGACAGCAATTTGAGATCGGGATGAGAAGGCTCGTACTGCGGGTCTGTCAGCCATTGCAGTAGCTCTTCTGATGACAGAGCTCTCGAAAGCAATAGCTCCAAAACAGCCGCCATCAGAGGTTAATTTGGACAAACACAGGCAATACGGTAACAGAAACTGCACGTTACTTGAACTGTCTTGAACAGACGTCACCGTTCGCCGCCTTCCTCCCCTTCAGAACTTCGAAAACCTTGCGATGCCTTGCGTTCGAAAACGTTGTTCTAGAACCAGTGACACCAGACGAACTGGCAGCCACGCCGAAGAATACACACGATATCGGCTATAATTGGCACTATAATTTTAAGAAGCATACAATATAGTGAAGTATTAAGTAAGCAAGTTAACTTAGATTACCGTTTTAAACGCGTTTCTAACTGCATATGAAATGTTGTGCTTTATTTTTAGCGATGCAAATTTTGGTATCATCATCATAACATTTAGAGCGTTTTCTTGTGATTCGCGCGAAGTTTGAATTCTGGTGACTTGAACGGCGTGGACCACCACTCCGGGTAGCGGGGCCGCTAAACAGACTGATCCCCTTGATCAAGTTACCTGGGAGTCCTACATCCGCATCCCAAATGCTGATGTACAAAATGTCGTCCTACGCCTGGCGGGGGAGGCTTACTTCAAGACCTTCCCTGCGGTCACGGCGCAGGAGAGCCGGCAAGTAGAGTTCCTGTATATGCTCCCGCAGGGAGCATATGTAGCATATACAGTAACTCTACTGGCAAGGGGGAGACCCTTCCCCTGGCTGAGCCCCTGCCTCGAGGTCCAGGTCGGTGCGAATAAAGTCTTCTCTCTCTCTCTGGACCATCACTCAGCCTGCCGCCAGAGCATCAAAAACCACCCGAATCTGCGGTTTTCTTCAAAGTCTGATATGTCCAAGCATCTTCTTGCCATGCCACTCTCAGGCAGAAAGAAATCGTCTGAGTTTGCGAGCTATGCTGGCAACACTACAAAGTATTGCAGTTCCATTCGCGTTTACCTAAAGTATAATCAACCGCTGTCGGTTGATTATGCTTTAACCAGCGTCAACCATGGATCCAGTTTCTTTCTTCGCAGATGGTATATCATCTCGTATCGAAAATATCAGGCTAACGTCATCAGCCGAGATCGATGAAATTAACTCGAAATTTTTGAAAAATACTAAGCACATTTCTGCGGCCTACTTATCACTATTGTACTCTCAGTCTCTCTCTTCAGGTAACATACCGGATGACTGGAAAGTGGGAAAGGTCGTCCCAATCTTCAAGTCTGGTAACAAAAACTCGCCCTTAAATTATCGACCCATTTCCCTAACAAGCATTCCTTGTAAAATTATGGAGCATGTAATTTATTCTCACGTCATGAACTTTCTCAATTCCAACAATTTCTTTCATTCATCACAACATGGCTTCCGTAAAAACCTTTCCTGTGAGACACAACTGGCTACATTTGTTCATGACTTATGCTAACCTTGATTGCAACCAACAGATTGATGTTATTTTTTTAGATTACTCAAAAGCCTTTGACAAAGTACCACACCAGAGATCACTACTTAAGCTCTCTTACCTAAATATTCACCCTAGCATTCTAAACTGGATTAAGGAATTTTTAACAAATCGAACCCAATTTGTCATAGTTAATAACGAATTTTCTGATTACATTCCAGTAACCTCAGGTGTCCCCCAAGGATCAGTGCTCGGACCGTTATTATTCTTAATATACATTAATGACTTGCCCCTTAACGTATCATGTCACATTCGTATGTTCGCAGATGATTGCGTCATTTATCATACTATTAATAACTCTTCCGACCAAGAAGCCCACCAGACTAACCTAACTAACGTTCAGAAATGGAGCGACCTGTGGATGATGACACTTAACCCTCAGAAATGCAAGATTGTATCCTTCACCCGTCGCACTAAACCATTTATTTTTTCGTACAATATAGCTCAAATCCCAATAGAAGCAGTTAACTCATTTAAGTACTTAGGAGTCACGCTATCTTATGATTTATCTTGGCGCACACGTATTTCTAATGTAATATCATCCGCGAATAAAACACTAGGCTTTTTGAAATGCCACTTCCATCACGCTCCCCAACAAGTTAAACTCCTGGCTTACCAATCGCTAATAAGATCGAAACTAGAATATGCATCCCCCATATGGAATCCACATCAAACATACCTCATAAATGCCCTCGAATCCGTCCAGAATCGTGCCGATAGATTCATTCACAATACCTATTCATACCAAGTCAGCGTGTCGTCTTTAAAAGCAGAATCCGCCTTATCAACCCTTGTTATTTGTCGCCGCATTGCCACGTCTAATTCATGGGCTGTAACACTGTCGATCTTTCAAAGTAATGTCCTTCACATTACGACGATCATCTTCAATTCATTCCCTACTAAGTTTAAACTGCTCGTTCCAAAAATTTACTTGGTAGTAGGAATGCATATCACGGTCATGCACAGCAGTCATCCTTTCATGGATTTGTTCTTTTTTTCCCTTTCTTTTCTAAAGAATTTAGTCACGAAACAAATTTCGAAATGCCTTGCTTTCTTTCCCACAGTTTACTGCACCTGCCATACTGACGTTTCCAGTGGTTTAATCATACTAAACTGCTAACTGTGTGTTCATCATCCGGGATTGTTTCAGTCTGCACCGACAAGCTCAGCTCTTTAACATTGGCAGACCATGCTCAGGTAGAAAACTCACTCAACACCCCTCGCATATATGTCAAGTGACGTTCTGAAAGTATGTGTTTATTTTGCCTTATGAAATATTTGTACCTTTCCATTCTTGCAAAATATACTTTAGCTGTTTTCCGGTGCCTGAGAAACTTTCTTTATTGGTTGCTCGCATATGAGTGAAGCGACATTCTGAAAATGTTTGTTTTGCCTTATAAATATCAATGCGATAGCGTTAAAGGCCCCATTCCCCAGAAAATCCGGTGCCGGTGTTGTGAGCGAAAAATCACGAGCACGGCTCTGCCAGGTGGCAGTTGGCAGCTGACATGGCTGGGCACAGATTGGTCATAAGGTTGTGCGACGTCACTTGGCATGGCCGATTTGGTAGGAGCTGCCAACTGGGGCTTCTCAAATCAGATGGGAGGCTGAGGGGAATCGAACCCTCCAGCACCTTTCCATTCCGAGTCATACATGGTCCCCATAGGTCACGCAGGCACCGACGTATGGCTTGGTTATGCGGGGCTTTATATGGGCGGTAACCCACTAAAGCTATCGCGTCATACCCTTACGGCAGAGCTTAAGTGTCTCCTCCAATTTTTTGTACCTTTACATTCTTGCAAAATATGCTTTAATTGTTTTCCGGTATCTGGGAAACTTTCTTTATTGGTTGCTTATGTGCTTTAGGTATTTTCTGCGGATATATTTTAACTGTTTCCTACATGTTCGAGTGCGACGTTTGCCGCTTTAGTTGTCCTTAATCATTCCAGCGTATACTCACTTCATGCGTTTTCACATGCTCGGGCAGTGTTTGCACCAGTTGATAATTAGTTTGTCTGTAGCTATTTCTTTGGATATAAATTCAGTTTACTTTCAAATAGTTTTTGGCTGGATGCCGTTTCAAACTTTTCCTAAATATTTCTATTCCTTTGCCTGTAGCCTTTCTTAAACACTGAAACAATATGTTCAAACCTTAAGTACTGATTTGTTTTTTTCTTGGCTCTGCTAATTTTCACGCTGTCAGTCGCCACATTCATCCATGTCACAAAACATTGTTGTGCTTGTCTCTTTATTAGTGCTTCTTTCTTCTTTAACCAAATTTCACGCGATTGTATTTCTGCTTGTCCTCATATGAATATGGAAATATATTCACTAAGTGCTAATTAGGTTTCCGTATGGCTGTTTACTGAATTATCAGCTGTAGGGTATGTAGCCAGCTCCCCACTCATGCGGAGCAGGCGAGGGTAGTGAACTGTACTTGTAGCTGGGCTTGGTGCATATTCAGGAAAGATAATCAACCTGACTACGCCCACTGCAGGACAAAGACCTCTCCCATATCCTTCCGTTAACCTGGTCCTGTGCCAGCTGCGGCCACCTTATTCCTGCAAACTTCCTCATCTCATCCGCCCACCTGACTATCTGCCACGTCCTGCAACGCTTGCTTTCTTTTGGAATTACCTTGAGGGACCATTGGTCATCTTGCCTTCGTATCACATGACCTGCCCATGGCCATTTCGTCTTCTTGATTTCGGCTATGACGTTAACTCGTGTTTGTTCCCTGACCCACTCTGCTACCTTTCTGTCCCTCAACGTTACACCAATAATTTTCCCTCCCATAGCTCGCTGCGTTGTCCTGAACTTAAGCTGAACCCTCTTCGTTAGCCTCCATGTTACTGCCCCATCGGTGCATCAAGAAAGATACAGGAGCATCCCCTCACTTCGTCCGTGTCCGTACTATGTGCGCCTGTATCTTTCCTCAGTAAAGCAGTGAATTGGACTGGTAGGGGGAAGAGGGCAGAGGTGACACAGCAGATACGCACCCTATTGCAGCAATTGCTCACCAGCGTGAAGTCTACGTACATCGCTATAACGGGAGAAATAAGGCAGTACCTAAACGCGAAATCGAGCTTCGACATCCTGACGTGCTGGATGAAGAAAAACGGGGGTCCTGGGCTAGTGCGCATGTAGGACCCCCTCCCCCTCTTCATTTTCCCTCTCTTGCCCCCTCCCCACTCCCCCGCTGTACTACTGGAATGTAAGCCATGTTTCATTTTAACGGCGCCAAAATAAAAAGAACAAAGTTTGATCAATAGGATTCATGTGACAATAATGCCTTAGCATTAGCTATTTATTTTTAAATAAATACAACACAAACATCAGAGTGCAGGAGTCATTTTGTATGTTACACAACACACGATAGATTTGTGGTATATTCAATACTTAAGGCAACACAAACACGATAAAGTGGGCACTAGACTGCAGATGAAAATTGCTAACTCTAATTACGAAACATATTTGAAAATGCCTTCGTTGAAAATAAGACAAACAAGGACGACAGCAAATAAGCGCGGCTCTGACAGACGCCATTTGTAATGAGTTAAAAAAGAAATACCGTGAATTATCAGCAGGCTTAATACCACACGAACAGCAAACAAGAGACAAACAACGAAGATTAACACATTTTTGGATTACAGCTCAGAGTTTCATTGACACCATGGAGGCTGGAAGATGCCAGGTGGAACAAGCTCATTGGAAAGCTTCATGTAGAGCGTAAATAGTCCTCTTTTAAAATAGCATCTTTCGCGCCTTCACTTTGGCAAAATCAGATATACTCAGTTCGAAAGACAGACCATGGAGAAGGTCACTTTATTTATACCCTCAAGGTATACAGCATTGGTGACAGAAGTGGGTTACATGACAATTGGTAAATCATATTTCAGCATGCAAGTAATAGACGACCATGCACGCACAAAAATGATGATGATTTAGTCCAAGAACTTCGGTATTACAGCATCTTAATCTATTAATTGAGTACAGCATTTAGACAGAAAAAGTCAGTAATCATTAACCACGGAAGGGGGAAGGTAGGTCCAATTTCTCGACGTGTGTGGGATGAATGAATCAGAAAAGACATTTGTGCGACACAGAATCATGCCCACCTTGTGCGCATGATTCTGCCTCGATGACACATATGCAGGTGGAATGGACAGTTCACTGCACAGCTTGTTGTAATGATGAACATTATGAAAGAGGCGCAGCCGTGCAGCTTTGCGACGGGATGCAAGTAATGTTAAGCCAGAGTTGGAATTCATGCTTGATACGCTGAATGTATGGTGATAGATTGAGAACATGAAGCTTGCCACTCTATTCTGGAATGCCTATAGTTCAGTGGCGTCCTAGGGGGGGGTCGTTCCTTCCCCCCCTCCCGCTAAAAGCCTTTGAATTTTTTCCCGAATGAAGCTTTTTCCTCTGTGATGCGTCAAGTAGTCCCCTAATTTGTACTTTCACCGTGTTAGCCGCTGCTTATTTCACACAAAAATCTATGTTCTACAGGTTTATTTATTTATTTCAGCACCTCACAGACCCCAAACAAGGGGCATTACATGAGGGGTGGGTTGTATAGAAATATCCACAAAAGACGAACATATTCTGCAAAATGCCAACATAAAGGTTTAAAATACAAATGAAGCAGGCAAAATCAAAATGCAAAACGCTCGAATACTTTCTAATACAAAAGAAAAAACAAGACAAGAATAAAAGAGAGGAAGAAGTGCTGAATGGCAGGTAAGAATTCAATAACGGATTAGAGAACAGTAAAACCGGATAGTAAAACAAAATGCAACAGGTCAACGTAAGAGGGGAAAGGTACACGAAAACCTAAAATGTGTCTAAAGCTTTAAGCTTATCTTTGAATGCAGGCGTGTCTTCCATTATTACAGCAGCATTGGGAAGGCCGTTCTAATATTTTGCTGTTCGGATGAAGAAAGACCGCGCAAACGTTTGTGTTTTTGGGCAAGGGTATGACACCTGTTGGCTGTTTTTGTGACGAGCTGAAAATGGAGTTTTTGTGACGTAGGTGCACTGAAGAGGAATCTGAACTCGTCTTTTTGCCGCGGGAACTTGATCTACACGTTCCTAGCATTCTTAGAAACCGCGACTTATTGCCATGTGTGGCCGATTTTCCTAATTAAATCGAATTAACGTCCGGCTCCCACCTTTTTTTTCGAATTCTGCCTCGTACGGTGGGCGGAGTCGACCAACGCGTGGAGTGCCTTTCAGCCAGCTCCGTGGAGGCTTTGCTTTCGCTTCATTTTGTTTGTTAGGTTTTCGTGAATAAATAGTTTCATTTGCAGATAATATAACCGCAAAATAAGCCTGCAGAAATAAAAATACGCACGGACTATTTGCTCCTACAGACTACTACCTATTACTCCGCCGATGGCAGAGCGGCAAGCCGCCACGGGACTGGGTGAAAGGCACTCCCCGCGTCGGTCGACTCCGCCCACCGTACGAGGCAGAATTCGAAAAAAAAGGCGGGAGCCGCACGTTAATTCGATTTAATTAGGGAAATCGGCCACACAGGGCAATAAATCGAAGTTTCTAAGAATGCTCGGAACGTGTAGATTGAGTTCCCGCGGCAAAAAGACGAGTTCAGATTCCTCTTCAGTGCACCTTTAATGGAAATGAATAGTAGAAACGACGAAAAAGGGCTAAACTGGCTAGTTTTCATTTGTGTTTTAATAATGGCAAGCTGGATCGGTTCTTCAGATCGGTTACACTTGTGTGGAATGAATATTCAGAATGAACAGATCTAATGGTGTGATTTTGATAGTTTCTGTGTTCTCAGAAAGGTATTCCTCATGGGTTACAAATGGCGGCTGCATATTCTAATTTTGGGCGCATTAATGTGCTGTAGGCTGGTAATTTTACATGAGCTGGAGCAAGCTTCATTGAGCGTCGAAGATAACCAAGGGATCAGCTGGATGCTGCAGTGATGTGATTGATGAGTGTTGACCACGTAAGATCGTCATACAGGTGTAATCAAAGATATTTGTATTCTTTAGTAGCATGTAAACGAGAACCGCAGATAAACTAGCTATGTGGTATTAAGTTGGAGCATATATGTAAATGAATGACCTTATACTTAGCAATATTTAAAGACATTTGGTATTTTCACACCAGTTTCCTACTGCTAGTAAGCCACGTTGTAAGTTAATACCGTCTTACAACAGGATTAGTTATACAACAGGTTGGTAGTTATACGAGTGCAATTCATACGTGATTTCGAGGTATCGTGGTCTTGCCGTGCCCTCACAGTTACTTTTATGCTTCATGACTGGCACTATCATTCAAGTTGAAATATTTTGAGATAAATATACCTGTTTTGTTTGTTTGTTTTATGACGGTTTAACGTTCCAAAGCGACTCAAGCTATGAGGGACGCCGTAACGAAGGGCTCCGGAAATTTCGACCGCCTGGGGCTCTTTAATGTGCACTGACATCGCACAGTACGCGGGCCGCTAGAATTTTTCATCGATCAAAATTCGACCGCCATGTACATATATATGAATTATATAAATTAATGGTTACGTGAGCAATATTCCTATATAAATCATAAATAGATATGGATTACATATGAATATTGTTTATGTAACCATTAGCATTCAAAGCATGAGTTATGGACAACACTTTATCGTTCGCCATTGATTTTTCAACAACAAAGTGCACAAAAATTGTTGTACTAATAGAGTGTAAATAACAAATCACTGTTTATATTTTTTTTCTTTTTTGGTATATGGAAGTCCATCTGCCCCCCCCTAGAAACAATCGCTGGGACTGCCACTGCTGTAATTGGGTAATAAGAATGTCAACCCCCAGGTCCCATATCGATTATGCGTACTATAGTTTCGAACTAGTGAGTTTTGTGTTTGTAGGAGCCGAGTGAAAGTTGTGTTTCAAGTACCCTCCATAGAGTGCGATCAGCCTTGTTAACGATGGGCTCATTATGGGCTTTCCAGCTAAGGTTAGAAGTGATGTGAATGCCAAGGTACTTGTAAGATTGGTTTGATTTATGGGGGTTTAATGTCCCGAAGCAACTCAGGCTATGAGGGACGTCGTAGTGAAGGGCTCCGGAAATTTCGACCACCTGGGGTTCTTTAACGGGCACTGACATCGCACAGCGATGAAGATGTGAAGATTGCACATCCAAAAGCCACATTCAGTGCCGGAAAATGGAAATTTTCCTCTGCCTGTGGTCACAGAACAACTGTTTTTATCAGTTTCATAAGTCATACAAAAAGGAATAATTCTCGGAAGCATATATTCCCACAGCTATATCTTTATTCATGTCTAGTGACCAGTTAGAAAAGGCAAGAAAATGTTCAAAGTGTTTAGGTTCATGTAGCAGCTTTGAGGCACTATGTCCATATGTGGACGCAAATAAAATGTACTCAAATGTGAAAATTCTTGCATAATTTTTTACACTTATCTTCTGCTTGGTCTACAGAACGTGATTTATGCAAGGAAAGATTTTTCCTATCAGCAGATTTACTAGGCGCTTGAAGAGGATAATCACTGCAAAAAACAAATATGGTCTACCTCCCATGATGAACCTTTTACCAGTAGTGCAACGCTCTAACGGACAGCAGGCAAACAGCCTGCCAGGCCAATCCAGCTACATACCTTTACTTATTTTCTACGATAATTCCTGTAAAACAGTTGGGTGTAGGTACTTGTAAGAGCCAACTATGTTGGTGTGTTGGTCAACTGTTTTGGGTAGGTTGGTAAGCTCCTTAGACCTGCGGGAAATGCGCGACTATGTTTTTAAACATTTAATTCAAGTTTGCCGCGTTTCGCACCAGGACGCAATGGCGTTCATGTACAGCAATTTCGGACGAAAATTTTGAAAATTGGTCGAAACTTTTACGGAAATATTGAAGGCAACGGCCCATTCTTCTAATATGTAGCAAAACGTTCCTTTTAAAGTGTTTCCTTCAATCGTATCGGAAAGTTAAGACTCCCATTGAAAAAAAAATGAACGCTTTTGACGATAGATGAAACGTTCATAGAAAAAAAAAAACTGCAGACTGCCGTCGGGTGTTCTGCATATATATTCCCATTGGAGCACGAAAAGCCATCGAACATCCAACGGATGCCATGGCAAAGGATGTTTGAACGTCCGCTGGACATTTGTAGAGGTCTGCAAATGTCCGACAGATGTACAAATGTCCGATGGACGTCCGGCGCAAAGAAAATGGCAGTCCAGTGAGAGTCCCATGGACGCCAAAATCAGATATTCGGACGTCCGTCAAACATCCAGAAACTGACGTGCCTTTTTTAAACGGCCACAGGACGTCCGGTGGAAAATCCTCGCTTGTGCAAGGGACATTCAGAAGACGTCAGAAAACGGCCGTCGCATGCAACACTACCCCACGGACCGAACTTTCCAACTCGCAGACGTCCACAGGACATTTGTTTTTGATCAAAAAAGGCGTATTGATGCAGTCTGTAGTGTTTCAGCAGTACTTACTATTGGCTCCTTGGTCAAGAAAGCTAATTACTGAGCGTGTAAACTTATGATGACTCGCATCCCACCGGCTGTCAGTTGGTGCATTGTTGAATGCCACTGGCTCTTTCCAGCAGACAGCAGACCCGGAAACATGCCTTGCACACATAGCACAACGAACCACACCACTCTGGAAAATGGTCTCTGAACACAATCTGAACACAAAAAAACTGGCTTCCATGTACAGCAGGTGTTAAACATCTGCTGCTAGAGTGTGCCTATGGGATATGGTTTGGCAGTAAGCTCACGGGACGGCATCAGGATAGCAAAGCTGCTGCCACAAGGTAAAGGGGGCCTCAGAGGCTTTGAGCCAAAGACCTGGTTTCCACAGTAGATGTTTCAAAGACAATACGCTTTATGTACTTGGTTACTAGTAGCTTTGTGTCTAAGAACGGCCTGTTGTAGCGTGCATATTTCATGGTTCGTTTTTTACAGCCACATCATGTATCTAAGAAAGTACATCATTTTTTTCACTGTTGTTTGTTGGGAGCCGTACTGCTTTTGAAAAATGTTATGTGATGCACCGTTCCAAGCAATGCTTTATGCTGGGTTTGTGCCCAGTGTTTCAATCAGTTACTATTCGCCTTCTCCATATTTCTTCAGTACATGTATGGAAAGGCACTCATTTCTTATTTTGGAAATTGTGCATATAGGAGCCATGTGTTATACCTATCCTATTGCTTTTGTTACCCTGTCACAGTTCACTATAATGCAAAATTTCATTTCAAGAGTTAAATAAATAACTAAATAAAACACCCTAATGGCAGTGTCACTAATTAGAATGAGCCAAGCAGCACAACTGCTAGAGATACACAGCCCTGAAGGACTACCATTCTCTGCATAACAAAGCAAGAAAGTGCTCTGTAAACACAAGCACCAACAGCATTTACTTCACAGGACATAATTCTACTGCTAGCACTGGCCAACATGGTTCAAGCTATGCTCACGAAGGCAGACCAAAACAAAGAGGACACCACCGTGCAGACTTTTGGCTTGTCCTTTGTCCCCAAGTGCAGTTTACACCTGAGTGAATTACCACCTTGCCCAGCAATACTCCCCAATCAGTTTTTGAAACTAGTGAACAATGACAAAACATGAACACCTCCAATGTGACTCACAGTCAACAATAAAAGTTTCTGATATCCAGGCTTTCGAGACGCTGTCGTCTGTGACGATAACAAAGAGAATGCACAGCAGTAGGTTGCTTCATGAAGGATGTCATCTAAATCTAAAAAATCTAAATCAGAAAAAAGGTGCACACGGCTATTTCTTCTTCTTGATATACTTGAGGTACCGATGTCTGTCAAAGTTGTCTTCCAGCTCTTCCTGGATGACAACCACCTCCGGAGGCTTCCTCTTGACTAGAACAACCTGCTGCTGCTCTGGTGTCAGCTCCTCAAACTTCAGGGGCATCTAATAGGAAGAGAAGCAGACAAGATGGCAAATTCCATGAAGATCATGCATCTTTAGATTACGAGAGGTTGTGGTGTCCTTTGTGCCAGAATGCGCATAAGCAACACGTGCTTCAAAATGATAATATTCCCTCTATGGTTGGATACAACTGAGTTCCCAATGCAGCTCTGCCCACATTGGCGACTACCAGACACTATTCCTCTGAGAAAAGGAATTAATCCATTATTCAATTTTATTTTGTTACCTAAGCAAAAAAATAACCATCATAAATTATAAGTGCATTAATTCTGACGACTCTGATTTTCATTAAAACTTCAATAAGCGAGACAAGATGAGCCCGCAGCCTCTAGGCACTTCAAACGGGCTTAAACCTCCACGGCATTACTTTAAAGACTTAGTGATTCCAATAATAAGCTTCCAAAATTGTCCAATTCCTACTTAACAGCCTGCCACTATGCGCAGAAGCAGACCGTAACCATAGTTTTTTTATTCACGATTCATTGTAATGAATGAGTCACTTCATACACTTTTTGTCAGGAACCGATACACTTTTTGTCAGGAACTGAAGTGTCCATATAATCATTAACAAGACACAACTGTACATACGAGCTAGTAAGGATGCTATGTTATGAGACTATGCAGGGGAGGGGGATTATAATTTTTGAAGACTAACACAACTTTTTCCTGGAAGAGAGTAAAAAGAACTAAGTATAAAGAATTTGCCAAGGCACCAGTCATGCCCATGCGTACTCACAGAGCCAGGTATTCTTGAAGAATGCTCAAGCTATATATATACACACACTTTGACTGACGAGAACTGTAAACACACTTTTTTTAACAACTTGATAAGGCTCAAAGCTTTTAACAGAAACTGCCACTGTAGAACTGTAGTGGAGCAATGCACAAGGATAGCTTCCTTCTTTTTTGATCACAAAAGTAGAGGTTGACATCTTAATGTATAAGCAGGCTACAATAGCAAGTGGGGCTGGGTTTGATCAGTCAACCAAATTATGGCTGCTAGTGATTATGGTTTGCACAAAACACACCTTCAGATGGGTTGGCAGAAGATGCTGATTTCTTCCATCTTTGACTTCCGGAAAGCCTTCCAGGCGCGTCTCAGCCATGATTTTATTGACTCCTCGATGCTGGCCATACTTCCTTGTGGAAACTACCCTGCAGCAGCTAAAAACAAAAACCACAAGTTGTTAAAATTTTGTCTTTATACTGTGTGATAGTATTTCGCCTCACACTAAAGCACTGCTAGTGACAAATTACGATATTAGCAAAAGAAAAGGTTTTTTAAGAAAGAATACACATTATATAATAAAGCTTAGAATATACAGTTGGCGGCTCTTAAAACAGTAATGCTATAAGAATTTGTTATCAAAGTAACTCAAACCACTAAATCCAGTTATAACAGCACAAGATAGCTCCAACAGAAGTGCACTTACTTACGACATAAGGATACTCCTTCCTCTAGACACTCACAAACCTTATAAAGAGGAATGAAAACTCTATTCAGGATTATGCAGGGCAAAGTATCAATGACAACTCAAATGAATCACATGACTACATATGAAATGTTTTTCCGAGAGCCTCCATGACCCTTATCAGTCAGGTCTACCTGCATAACTTTCTATTTGGCAAGAAGTTGAACAGAGGTTAACGCAACACCAGTTATTCTATAGCCAGTTCCTCATATAGCTATCACTGCAAGAGGCAAGCACTGAACTGATTTGCAAGAATCCATTTCATGCTCATGTGTCCAGCAGAAAAAAAATTGTAAATAAAAGGGGAGAAATGTCTTTTTTTCTCCAAGTTTCATTCTAACAATGAGGAGAAAAGTACATTTGCTGCTGCTACAGCCCACCAAAATTCAATTTTCTGCAACTGGCTCTCCACCCCCGCTGAAATTTTAAGCAAACAGTAGTCTTTGGCTTACCTATAATTGCATTGGATATCTTCAAGGCTGAAAAGTTAAGCTTGTTTTTCCTCCCAACCCAAGAGAACTTTGCTGCCAGCTGATCGCTTACTACATATGCCAGCATGCGCTTAGCAGCGACATTTGAATTTTTCCCCCCAAGCTGCACAAGTTCTCGGACCTGCAAAGAAAGCATGCGCAGTTTTTAAGGAATGCATCTCCAGTACATGAAGAGGAACAGATCATTTTGCAGAATATTTTACTGTTTGAGAAGTGTATGCGCACAAAAGGAAACAAAGCTGCTGAAAAAGGTGTACCACATATAAAGAATGGTTTGGTTTATGGTTTATGAGGTTTAATGTCCCAGAGCGACTAAGGCTATGAGAGACGCCGTAGTGGAGGGCTCCGGAAATTTCAACCACCTGGGGTTCTTTAACGTGCACTGACATTGCACAGTACACAGGCCTCCAGAATTTCTCCTCCAAAGAAATTCAACCGCCGCGGCCGGGATCGAACCCGCGTCTTTCGGGTCAGCAGCCGAGCACCATAACCACCAAGCCACCACGGCAGATCCACATGTAAAGAAGCAAAACCAATGCTCAAAACATGTTTAACAGGGCACAACGCAATTGCCAGTAAGCATAAAACATACAATGCTTACGATAAGCATCGATAACATACGATAAGTGATGGCGTAGGCTAAGCGATGGCGTAGAGGTAGAGCATCCGCCTCGCGTGCAAGAGGACCGGTGTTCGAATCCCGGTGCCACGCAATTCTCCACCGGATTAAAAAAAACAAAAACTTGCGTGTCAATGGAATTGCATAACCAGGCTTGGAGTGCGGCCTGATTTCGGTGACCAGAACCGACAACGCACTTCCTCACCAGAACAGGATTTGGCCACCCTTGTGTAGTGCTTGGCCACAACCTTCTATGAACAAACCAATTAACCCTCGGCCCTCAGTCCCCAGCGGCTGCGGAGCAACTGACCAAGGCGGCGATCAGATCTGTGATGCGGAGGGTGCTAAGAATCTCTGGCTCCGGACAGGCCGCCATTGGAAACTGAACCTGGCAACGTTTAACGCAAGAACCTTATCAAGTGAGGCTAGCTTAGCAGTGCTGTTGGAGGAATTAGCCGGTATTAAATGGGATGTCATAAGGCTTAGTGAGGTTAGGAGGACAGATGAGGCGTATACAGTACTAAAGGGCGGGCATGTACTGTGCTATCGTGGATTAGCAGATATGCGAGAACTAGGTGTGGGATTCCTCATAAATCAGGATATAGCTGGCAACATCGAGGAGTTTTACAGTATTAACAAGAGAGTGGCAGCTATCGTAATTAGGCTTAATAAGAGGTACAAGCTGAAGGTGGTGCAGGCCTACGCGCCTACATCAAGCCATGATGACCAGATAGTTGAAAGCTTCTATGAGGATGTGGAATCGGCAATGACCAAAGTACAATCACAGTACACTGTACTGATGGGCGACTTCAATGCAAAGGTAGGTAAAAAGCAGACTGGAGACAAGGCGGTAGGTGACTGTGGCATAGGTTCTAGGAACAGTAGGGGAGAGTTATTAGTAGAGTTCGCAGATAGAAATAATTTACGGATTATGAATACCTTCTTCCGCAAACGAGCAAACAGGAAGTGGACGTGGAAGAGCCCCAATGGTGAGACTAAAAATGAAATAGACTTCATACTGTGTGCACACCCTGGAATCGTAGAGGATGTGGAGGTCCTCGGTAAGGTCCGTTGTAGCGACAGCAGAATGGTAAGGTCTCGTATTAGCTTAGATTTGAAGAGGGAACGGAGGAAACTGATGAAGCGAAAGGCTATTAACGAGTTAGCGTTAAGAGGGAAGGTAGAGGAATTCAGAATGTCGCTGCAGAACAGATTTTCCACTTTAACTGAAGAAGACGACCGTAGTATTGAAACAATGAATGATAATCTCACAGCTATCGTTACAGAGTGCACCGCAGAAGTAGGTGGTAGGATGGTTCGACAGGATACCAGCAAGCTATCTCAGGAGACTAAAGATCTGATTAAGAAACACCAAAGCATGAGGACGTCTAACTCCACAGACAGGATAGAACTAGCAGAGCTATCGAAGTTAATAAATAAGCGCAAGGTAGCCGACATAAGAAAGTTTAACATGGAGAAAATCGAGCATGCTCTAAGGAACGGAGGTAGCCTAAAATCAGTGAGGAGAAAACTGGGCATAGGTAAAAACCAGATGTATGCGCTAAAAGACAAACAGGGCAATGTCATCAGCAATATGGATAAGATAGTTGAATTAGCCGAAGAGTTCTACACAAATCTATACAGTAGCGAATGTAATCATCAAGTTACTGAGGGAGGCATGCAGTCGAGCACAGCAATGGGACATCCCGCCAGTAACGAAGGCAGAAGTAAAGAAAGCCTTAGGAGCAATGCAAAGAGGGAAAGCAGCTGGTGAGGATCAGGTAACAGCAGATTTGTTGAAGGACGGAGGAGAGATTGTGCTACAAAAACTAGCCACCCTGTATACGCAATGCCTTGTGACCTTGAGAGTACCAGAAGCTTGGAAGAATGCTAACATTATCTTAATTCATAAGAAAGGAGACGTCAAGGAATTGAAGAATTACAGAGCAATCAGCTTACTGTCCGTTGCCTACAAGGTATTTACTAAGGTAATCGCTAATAGAGTCAGGACAACCTCGGACTTTAGTCAACCAAATGATCAGGCAGGCTTTCGTAAAGGATACCCGACAATAGACCACATTCACACTATCAATCATGTGATAGAGAAATGCGCAGAATATAACCAACCACTATATATAGCCTTCATTGATTACGAGAAAGTATTTGACTCAGTGGAAACCTCAGCTGTCATGCAGGCATTGCGGAATCAGGGTGTGGAAGAGTGTTATGTGAAAATATTGGAAGATATTTATAACGATTGCACAGCTACTATAGTTCTCCTATATAAAGTCACCAATAAAATTCCAATACGGAAAGGTGTCAGGCAGGAAGACACGATCTCGCCAATGCTCTTCACTGCCTGCTTACAGGAGGTATTCCGGGGACTGGAATGGGAACAGTTAGGGATAAGAGTTAATGGAGAATACCTGAGTAATTTGCGATTTGCTGATGACATTGCCTTGCTAAGCTACTCAAGACAAGAACTGCAAAGCATGATCAATCAGTTAGACAGGCAGAGCAGAACGGTGGGGCTAAGAATTAACATGCAGAAAACCAAAGTAATGTTTAACAGCCTAGCAAGGGAACAGCAGTTCGCAATTGGTAACGAGGTGCTGGAAGTAGTAAGAGAATGCCTACTTAGGGCAGGTAGTGACCGCAGATCCGGATCATGAGAGGGAAATACCGTATTTATTCGAATCTAGGCCGATAGTTTTTTCAAGAAAACAAGATGTAGAACTCTTATGTCGGCTTAGATTCGAGGATTTCGTTTCGAGGTTTCGTATTCGTAAAATACGAATAAATGTAGCACGCAGGTGGCGCCCCCACAAAACGCCAACGAAAGACAGCACTGTAGCCGTTGCTATCCGTAGCCGTTGCTATCCGTAGCCGATACTGATCAAAGCACACATGAGCACTGGCTGCCATTTTGGCCTTGTTCTGTTCTCGTGCGGTGGCGTCAGCACATTCGCAGCAGTGAAGTTTTCGTGCGTGGTTTTTATCACCAACACCATGGCACCAAACAGGCGGTGCCATTATAGTGCCGCCTTCAAGCGGAAAGTTATACTCGCTGCAGAGCAGTCGTCAAATCTTCAAGCCGGGCGGGACTTCGGCGGCTGATCCCGGGCTGGCGTTGCATATGTCTCCTCGCCCAAACGCCAGCCCGGGATCAGCCTGAGTGGGTTCCTGGCAATAAATGTCGTTTGCGTGCTGTACCTCTTGTTCGCAGTTGTTTTTTCGGCCGGCCTACAATCGAGGTAAGTTTTTTTTTTTTTCTGTGACCTTCAACTTTCGGGTCTCGGCTTAGAATCGTGGCCGGCCTAGATTCGAGTAAATACGGTAACTAGAAGAATAAGAATGGGGTGGAGCGCATATGACAGGTTCTCTGAGATCATGAGTGGTAGCTTACTAATATCCCTGAAGAGAAAAGTATACAACAGCTGTATCCTACCGGTACTCACCTATGGGGCAGAAACGTGGAGGCTAACAAAGAGGGTTCAGCATAAGTTAAGAACAACGCAGAGAGCTATGGAAAGGAAAATGATAGGTGTAACGTTAAGAGATCGAAAGAGGGCGGAGTGGGTGAGGGAACAAACGCGGGTTAATGACATCTTAGTTGAAATTAAGAGGAAGAAATGGGCTTGGGCAGGGCATGTAATGCGAAGGCAAGATAACCGCTGGTCCTTAAGGGTAACTGAGTGGATTCCAAGAGAAAGCAAACGTAGCAGGGGACGGCAGAAAGTTAGGTGGGCGGATGAGATTAAGAATTTTGCGGGGATACAGTGAAGGCAACTGACAAAGGACAGGGTTAATTGGAGAGACATGGGAGAGGCCCTGCCCTGCAGTGGGTGTAGTCAGGCTGATGATGATGATGATAAAACATACAGTCAAGTTGCATTACTCCTAAAACCATGCACATACTCAAACACAAGCATATTCCTCTGCAGTTAAGGATTTCTTGCGAACGCTTATCGTATATATAATGTGAGGTTGCAAATTACACAAAAATTACCATTGGAGACTGTTTCCGTACTGTATTTACTCGATTATAGCACGCACCTTTTTAAAGAAAAAAATAGTCGCCTAAAATTTGCATGCATGTTACTATCGAGTATGACTATGCCAGCAACGCTTTTTTTTTCTGATCTTTAAAAATAGATGCACATTACGAACGAGGGCATGTCAGAATCGAGTAAATATGGTATTGTGGTTGGCAAAGGCTTGTTTACATCGCTTCGGGACAAAATTTTGTCACTTCATTTACAAGCGCAAAAATCTGACTCTTAGTGAAGCAAGAAATTTTAAGTTTCAGATGCATACAAATGACAAAATTGAACAACATCCTTTCCAAGCTATTCTGGGCATTGGTTTTGTAGAAAAAAGCAGTACAAATTTGTACCAATGTTTTTGTTAAAAGACCTGCAATGACGCGTGTATCCGTACTGCATCCCCTTTAACATATGAATATTCTTGCATTAGAACTGAAAATTGCTTCAAAAGAAGTATTATGAGGCAGTTGAGTGAGAGATGTGCATGAGCTTAAACGGATTTTTTCCCTACAAAATTTGCCGCATCGAGCTGTACACATGTGCATGTAAAAACAAAGAGCATCAAGGATGCTTATCAGCGACCAATAAAAACACGCTGAATGGTCTGTTTGACAGTTTTGTAGTATTCAGCAAGCAAAAATATGGTACATAGATACACCATTTTCTGTTCGCAAAGACTTAAAGCAAGTGAGACACATGTGCCCAGCTGTCCTACAAATGGTTAAGCCAAGAAATCTGTTCATATTAATTCAAAATAATCATAGATGAAAAGAACAATGCTGCAAAATTCAGCCAGGTTACCAACTCACAGCAGGCGTATTGTGACAAGAACCCCAGAAAAGAAAATTTTCTACACAGGTCGTTCCTACTTTGCTAAGTAAACTGTGAGGTTCAATGAAGAGGGAAAATAGATTGTGCATTAGATATCTTCCTATAGAACGCACTGTTGCTTGAGGAGCTGCTAATGTAAAGGGATGCATAGCACCAAAAGATTGATGAACATAAAAGTAATTTCTCACAGGCATGCAGTTTGTGCAGTTCTAGCATTCAATAAGCTCTTGCTGTGCACAATGAAACTTTTGGCAATAGCCACACTAAAATGTGACTCCTGTGGTGAATCATTCCTGATGCATGTTACATTTTGCATTTAACAAGAGCATGTGTTCGAATAGTTGGACAAGCCCTAAAGTAGACACATTACTGCAAATTAGTTCGACACAGTGCAGCAAGGCCAGGAGGACTGCTACTACTGGTGCTGCTGCTTTTACCAAGTGATCTCTTAAAATTTTCAGAAGCAATGATTCTTTGCTATAAATATGCTACGCATGTGCAAACCTACCATACGGATCTTGAATATTTGTCCCATGGTAAAGCCTTCTTTGTCCAAAACGGCACCATTTGAACTCGCCCATTAGTCTGAAGTAATGAACTATAAATATCTGATGTGCTTGACAGAAGAAAAGAGCAGTTGGCAGCACACCCTTGTAATCTTTTTTTTTATCTGTGTCAAAAGAGTTCCTGCTAATTTGCCTCTTTATATCTTGCACGACCTGTTAACATGAACACTCACCAGAAGTGCAAAGTTTTCTTTGTCTAACTCCTCGCTGAACTTGAGCAAGTCATCCACTGAAGTGAACGGTTCACTGATATGCAGGGGCTTGGTGATGATTGCTTGACTTGGAAGCACTTCACATAGTTTTTTTAGCATATCTCCATGTTGCTGCTGTGTAAAGCGCAAGATGTTGAGTAGTTGGATAATGTGCTGCTTGAAGTCTAGAAATAGGGAAAGGGAAACAAGCAAAAATATATAACAAACAAAAAAGGCATTTGGTACTCTGTAATTTCCTGAATTAAATATTAGGCTCTGGCAGTTCATGTTTTGTCATGGCCACTTTTTTCTTATTAGCAATTTAAATGAAAAAAAGAAATGATAGGTGCTAGCATAGCAACACATAGATTGCAAAAATCATGAGGCAAGTGGCTAAATACTAACGAAAGGGTGACTAATTTATCAGACACCATTACTAATAATTTTGCTTTCAGTCAATGTTTTGCCTGCAATCTACATTACTGAATGCCCCAACAGGGACCTGTAAGGAACATAAAAGAAATAATAAATATAACTTTGCAACAGCACAACACGTGGTAAATTACCTATGTAAAAAAATTTCCAATGAAAGCAGAAACAAATCCGTGAAGCAGCCACATGTACTCTTAGCTGGATTCCTTGGTAGACAATGAATTACAACATCTAAGTAAGGCAAGGCCGCAGCAGTTGCATTCCAATGGAGGCAAAATATTAGAGGTCTGTATACTGTGCGATGTTAGTGCACGTTAAAGAACCCCAGGACGAAATTATCTGCAGCCCTCCACTACAGTGTCTCTCACAGCCTGAGTCACTATAGGACGTTAAATCCCTGAAAACCATAAACCAGCTAAGTAAGGCATGTCCTATCAATGACAAAGGAAAACTTTGTTCACTGGGCACATGTCAGTTCACTACCATACACTAGAGAAGTCGAAGAGGGAGCCGGACAGCAGAAAATTGCAAGCATACAGCATCTAAGTATCCATGAGCAAGTGTGCATTCAATGTAAAAACTTACCTTCATCTACTGAGTCCCGCCAGTCACTGAACCGTGCCTCTCCATGCCCTGGAAGTGCAAGTCTTACTCAGTCTCTGGGCATTTGCTGCAGCATGGACGAATACTCCTCAAAACAACAGCCAAGTATTTCCCAAAGAAACTAAATGCCGATTGAAAACTATTTCTAGTTGCCAAAACTAGCATGCAATAGCAACCTTAAGAAGGCATACCTGTCCTTGAAGGCGCCTGATGACGTTTTCCTGCCGAGGCCTGCATTTTGCAGGAAGTGCAGCAGAGATGCTTGCAGAAGCTGTAGTCAGAGAAAGAAAATAACGAATAGCCACACAATTCAGTACTGGATGAAAGTTTCTTAAATCCTTACAGCTTTCGTTTCTCTTGTGAAAAAATTACGTACGGTATAACAGGAATGGCTGGGAAACAAAGGTTTGCCTTAAAAGTGCATAGATGTAATCTCAAGAGCAGAAAATGCCATTTGTATGAGATACACTATGCAATTGCATGTACCCCTCTACAATCAGTTAATTGGGTTGGTAAGAATCATGTAAATCATTTTGATTGAATACTTTTTTAATGAATAAACTACAATGCCATCCTTGACATGCTAAATTACAGCTGCAAATGCAGACCAAACTGGTGCAGTTTCTGCGTTTGTCTGTTATGCAGTCATTTTTTGTGTCTGTGTGCGTGTGTGCCTGTGTGTGTGCATGACATAACGATGAAGAGGTCAAGAAGGTTTAGTGCCGACTGCATTCAAGAAATTATCAGCGATAGTCAGTGTCCAAGCTGTGGGAATCCTGGCTTTCCGCCGTCGCCTTTGCGCGGCTAGCCGGCCTCCCGCGTTGTTTCTCCTCTTTCCCTTGCTCCCGCCTCATGCGGTGGAGAGGCGGCTGGGTGACTAATCACTGTCATTTAGCCACAGCTCCGCCCCGGCTCCCCAAGGGCCTTTGCCATTGGCGCCTTTTGGCGGGAATTTGGGACCCGCTTTGGGCGGCCGCGCACCCCGCGACCGTCCGAGCGGGGCCCAGAGAGAGAGATCCCTCCGAGACAGCGTAAGGTGCGTACGTTACTGTTTGTCCGTGCCGGCCTTTGCCGTTCGGACCAGTGCTTACTCGAGCTCGCCCGCACGTGTCCTCTGACCTGCAGCGGCTCGAGCCTGTCCAGCGGGGTCCAGCGACCTCTGACAGGCGTACCTTGCGTTGAATGCCCACTCTCTCTCGCAACCGGCCCAACGGTCGACACGAGAGAGAGATCACAGCACTGCCGCGGGGACATTCTCCTGCAGCGGCGTGCTAGCGGTGCGCATTACTCGAGTCGCTTCGTGCGCGCAGCGGAGCCTTGCTCCTCGCGCGCCCCCGGGACGGGGTGACTATTGAGTGTGTGTGTATCAGCTGGAGGACGATGTGAATAAACGTCTCCTTTGTGAACTTGGAGGCCTATTTCTTTGCAGCGAATCGCTCTCCTCCCAGCGGAGGCTGAGTGCACTGCATCGGTGTCCCAGTGTGTGTGTGGTGACGGCTGATCGGGGCCCTTGGCTCGCGCGAAGCTCGAACCCGCGGTGGGTGGTGGCCTGTGTCCACAAAGCATATCTATCACTAAACTCTATTTGCACTTTGTGTACCTGCTTTTATACAAGAAATTTAGACAGAAAACTTAAAAAGCTGATTCTCCCCAAGTAACACCGATAAAAAAGCATTACACAAGAAGCATGAGGTGGAAAACAAAAGCCTCTCACCTTCAAGTGGCATGCTTGTGCCCTCCAGTTGCTCACTTGTGCCCTGAGGTGCCGTGCAGTTACCACTTGCAATGGGTGCTGCATGCACATTTAGACCGGCAACAGAAACAGTGGGCACCACCACAAAACAGTGTGAACTACTCCATACCAAAGTAATTATGCAATAAGCAAGTGGTGCAAAATAAAAACCCCTCACCTTCAAGCACAGTGCTTGTGTTCCCTGCACTTTCCAAAATAGGCTGCCTCTCATAGCTGGCACTTGTGGGCTCTGCTATCGAAGGAAAGGAAACACACCGTGTACTTCGGTCAGTTTTTCCTGCAAAAACCTCTATGCGCTTGTAGGGTTAGGTATGCCAAAGTTACCGAGATCAACACGCAAAAACACTAAGGATGCCAGTGCATAGCAGACATCATGAAGATAACAAAAATTCAGAGTGGGAGGAAAACAAGGCCCCATGAGCTTTCACACAGAAAAGAAAGTTTCCTTGAATGAACAGAAATAATGATGGATCCTCCAGGCACAGAATAAACTAGATTGAATGGGTGCCGGAACTTAAAGGCAGACACAAACATGCTTCTGCAGCAATGACCAAATGTCATACCCACAATAAATACACAGGCAGTATTTTTCAACAAGCATGCAACAGTTAATACAATGATCTAACTCACGGAGTCTACTCACGCGTTTTCAATTAGCACAAGGACAGAATGTTTATTACGAACAAAAGTGTTTGGTGCTTGAACAGACAGGAACAATACGGTGCACTTAACAAGGGCAAAAAGGAACTTTGAAACAGGACGTACGTGGAGCCCACCCTTTAACACAAACACACACATCTGGATCCTAACAGCTAGACAGGACTATCAAGCAACGTCTTTTGAAAGTGAAACGCGAGTTTTTTTTATCCATTTCATTCCCTTCTAACGGCCCTGCTCGAGTGCCTTCCTAAAGAGAATAGTCTTTTTCTGCCCCTAAAAAGGTGAGGATCAAAAAGCGTGTTCATGGCTCGGCTGCCCTCCTGAGAGAGCGACAGTGGTTGCGTCCTTCCATTTTATATGTAGTATTATGCACAAGAAACGTATTCGTTGCCATGGCCTACTCAGGTGCTTTGTCACTTTACACACATCACATCAGCAACTCATGGCATTTCATTATACGAGTCAGGTTCTACTGCGGCATCACGGAACCAGGTTGTAGCTTGAGTGTTTGTTTTGATTTCATGACAAGATTATGTCAGGTAACTCCTGCAACGATGTTTAGACTTGACATGCGACGTCACGACAGGGTCACGTGGTTCGTGTAAGACGTTACCACTAGATAATGTAAGAGGCGCATGCGTTGGGAACTCCATCACATCTAGGGATGTCTGAATTGCCTGCAGACGGAAATGTTATTGTGACGTCGCAAACTGGCGACCAATCTGGATTTCGCATCGCAATACTGGAAAACAGCACCGACCCCGGCTTTTCTGCGACACGGGTTCCTTATGTTGCCGCGCAAGAATCGGTGCGTAATACTCTAAACACAACAAATATGTTACCTGCAGTTGTCACGACCCACCACTGTATCGATGAGTGGGAGCAGCATACTGTAGTCAGCAACTCCGGATGTTGAGAACCTTACATTTTTCATGCTCTTATACGTTACACTGGAGACACATCCCACATGAGTCTGAAGATGGGACTGGACAAGACAAAAGACATTTTCAGTGTAGAAGGAAGCACACAACATTCAATGAGAAAAATAAAAACACTGGTCATGGTAAGGTACCATATGGACAAAGAGATGGATTGCTCAGTAAAGAGTGCAAGCCACTGGGACAGTATGATGACCTTGTGCCTCAAAACAGGAATGTTCCAAACACAACAGCCACAACAGGGGCAAAAAGTAGATGTTACGTGGCGGTGGTCGATTGTGGGGCTTAACGTCCCAAAGCGACTCAGGCTATGACAGACGCCATAGTAGAGGGCTCCTGATAATTTCGACCACCTGGAGTTCTTTAACGTGCACTGACCTCACAAAGTACTCGGGTCTCAACATTTAACCTCCATCGAAATGAAGCCACCGCAGCCGGGTTCGAACCCGCGTCTTTTGGGTCAGCAGCCGAGTACCATAACCACTGAGCCACCACGGAGGGACACATGCTGTTAGGTTGTAATTAGTCGACACCAAGGAATATTACTTGCTTATTGTCATTAATGTTTGAAAGAAATAGTGATCATGCATTTTTACGGTGCAAGGACATCTGAGGCTGAAGGAAGCCATGGCACAAAGTACTTTCAGTCTACTCAAGGTGGGGTCAAAGATCCATTTCTCAAGCGTATCACCCCAAAGAAGCCGAGCACCAGGCCAGGGGACAGCTTGTACCCACTGTATCACCGGTGGGCACCCGGCGGCACTGGGGTTCGAACCCCGTATTTCCCACATGCGAGGCGGATGCTCAACCACTGGGTCGCCGCTGCGGTTATTAATGTTTAAAAGTAGTACAAACAGCACTTTTTCCTATGGAAACAAATGCACATATATGTCACATTCTAAAAAATGAATGTTACCCCGAGCTAGCATAACTTGAGAGCACGTCAGTGGAGGCGCAGTGGGAACTGCACTTTTTGTGAGCTTTGTTCGAGCAGGGTCCATAAAGCAGTGAGCAGAAAAGTGCTCGCTGCACATGTAGTAGCACCTGCTGAGTGCAGAAGCTCGTCACGCCCAGCGTACTGCACCCATGCTTTTGCCCTGGGGAGAGAGCTTATTCTTAAGCAATGGTATCGGGCTTGATGCTTGTTGAACATATCTCCGCAAATTTGGCGTAAGTGGTGCTGAAGTGCAAGTACAGATCAGAATGTCTAGATTTACGCACAACACATGGCAGAAGGTGACACCAAGGGTGATTTTAACCAAAACAGCACTGGATCGGTAGAAAATATTAGCAGGCAGTAGTTGTACCAAGACGATGTTTCAGCTATCAGACATGATGGGTGCACTTGCAAGATGCGCAGCGTCAAAAATAAATACGGCTACGCTTGAAGTTTACAACGGTATTTTAAACTGAATGTGGATGCTTTCGACGAGTAGAACTGAAAGTAAATGAAAAGAAATATAACATGTGTGCACAGACTGACGTCTCCACAGAAATTCAGCTTACGTTGAAAACAAGTGGCAACATTAAGCAATTAAAATGTATACCTGCTGTCTCGTGGCAAACAGAAGAATTTTGTGCCTGGCTTCCTTCGAGTTTTTTCATTGTTGCCGCACCACGTGACACAGCAGTACCTGCCGTAGCCCCCACTTCCCGGTGGCATGGCCTGAGAACATAGAAAAGCCACAATTTTGCATATCGGCAAATTCCTGCGTTGAGATAAACCTAATGAACACTAACAAAAATACAAAATACACAATTTCTCACAACGCATGCTACGCGTAGCTAACCAAATTCACACAAAGGCGATATCATAGTTGAATTCACATGTCCTGAAGCCGCCGTGTGCAGCTTTAGTAAATAAAACAAACGGCCCTCGCGCCGAATGCTATAGTTATGCGCTATTTCTTGTTCGAGATATGCGTATTTAGGGCTATGCCCCCCAGCGAGACACATACAGGAATATTTACGTGCAGACAGTACAGCAAGAATAGCGAACTGCGGTCTTACCAAGAAACAACCGTCGCAGCACCACAGCAGTACACAAAACGGACGTGTCCACGAAGCTATTGTTGAAATTCGCGCACTGTGACGTTACGACCGTTTCGACCAACTGAAAAGCGTGACATTTTCTGTCGACAGCTCCTGCTTACAACGATGAGGCATTAAAGGCTTCCGCCTTAAAAAGGTGGCATTGGATGCTGGTCAGGTTGAAGCTTGCAGACGCCGCTAAAAAATACAGCCGCTCACACCGTCGGTCCGTCGCTCACTGCCAGGGTTGCCGTTGGGAATTTTTCAAAAGAGCCAGAACTGATGCTAAAAGTAGCCAAAAGTAGCCACGCCACCTGATCTTGGCGCCAAATTTGTAGCCAAGTAGAAAAGAACCATTATTATAAGCAACTTTTATTAGTGAACAATAAATATTATCATTTTGAATCAACACAAAAGCAGAGTAAATAAAAAGCACAGAATTTTGGGCCTCTTGCTGGGCCTTCAAGTATTAGGTACGTTGCAAATAAATAAAAGTTCAGTCCGCGTAGTTTATCTAGAGTAGATAATGTTCTTGCCGGAGTAATTTTGGCACATTCTATTCAATCCCTCAGCAGGAACGTTAAACGATGATGCTGTTTTTTCTTGGAGTCGTAGCCCAAATTTGATTCGCAGAATCGACTGGCGTGATTTGATTAAAAAAAAAAAAGCAAGTCCAGTTTCATTTTGTTACGGATCTCTGTTTTCGTCAAGTTCACGCAAGAGAACACGCGCTCTGCATCAGCATTAGAAATTGGAAGGGTCAAAACTTTCAGTGCTCCTTGCGCCAGGTGTTGAAAAGGGTATTCGCCTCAAGTGTCCTTGTACGATGCCGCTGCGTGCCAGAAAGTCAAACATGATGCGCGATCAAGTGCACCGCTAATTCTCTGCTCCTGGCGTATTTGAGACTCCAGTTCGTTGGAGGAATATGCGCGCATCAAGGCGACCAGGACAGCAATGAGGACAGCAAAGCTTGGAAATAATTGTTCTTTTCTGTTCTTGCTTGCTATTGTATATGCAATTGCAAAAAAAAAATGGCTAGTAAATGCGCCAAAATAGAAGTTCAAAGTAGCCAGAAAGTAGCCAAGGAGCCAGCGTGAAATTTTCATCGCCAGACGGGGTTGAAAAGTAGCCAATTTGGCGCAAAGTAGCCACCAACGGCAACCCTGCTCACTGCCGCCTGGACGTGCTTGCATGGAGGAAAAAAAACTGAGGAGGGAGCGTCCGGCGACAACCTTGAAGCCTAGCCTTTACAAGTAAAGATATAGCAAAATAAAGTGTATGTCCCCCCGTGATCGCACCACGTGATAGCGTGCGGTAAAGTCTAGCCCCGCTGCGCGCGCGCATGCGCCGATTAGCGCGGCAGACTATCTGTAGATCAACTTCCTTGCTGTAGACGCCCGCGCCGCGGGTCGCGCATACGCGCGCACTAAAGCATACCAAAACCAAAACAAAGAGGACAGACTCGGAGAGCGAAAAACTGAGGGAGAAAACGACTTCAAAACACTCGGATTGCGAACGATGGCCGCGTGACGTCACGCTCCCTCCTTAGTTTTTTTTCCTCCATGCGTGCTTGTCCGTTGGCTTGACGCACTTAAAAATGCTTAAAAAACGCCGCTGTTGCTGACGTAACTGCGGCCGTAGGCGCGCAGCGCACGTCACTGCAAGCCAAGACATGCCAAGACCATACTCTTTTTTTTTTTATTTGCACGTTCAGTGTCATCTGGCGGAAACGGGGAAGCGCCGAACTCGGCCGCGAAAGGGCCCGAGTGTCCGCTCTTTACTTTTATGTTACTCTATGGCTGGAGCGCAAAAGTAATGCGCGTGCTGCGAACCAACGCTGCGAACAGCTAACTGCTTCGTCAGCGCCACGTGTGTCCTCTTCCGCCCTGCTCATCTATCTTATCACGCAACGTCAAGGCCAAGCACAGCTTTCCTTTCCTTCTCGTTTTCTTTGACTGGCTATAAAAACCAAAGCCACGAAATAAACCTCGTTCTTTTTGCTCCAGCGATCCGCCTCGTTTCGTTCTAGTAGGATACAACTTGAAACGATGGTCCGATGTCCCTCTGCGAGGCACTTCAACTGCACAGGCTAGCCGGCGCCATTGGGAAGGCTGAAGGGAACTGTTTATCGGTTTTTTTCACCGCAAAAACCCACAAGAGCGGCATTCCTTTTCGGACCATCGTTAGCGAAAAGGGCACATGGCAAAAGGAAGTCAGTCAGTTCCTACTCAAACACCTCAGGACACTGCAAGATGCGGACCCTTATGCCACTAAGAACTCTGATGAAGTGACAGCCTTTGTTCAGTCTGCGAGGAATATTAAGTCTGGTTTCTCAATCGATGTTAAGGATCTTTTCTATTCTATTCCACACCAGCCCCTGTTCACCGCGGTGCGTGATTGTATAGATAGAAATGGCATCGCCGCGTTTCAAAATGCCACTGGTTTGAACGTGGACAATTTCATGTCGTTACTAGAGCTTTACCTGAATGCCACTTTTATTGATTTTAATGATCGTACCTATCTTCAAAAGCAAGGTATTTGCATTGGCTCTTGCGTGGCCCCGGTTCTATCTACTATTTTTTTTTATCGGAAGTTGACCGCTCTTTGAGTGAAACTTTTGACACAGGCCGTATAGCCCACGTCTTCAGATATGTAGATGACTACCTGGTTCTGTTAAAGGAAAGTGATTTTAGTTTTGACGAGGCTGTAGCTGATGTTTTAGATACGTTTGGAAGGAAAGGCATGGGACTCACCTTTACCCATGAAAAGCCAAGCAGTGATAACCAACTGCAGTTTTTAGATATCACCTTAACATTTCACCCTTCACATGTTTGCTGGCGGTATTGTCCGCGCGCAAAGAAAGATTTGCTACCGTTTCATTCTAATCATTCTAAGACGGTCAAAAGGGCTATCGCTTTACAATGTATTTCGTCTGCACTAACGAAGTCCTGTCACCACGCTGTGCTCGCTGGCTTCTTGTCACAGGTCTCAAGGCTGGAAAAGGCAGGCTTCCCTGATTCCCTCATTCTTGCTGTGACGCAGTCCTTGGTAAAAAAATTGAAGGGCAGCAAGCGGAGCAATGCGAAAGACCCAACGAAGTGTTCAAGGCCGGTCTATGTGCACGGATAAGAAGAAAAGAAAAACGGCAAGAGTGTGGCGTAAAACACCGTAAGCCCCACGTAACCTGCAAGAAAGGAGTTGTGTATGAGTTCCCGCTCACTTGCGGGAAGGTTTACGTTGGGCAAACTGGACGTTGCCTCAACCAGCGCCTTCTGGAGCACAATAACTCGTTAAAGAAAACAGGCTCCCATCTCCCGGAACATTGCAAAGAATGCACTAAGAAGACTAAAGTCGCCTGTTTTCCCCACTTATCGGACTGCAAAGTATTGTTGAGAAGCCGCGATCAGATTGAACGGGAACTGGTGGAAGCCTATTACATTAGAAAAAAAGGAGATAACTGCATCAGTGATTCATCTGTGATACTTCGCCGATCTGAAATGGTTTTCTTAGATAGATTTCTGTAATCGCCTGCCTTCGGAATTCTTTTGGTGTTCTCTGGAACTCACGTGCTTGTGATTCGCTTAGTGGCGCTTGGGTAAAGCGAAGGTATATTAACGGTCTACGTTGAATAAAGCCTGTTGATAGTAAGCGCTCGTCCCTGTCTACTTCTCTGTCCGTGTCTTTTATTGCGCCCCTGTGTCCTCCTGAAAAGGTACATGTTTGGTTTGGTTTTGGTGTTATGGGGTTTAATGTCCCAAAGCGACTCAGGCTATGAGGGACGCCGTAGTGAAGGGCTCCGGAAATTTCGACCACCTGAGGTTCTTCAACGTGCACTGACATCGTACAGTACACGGGCCTCTATAATTCCGCCTCAATCGAAATTCGACTGTCGCGGCCGGGTCAGCCGCGGCCGGGTCTTTGGGGTCAGCAGCCGAGCGCCATAACCACTGAGCCACCGCGGCAGCAAATCAGAACATGCGTTCCTGTCGATTTGACAAGCGCCTCAAATGTTACAAGAAATTGCACGGGCAGCTATAAAACGGTTAGTAAGCTCAGGAGCTTTCTTCTTGAATGGCGTCCTATTTAATTAATCCAAGCGATTCTTAAATCCAACTATAAACATGGCGGAAAAAAGCGTGTGAAGACGACGACAGGACGAAGAACCACAAGGAGGAGCGCGAACTCACGCATTGTTTTCCACCATGCATATTTATGAACTCGCCAAACTTTCTGCTCTAACCAACTATAAACGACACCAGAAATTGCTAAAGTTCGGGCTTAAGTTCTTTAAAGTCAGCACGGTGATAATTGCGTAGTGGCTTGGTACTCTTAATTGCTTTCTATAAAGGATTTGTATCTTGTGAAAGAACCAGCGCAAACGACACAAGGAACGTAGGAAAGAAGAACATACGCGACAACGACAGTCGCAACTACCAACTGTTCATTCATCGCTTACAAACCGCAATGTATAGGGAAAATGCGAGCATGCGCAGACAGAAGCGCAACAGTAGCAGGCACATCACGCAATCGCGATTCTCAGTAAAATGAATGAAAAAAATCCACTCTCAGATTTATATAGGTGGAAAGAAGTGTCGCTCACACATCGATCAGATAGCTTTTTGATATGAAAAGCTTCTAGCAAAAGGCGAGCTTTTCATAGGTACTCCTGCCATGCGCCCTGGTCTCCTCAAGTTGTGTCCTACACGTGCTGACACAAGAGGATAAATGACGCACAAGATTAGAGCATCTGTCATTACTTTCTATATTTTTGGCATGCTTTTGTAGCCGTTCATTGATGCAACGCCCAGTTTGGCCTACATAGGAAGCCCCGCAAGAAAGGGAGATTCTGTATACCACTCTTTCGGCACAGTTGACATAGGCAAGACCATGTTTCTTATTTTTCTCACCAGAATAAGAAACTTGCGCCGCATCTTTTCACAAGATGCAACACCAACTGACCCTACAGCATGCTCTCCTTAAAGGAGCTGTAGTTGAGAAATTTAGTACAGGATCGCTTAATTTGGGGAGGTAAGTTATTCTTGAACAGCGTACCGGGCACATTGTCAGTATTAAGTACAATATGTTAGCTGTTGTTTCCGTGACCCTGTAGGTTGGGTGACAATTTGTGCGAGGTTAAGAGTTCGAAAAACTCTTGGCTCACGAAGACGTATTGATTCCCTGGAGTTGCCGGTACAGGCCAATTAATTACTGGAAGGTTAAAGTTATCCAGTAGAAAGATTGGAGATGTTGGGTAGTGTGTTATTATGGTGCCTATCGCGCAGTGAAGCTCAGTGGAAAATGTAGCTGAGGCATTAAGATTGGTTTGGT
The DNA here is from genome assembly GCF_055824585.1 of Amblyomma mixtum. Lineage (NCBI taxonomy): Eukaryota > Metazoa > Arthropoda > Arachnida > Ixodida > Ixodidae > Amblyomma > Amblyomma mixtum. The sequence goes on from NC_143014.1 coordinate 176,475,786, forward strand.
TTGGTTTATTGGGGTTTAACGTCCCAAAGCGACTGAGGCTATGAGAGACGCCGTAGTGAAGGGCTCCGGAAATTTCGACCACCTGGGGCTCTTTAACGTGCACTGACATCGCACAGTACACGGGCCTCTAGAATTTCGCCTCCATCGAAATTCAACCGCCGCGGCCGGGATCGAACTAGCGTCTTTCGGGTCAGCAGCCGAGCGCCGTAACCACTGAGCCACCGCGGCGGGGAGAGGCGTTAAGAGGGCGATAACTGGCGCCCAAGCACCTATAGCATAATTCGGGGATGGGTTAGTTTTAGAGATACCTATATAATTTCTAGTTCGGACGTTATGTGCAGAGCGAGAGCGACTCGAAGCGTTTGCTCACACCTATGAACACGTTCCCTCCATGCCTTATCTCTCTATCGCATCTGTAGAAATGAAATTGACTTGATAGAAAATTTTTTGTAGTCCCAACTGTTTCTTTTTAGTCATGTTTCGGATAAAATGACATCTGCGGCACGTGAATCAATGATCGATGAAACCTGAGAACTCTTCTTGATAACACTTCTGATGCTATAGGGAACAAAAAGCACGCATGCTCAAAAGAGGCGATGTGACCACTTCCCCTCTCTACTGCTCTAAAGCCCGCCGTTTCTCCTCAGACAGATGGCAGATGATGTCAACGTTTTCAAGGGAGGGTTCGCCAGTGACCGCTGCAGCATACGCAAAACAGACGGGAACAGCAACAAGACCAGCAGAAGCGAAAACTGCTCCGTGGCGGCAACGTGACACTGTCGGCAGAAACGTGAAGTGTGGGACTGCGGTGGCAGGAGCTGTCGAGTTCGGCGGCTTTTCCTGTCGAAAAAGTGACGATTAGTTTGCGGAAGTCGATGATTGCACCTTACTTCCTCAGAATGCCAATGCCAAGGATGAGATCCCAGGCGCAATCATACAGAACAACACAACTGACGACGAACTCAGATTCGTTAATCTGAACGCGAGACGTGCAGATACCCATTGGGGTAGCGAGATGACCACCGGCAGTACGAAGGTGCCCCACAGAACAAGGGATAATCAGTTTTTAGAGCGAAAGCTGTAGCAGCTTTGTACGAGCCATTTAGTATAAGCAATTTAAGGGGTACAACGGCAGCCGTGTAACGCGTTAAGTGGACACCACTGCCACTTACCTCAAAGCGCGATTGAGGTGTCCACCTACAAATTGAGGCATGTTATGTACCTTTTCTTTCCTCAAAACCAACGGAGTCTAAACTCTGCGTTGGGGACACATAATTTGTAGGTGGGCACCACCGCCACCTCACAGCGCGATTGAGGTGTCCGCTGGCCCAATGAGCCAGTTCTGCGCATGTCCTTTCCTCAAAGCCAACGGAGGGCTTAGACTGCGAATAACACGACACTGGGAACTAGACTATTTGCTTCTTGCAAGCGGGCCCTGGAGTCCGTGAAGTGTGCCGGGAACGAGATCGAACCGAAGACCGCAAGCGGAAGAAGTCCACGCGAGCGCATAGACGCCAAAACGGGCCACTCCAGGTATCATCGTTCACCGATCACCGATCATCTTTCGCTGATTAATGCGCTAAGTCGGTAAGCTTAGATCTAAAAATTATGGAGGGCACTTGCTGTGAACGCGAAAGCATGCACGCGGGGGAACGGGGGGGGGGGGGGGGGGGGGGTTCGGCCGCGGCGATGGCGTAATACTCTAATGCAGTGGAAGCTGATCTCTTCGCGCCGCCTGAATGAAAGTTGATGAAGACGACAATACCCAAACTCGGCGCGAGAAACTGGCAGTTTACGCACGGGGTGTTGTGCTGTGGTAAATTGTCTTCTCACACGACTGAGCATTGTTCCATCGATTGAAAAGATGCAACGCCCTTCTGGGACATCTTGCAGCGGACATTGTTAAAAAGACTTTTTTTTAGCACCGCATTCTGTAAGGCCTCACACTACACCTGCAATTTGTTCATTAATACTTAGACATGTTCTTTCTAATTGGACTACAAAGCCTGTGGAAAACATGTATTATGGACCGACATTACAATTCTGCTGTTTCTGTAAAGGTTCACCTAAGTGGAATGATTGTTTATCTAAGCCCAGACCGAGTTTCAAACCAGAGTGGCCCTCACTCTTAATGCTGGTTGCCTTTTTAAAGCGAAAGCTTTACTAACTTAGCGGCGCCGATTTCGCTGTGTCTGCACGGATGACCTTGAACATGAGGAGCGGAGATACGTAAGTAACCACGTGGTGTATACCATGTGACTCGCAGCAGCTGCAGCCGCGCGCTCCGCCGTCACCGCGGCCGCTGCGCGGACCTCTGCTCTCGTTCCGCCGGAGCCGACGATGTGCGCTGCATGCGTTGGCATTGGCAACGTTGTGGCAGAAACGCGGCACCGAAACTATAGGCCGTCGGCTTTCATTGTGTTCATTGGAGTTGACAGCGGTCCAGACTCCTATGATTTTGAGGAAATGAAGGGCGCATAACTGGCTCCCTGGGTCAGTGGACGCCTCAATCGCGCTTTGAGATACGTGGCGGTGGTGAGAGAGAGATGTGGGCTGGATGCGTTAGCGCTGAAAACGTTGTGGCAGACACGCGGCACTGCAGCAATAAGCCATAGGGTGGCTTCATGCTCGTTATGCAAGCGTGACTTTCGCTTGCATAACGAGGGTTAGCTGTGCTAAGCCGCAGGCATTTTTTTTAGTGATGAGTTGCTTGGGTGTGTCGTAATATGCATAGTGTTGATTTGACACTGTTTTTCTCATGGTTTTGTACATAGTCCATGTACACGGATGATTGCATCACTGTAATAAATACCATGCTGAGAAAAACAAAAAGTGATGAAGTAGTGCTCTAATGCAGTGGCCACCTTAGCTGATCTGTCCGCGTCGGCCTGGGTTCGAAACCCACTTCGGAACAAATTTTTATTTCCTGGTGATGTAGGCACTGCCGATGACGTCATGAGGTCAAGTGGAGGTTTCGGACCGTTTCTCGTGGACGGTACAATGCTTTCGCATTAAAATTTTTTTCAGAATTGTCGCCAATTTACAACTAAAATTCGAATAGTCGGCCCCGGTTTTCCACTAAAGCAGTGACGCTGTGACCGTCGGGAATAACAGGTATATTCAAAGAAACGTGGCTGTTTAACTTGGATCAGAGCGCCGTCAGTTCTTGGTCGGAGCGTACCGGCGGCGACGGGAGGTCCTCAGCGCAACGACTCCCAGCGACCTCGCACCCGAAAGTCGCCGGTTTCAGTTTTATCGGCGAGGGCTTGGCGATTGGCCCTGTGCCGCTCGCGAGGAGCTGTGAGGAGTCGGTGAAGAGTGCCCCGGGGAAGACGAACGCGACTGACGTGGTGCGTGGGATTGAATTCGCTGTTCCGCACGGAAATCTTCAATTGCATGGGGCCGTTGGCTGAACCAGTGGCTCAGCGAATTGGCGCAAAAGCCCTGCAGACCGAGGCGTCGATAAGAGTAATGGTGGTAAAGATGACCCGGTTCTTCGCAGTGAAAGCAGAGTGGCCTTTCTGCCTGGCGTTACGCCGGCCCTCCGTAGGGGCTCTCGGCGATCGTCAACATACTGCACGGGTAGCGCCGAGGGAAGCGGAACTGGAGGCGTTGCATGAATCGGGGCAGCGAAGCGGGAGTAATACGCCTCGCAACGGCATAGGTGGGACGGTGGTAGCCTCCCGGCAGAGGTGGTGTTTCCACAACAGGAAAAGGGCCCTAAAACGCATGTTACACCTCCTCGCGAGCAAAAGCTGAACTCGAACCCAGCGCAGGATATGGGCGGCAAAATTTGTGAAGCTCTTCACGCACGATGGGGCGAATTAGTTCGCGCAAATTGTCAGGGTGGCTCCAGACGGCAGCGAACAATTCGGTGACTGCAGCAGCATGCAATGGCCGGTAGTAAGTCTCATAACGCTGTTGGAGGGCCTTTTCCATCGTTGTGGCCTCGGCAAGGAATGCAGCAACGGCCGGTGGTGGGCTGCGCATGAGGCCTGCGAACAGCTGTTCTTTGACGCCACTTAAGTGCTGAAGTTTCTTCTCTTCAGGCATGTCCGGATCAGCTCTCCTGAAGTGGAGCGTCATGTCTTCGACGTATACACCTGGACGCTTTCACCCGGCAGATAGACGCGGAATTGAGGTGCACGCTCAGCTCGTTCACGGCGATCAGAGCTGGTGTAAGCCTTCAGCAGCCGACGACGGAACTCTCGCCACAGACACTAGGTTAAAACGGATTCTCAATTTTCGAACTAGGTACGAGCGCTATTCTCGAGGATAAAGTGAACGCTGCGGAGATTTTCTGCGTCGTCCCACTGCTTAAAAGGAGTTACGCGCTCAAAGTGAAGGAGCCAGTCCTTCACGTCCTCGAAAAGGTCCCCACGGAACGTCTTGAGAACTGGAGTGGCACCGGGTGTTTGCAGAGTAGTATAGAGCGGCTGTCGCCATGGCGGTCTCTAATGGTCCAAATTTCGGAAGCAGTCCCTGGAATCCGACTGAAGCGATGTACCGGGGTGTCAAGCGGTACAGGGATGACATGACATAGTTAATTAAAAGACTAGCGCATAAAACTAGGACAAAGACAGAGAAGGAGACAGGACGAGCGCTAAACATCAACTAAAGGTTTACTACACCAAACATGTACTTAAAACACTTCAGTGGCACATGCGCACACTGAGTTACAAAAAACTAATCAAGAAGTGGCAAACTGTTTCGAAGATACATGGTTTCTTTCCTGGTCAGGGCAAGTGACGTCGTGCTTACACACTTGTCACCTTCCCTCATAATGTGATAAGCCTCACAAATCTCACGACCTAACCTTGTGCCTCCCCTACCAAGCACACACGTGGCATCAAACGCCGGCACGCACCCGCACCGCTTACAATGCGTAGCCAAATGGCTGCCCCCCGCCAATGAATCCACCAGCGTGCGATGCTCTCGTAGCCGTTCATTTAGGCAGCGTCCAGACTGTCCCACGTAGCATCTACCGCATGAGAGGGGTATGCGGTATACAATGCCAGCAGTGCACGGAACGAACTTGCACACGTGTTTTATGGTGCATACCGGTTTCCTCTTCTCATTGACGGCTTTGCACATGCGCACCAGCTTTTCGGGGGCGGTAAACATGACGTCCACACCGCACTTCCCTCCAACTTTCCTCAGCCGGTGCGAAAGCTGGTGCACGTACGGTATGGCCGTACGCCTGAGCCTTTTGGCACTTTCTCCGGCGGCCACGCCAGGGCGGCCACCTGCCCTGACTTCCTTCAAGAGGCATTCCGCCACAGCCATCACTGTGTCGTTAGGGAAACCGGCCTTCTTCAACCGGTGCACTTGCGCTTGCAAGCTGTCCTCAATCTTATGCTGGCAGGACTTCTCGATAGCACCCCGCAGGCAATTTTTTGCAATTGCCCGTTTTACCAATTTAGAATGGGCCGAATTATACGCTAAAATTTCTTTTTTTGTGCGAGGCTGGTACGACCAACAGATGTGCCCAGTGCCAAAGAACAAACGTAGCTCGAGGAACTGGAGGCACCCGTCCACTGGAACTTCATGCGTGAACCTCAGCTTGCCAGAACAATCACCGAAAATCTCTAAAACGCTTTTTACAACCTGTGGTTTGTCGCTCTCGTTGTTAACATGCATAAACACAATAAAGTCATCCACGTACCTAAAACACTTAACAACACGCTTTTCGTCTTCAATGCACGCTGCAACGCGCTTGTCAAACTGTCCTAAAAAGATTTCACTAAGAATCGGGGCTATGCAAGACCCTATGCAAATGCCATCTTTTTGCACAAACAATCGGTCATCAAAACAAATGTAAGTGGATGAGAGGTAACACTTAACTAAGGCTATAAAGTCATTTACCGAAACCCCGCTACTATTCTGAAACTTCACAGCCCCCCAGCTTTCAATCCGCTCTCTTACTGCATCTAACAACTCTTTTTGTGGTATGGAATAGAATAGCTCCTCAACATCAACTGAAAACGCGAAATTAGCTCCTGAAGCACCACCTTGCGCTGCCAAAAATTCTATCACATCTTTTGAGTTGCGCACTCGAAAAGGGTCTTCTACGTCTAGTTGGCTAAGGTGCTCTTGTAGGTATTTTGACACCAGGCCTTGCCAGGCTTCTTTCTCTGATACAATAGCTCTGAGAGGCATGCCCTCTTTGTGTGTCTTCGCAGAAAAGAAAACGTTCAGCCCCTGCTCATTCGCTGCTTTTACTGACTTATGAAGTCCTGTCAAATTGATCTGTTCGCAAACCTTTAATTCCTCAGCCTTTACTTTCCTGCCAGATCTTTTTAGGAGAACAAAGTTCTTGTCAATAGCCTGCATAGCCTTTTCATGATACATTGTTTTCGGCAACACGACGAATCCCCCCTCTTTATCTGCAGTCAACAAAGAAAGATTATTCCTTTTGAGGTAATGAACTGTATTGCTCACTGCTAGCTTTTCCACACGTGGACATGGTTTTTTACTTAACAAGCAGTCGACACCTTCGGAAATACATCTAGCTTTCTCTTCCACGTCTGCACATTGCCCTACTTTCCTAACCATGGTAAGGAGACCGAGCGGGGTCTCGTTAACTTCATTACAAAATTTAGGCCCGCAGCTCAAAACCCTTCGAACTTTATCAGGGAGACCACATTCTGCTAAACACAACACTTCCTTCTTAGGAACATTTTGAGAGTCCTCTTCCGCTTTTTTCCAAGCACACAGAGATGGCAGCCCACAAGACCACAGGAACTCTGTAACATTAGCTGCCTCCCTAGCCCAAGTCCTGATCATTGCATCACAGGTTACCTTGCAGCTTGTCCTGGTCGCGGCATGCACACGCAAGCACAGCTGGAAATACCGGATGTGTCTCCATAGTTCGGCACGGAAGATCTTGGTGATTCTTCTAGTATGTCGCACGGACGCTTGGCAGGGATGGAACAAGGCTTGCACCTCAGGCGGTACCAGTCCATTCTTGAGGGCGAAGGATAGCACTCTTGCCCGATAAGTAGTTATTGCTATTAGGTTCACATAGGTAACTGAAGGATCACTACACATAAAAGAAGGAAGAACAGGGCCCGATGTACGAGAAATCAATGCAATCAAGGCGGAAAGCTGGGCTAGTTGGTTTGACATAGTTAATTAAAAGACTAGCGCATAAAACTAGGACAAAGGCAGAGAAGGAGACAGGACGAGCGCTAAACATCAACTAAAGGTTTACTACACCAAACATGTACTTAAAACACTTCAGTGGCACATGCGCACACTGAGTTACAAAAAACTAATCAAGAAGTGGCAAACGGTTTCGAAGATACATGGTTTCTTTCCTGGTTTCTTTCCTGGTTTCTTTCCTGGTAGCGGGGTTTCGGTAAATGACTTTATAGCCTTAGTTAAGTGTTACCTCTCATCCACTTACATTTGTTTTGATGACCGATTGTTTGTGCAAAAAGATGGCATTTGCATAGGGTCTTGCATAGCCCCGATTCTTAGTGAAATCTTTTTAGGACAGTTTGACAAGCGCGTTGCAGCGTGCATTGAAGACGAAAAGCGTGTTGTTAAGTGTTTTAGGTACGTGGATGACTTTATTGTGTTTATGCATGTTAACAACGAGAGCGACAAACCACAGGTTGTAAAAAGCGTTTTAGAGATTTTCGGTGATTGTTCTGGCAAGCTGAGGTTCACGCATGAAGTTCCAGTGGACGGGTGCCTCCAGTTCCTCGAGCTACGTTTGTTCTTTGGCACTGGGCACATCTGTTGGTCGTACCAGCCTCGCACAAAAAAAGAAATTTTAGCGTATAATTCGGCCCATTCTAAATTGGTAAAACGGGCAATTGCAAAAAATTGCCTGCGGGGTGCTATCGAGAAGTCCTGCCAGCATAAGATTGAGGACAGCTTGCAAGCGCAAGTGCACCGGTTGAAGAAGGCCGGTTTCCCTAACGACACAGTGATGGCTGTGGCGGAATGCCTCTTGAAGGAAGTCAGGGCAGGTGGCCGCCCTGGCGTGGCCGCCGGAGAAAGTGCCAAAAGGCTCAGGCGTACGGCCATACCGTACGTGCACCAGCTTTCGCACCGGCTGAGGAAAGTTGGAGGGAAGTGCGGTGTGGACGTCATGTTTACCGCCCCCGAAAAGCTGGTGCGCATGTGCAAAGCCGTCAATGAGAAGAGGAAACCGGTATGCACCATAAAACACGTGTGCAAGTTCGTTCCGTGCACTGCTGGCATTGTATACCGCATACCCCTCTCATGCGGTAGATGCTACGTGGGACAGTCTGGACGCTGCCTAAATGAACGGCTACGAGAGCATCGCACGCTGGTGGATTCATTGGCGGGGGGCAGCCATTTGGCTACGCATTGTAAGCGGTGCGGGTGCGTGCCGGCGTTTGATGCCACGTGTGTGCTTGGTAGGGGAGGCACAAGGTTAGGTCGTGAGATTTGTGAGGCTTATCACATTATGAGGGAAGGTGACAAGTGTGTAAGCACGACGTCACTTGCCCTGACCAGGAAAGAAACCATGTATCTTCGAAACAGTTTGCCACTTCTTGATTAGTTTTTTGTAACTCAGTGTGCGCATGTGCCACTGAAGTGTTTTAAGTACATGTTTGGGTAGTAAACCTTTAGTTGATGTTTAGCGCTCGTCCTGTCTCCTTCTCTGTCTTTGTCCTAGTTTTATGCGCTAGTCTTTTAATTAACTATGTCAAACCAACTAGCCCAGCTTTCCGCCTTGATGACATGACAGCTGCCTGGAGGTGCATGGGGTAACGTGTACCCCGCATCTCCACCAGATTGCCACGTACTTGTTCAAGAGGGGTGCTTTATAGGTAGGAGGTACCAAAACAAAAATTGTGGGGTCAACTTTTACTGGGAGGAAAATATACAATTTTTTCTCGGAACAATGGAAAAAATTGGTTGAAGATACCAGTTATTGTAAGCAATAAAACATAACTACCAACGTCGAAAATCCAGTAAAAACGCAAGTAAAAACTGCAATACCAATACAAAATAGCAAAATACAAACACAAAGGGATTTTCAAAACCTCTTTAACAAGGGCGTAGTCTCTACGCTCATCAGTCATATCATGACACTGCTAAACACAGAAGTGACAATGAAGCGCGACACAATCATCACAACGCAACCTTGCGGGCCTTTAACGTTGCAAATGTGAGACGCGGCTTCCGACATGCTAATGCTAAATGTACCTCGGTTTTCAATAAGCGAAATTGGCCAAAGATGAGAAGCTGTCACATTCCACAGTTGATGTTTAATAAGTCTTCATCCGTTTTAATTAAAAAAGAAAGCCTCCGCTATAGCCCCTGAACGTGACAGTGTGTGGAGAATCCTCAGTTACCATGTTTTTGGAGAATGGTCCTCAAAGTTGCGATTTATATACTGAACGATGTTCTCAGAAATGCTGCAACGAAGGCAGAAGACTGTGCGGGTAGAAGACCTCCCCGCGGAGGTCTTGATTGTTTACGTCAACTCTTTGTCCTCGAGAGCACGATGGAGGTCGCTGCACAGTCTAACAAGTTCTGTTTGTGGGGTTTTACGTCTCAACGCGACTCAGACGCCGTAGTGGAAGGCTCCGGATAATTTCGACCACCTGGGGTTGTTTAACGTGCGTTGACATCACACAGGATGCTAACCACACCACTACGGATGCGAGAAACTTCAGGTCTGTGAACTCTCCGGAGGTGGTCCGTGCTTCGCGTCACACCACGGCCTGCCTGTTGTGACTTAGTCATCGCAAGAAAAGCGGCGTGGAGCTCACCTGTCCGGATACTGGAAATGATATTGAAGTGAAAGCTTCACTACGGGACCTCGTGCTTTGATCGCCGTGTGCCTAGTTTTCACCTTCAAATGACCTTGAGTTTCGAAAGCAAAGAAAAGGCGCAAAACTGGCCCCTGGAACAGTGGACACCTTAGTCGCGGAGCTTGAGCTTGGAAAGCAAAGTAAAGGCGCATACTGCCCTCTTGGAACAGTGGACACCTGTGGTGCTTTAAGCTACATGGCGGTAGTGACAGATGTGCGCTGCATGCGTTGACATTGACAACGTTGTGCTAGAAACGTGGCACTGAAGCCATAGGCCGTCGGCGTTCATTTTGTTCATTGGCGTTGGCGTTGACAACTGTTTACACTCCGATCACTCTAAGGGAAAGGAAGTGCGCATAGTTGACTCCCTGACGCCAACACTTCTGACGAGTGAGCGCACCGAACTAGCGGAGCGGCGTTCCCTGATGTGCCTGGCCGGACTATAGAGCGCGTGCGCGCCACCGCCGCCGCCAGGGGAGAAATGCGGTGCTGCCGTGGCACGAACAAACTTGAACTTATGTTTCCTATGGAATAATTGGTGGTTAAAGGCGGATAGTGTGTTCCCCTTACAAATTGTACCTACCTGTACAAGCACTCTCATCATATCCCCTCTTTCTTTCAACGCCTGATCCCCTGGCACCAGCTGTAGCTTCCACTTCAGTGCCAGCAGAATGTGAGACACAGTAAGGGAGTTAGTGGCCAAGTGAGATCATTTGATCTTGCACTATAAAGTTGGTGTCCGCTTTCCTCATGTGTCTGAGACAAAAAAAAAGGGGGGGGGGGGGTAGGGGGCAAGAGCTCCGGTACAAAGACACAGCAGTCCTGGAGGTCTCTTTCGACTATCGCCCATGGAAGGTCTGCCGGCGATAAGCGTTATCGGACTTCTCCAGATGTCGGCTGGAAGGTTGATTGCCAGACCAGTCAGAGTACGTACCCGATAATTCGCTGTTGGCAAACCGCAACTGATCCCTCACTCTGCCGTTCATTTGCCACCAGGTGCCCGAGGCTGACGAAGCGCTGTTGCCGCTACCGACGCTTGTATCGCGTGTCTAGAGCGTTTCCGTTTTAAAGCCGGCGGCTCATTGCAGACCCACAAGGCGGGAAGGCGTACTACGCACTGCGCGATGTCGAAGCCGACGGTGGTGCTCGCCTACAGCGGCGGCCTGGATACATCGTGCATCCTGGCTTGGCTCATCGAACAGGGCTACGAAGTGGTCGCCTTCATGGTGGGTCTCCTTTACAGTATACCGCACACATGTATGTGCTTCCCCTCTCGGCCGCTTTCACGAAAGCGTGTGCCACGCGCTGTGGCTGAAAGAAAAATAAATATGCATGATTAGCGAGCAACGATAACGGCGAGCGCAGCAATGACGACAGCTTTGTTTTGCTGTCCCTGATTTGAGAAAATTCTGAGAAGGGGTGTGCTGAAAAAAAAAAAAACTGCTAAATGTAGAAGTGGACCAAGACTTGCGAGCGGCAAGTTGGTGAATTGTTACTGAAGCCCAGAAAGGCTCGAAAAAAGGCGCTATGATCTGGTATTTATTCGCACCTTTTTAAAAAGAAGGGGTCCGTCTCCTGCACATGTCTAAACAATACGAAAAGGAACGCGTTATTTGCGTGCAGTTACCAGTTATTTCCCATCCATAAGTGAAGCGTACTTTTTTAAAAATTATAGTCTTATTGTGGACGCACGATCACTTCCGTGCTTTTTGACGTTCGATGCACACTAAAAATAAATTTTGTTCTTGACTGCGAACTAGTTCTCTTTCGTGTTGCTTGTAACTGTAGAGAAAAAGACATGCCACCCCAGTATACAGCACCGAAATCGATTCAACCGAGTTATCGCTTTTCTCGAGCAATGCGCTAACATTTGGTTGCCTTCCTAAAGGCACAATTAAATAGAAGTCTCTGGCACCCACTCAAGGTCAAGGTCACCCTCATTCAGTATCGTTCGTTTCCCGCCATTTCCCGCATCACGTGACTAACCTCAGAGGCTTCACTACACACCGGCATTTTCCAGGTTGGGAGGCCAATAGTGCTTTCGCCCTAAAAACCGATTCAGGCCTCAGTACGATTTTTGGTCGTCCTTTGCGATTCTCTCGTTCGGGCCCTCTTTAACTCATTCTGTTAGCTTGACACTGCCAGGTGTTTCATGAGTAAATTACCAGGTAACAAACTTCACAACACGCTTCGCGCTAACCTCTGATTCACGAGTAAATGGAGTATCTAGAGAGACCAAAACCCAGCCATAATATGTCCCAAACGTAGAAATACTTTGAACACCGTCAACAATGAACGCTTTTTCGGGTGGTGCTCGGCCATGAAAGGTGTCACCGACTCACCATATATCGGGACCAAACCTTTCTCTGGGACACCGACAGTGCTCGAATTGCGTCCCTCCTAGAACTCACAGCAGAGACCGCGGTCTGGAATTAACACAATCACTCGCCCGCACTCCTTACTTAACCCAAGCAAGCCGTTGGCCATTATTTTCAAGTACTTTCAAATAAAGCTTTAATTAGACATTCAATTGACGTACAGCGTTGTGGCCACCTCCCGTTATTTCGTCCTTTTTATTTTAGCGCTGGAAGTACATCCCCAATTAAAAGTTCCCGAGCCACAAGATCTTGTTTGGTTGGTATAATTATGGGGGTTTAACGTCCCAAAGTGACTCAGGCTACGAGGGACGCCGTAGTGAAGGGCTCCGGAAATTTTGACCACCTGGGGTTCTTTAACGTGCACTGACATCGCACAGTACACGGGCCTCTAGAATTTCACCTACATCGAAATTCGATCACCGCGGCCGTGACCAAACCCGCGTTTTTCGGGTCAGCAGTCGAGTGCCATAACCACTTAGCCACCACGGCGGCTGCCACAAGGTCTGCTTTCGAGCATTGTACAGGGTCATTGACGACACCCCTGAAGCTAAAAATCTCTGGTGGGGGTAGGAGAAGTATATATTTCCTACCTCCGAGAGCCTCAGTAGCTTCATACGTCTTAAGTGTAGGAATGAACTGCTCAATAGCCCAGGAAGTTTTTACGCACCCTGTGCGTTTAACCACGTGTTAACGTCGATGGCAGGGCAGCCAGCCGTTCGGCCGACCAGACGCAACTCCTTCGCTGGGAAATGCTTTTTTTTTTCTCTTTCGAAACAATGCTTTTTTTGGAAATGGCGTGAAAACGCGAGGCACACGCACGCACGATTGCACACGCACGCATATAAAGACAGATACAAAGGGCAAGTGCTGTTCCGGAGTTCGTGGTGCTTTTCATTTTTCAAGCATGTATAGTTTCGCGCTTTTTATCGCAGAGTGCACTTTTAGCAACTTGATGGTAATGCAGCAACTCGCAGATTCGTCATCATTATGGAAGCATTACTGTATGGTTGGACATCGATTTTGGTCCAAATCGGCTAAAATCAAATTTCGGAGTTCGCCAGGGCCAAATTTGGGGGTATTGATGTGTTATGCTGTATCTTTAACTTAACATGGCATCGCTGTCTGGGTGTCGGCACAAGATTGGACAGACAAGATTCTTGGTCGGTGTCGGTAAGCGTATGAGTGGTTTCGCACTAACTAACAGAGGCTTCACCTTTTAACACTTCCAGAAAGCGGTCTTTGCGCCTTCGGTACGAAAATCAACCACTTATAGTATTCTGCCCCCCCCCCCCCCCCCCCCCCCCCCAGTGTAATATCTTCCAGTTTTGCAGTTCGCGTTTCAGTTCCCTTGTGGGCTATGCTGGACGCGCCTTGCAGCCGCGCGGTTATCAAAAGGCGCGCAAGATAAGCAAGATTTCTTGGGCTACAGCTCCGATGATAATCTCGTTTTCGAAATTCTAAAACCTGATATGTCTATTGCAAACCGCCAGCAACAGATCTGATCGCAACCAGGCGCGTAGCTGTAACAGCTGGAAAGTTAGTTATTAGGAATGAGATAATTTCAGGTTTTGCTAAATATTTCTTTCCCAAAATGATTATTGACTGGAACCGGCTGCCTTCTACAATCGCAACTGAAGTTAATCCGACAGCGTTTCATGAACTTTTAAAAAGTGAAAGGGATGTGTAATTCTTCTGGTTCTGTTCTATTCACTCTAATGCGTTTGTTTTTTATGTTTCGCACTGTTTATTTGTCGCCTTTATGCTCATCTTGCGTCCTGTTGTTCCGCCACATTTTGATACTTGTTGCCTGTTCAACGATTCGTCTTTTCTAGTTTTGTTAACTGTTCAGTTTTTCATGTTTGAATTTTTGCTACCTCTATGTATTACCCTCATAGCGAAGGCCTTGAGGGGTTTCTGGAAATAAGAATAAACTAGTTAACACGGTTCACCTATTTTTTTTTATATCCACCACCACTTTCATATGATCCCCGCCGCGGTGGCTCAGTGGTTACGGCTCTCGGCTGCTGGCCCCAAGGACGCGGGTTCGATCCCGACCGCGGCGGCCGAATTTCGATGGAGGCGAAATTCTAGAGGCCCGTGTACTGTGCGATGTCAGTGCACGTCAAAAACCCCAGGTGGTCGAAATTTCCGGAGCCCTTCATTACGACGTCCCTCATAGCCGTATGGCTGCTGTCGGGTGGATGTAAATGAGTAATTACTCCCTTATTACAAATCTACTCCACCTTGGGGGATTCCCCTGAACATTTGACCAACACAGTTCCCACTTCGAGTTATTGATCAATTCGCTCTCGCCCTACCATAAGCTTGCCGTCCCGGTTAGCTCAATTGGTAGAGCGACTGCTCCGGTGAAGCGGTGGTCCCGGGTTCGAACCCCAGACCAGGACGAATTTTTCTTTAACTACGAAGTTTCTGAGAAAGCTGTACAGCTTTCCTTTGTAGCCGTATGGCTGCGCTCGGGTGGATGTCAATGAGTAATTACTCGCTTATTACAAATCTACTCCACCTTGGGGGATTCCCCTCAACATTTGACCAGCCTGAATAGCTTTGGGACGTTAAACCCCAATAAACCAAAACTTTCATATTATGCCGCAAAAGCCATGTTTATACATGAAAAAAAGCATATATTTAAAAACTTCTGGGGGCTTAATACACTTAAATATCTTGCACCATCCTTACCCTTCCCCGCGATTCTCGTTACCACGCGACGTTGCCCGCTGCGAAGCTACTACATTGTTGTGTCGCCTTTGTTTGGAGGGGGCCTTTACGAACGCCTTATCTTATCTGATAGGGATGGCTGACTCTCCAGCGTGTGAGCGCTGCAGACGCGAGGGAACAATTGGCAGTCTACTTGACCTCTGTCCCCGTTTCGACAACCAGCCAGTGCCTGTCGAGGCAACACTGCGACGATTAGATTCACATTCTCCCGCGTAGGCCAAGGTATCAGGACCACGGCCTCACCTTTCACCGTAATACAAGGCCGGCCACCAAAGCATTGCGACAGCACCATGCTTATATATATTTTTTCTAATTGCGTGTGCAATTGAATTGCACATGCAATTGCACCCCCTCCCCCTCTCCAATCGTTCCCCCTTTCCTCTTTCCACTGCACACATTCTAGTGCAACAAAGGGCCCAGGATGGGCCTGCGAGCCTCTACGGTATGGGCAGCAATGTCTTTGCGGTCCAATACGCGAGGGTCCACCTCTCATGAGCGCGGATAAAATTATTATTATTATTATTATTATTAATTAGTTGACTTTTCGTGGTTCTGTTCACGTTCGTTCGGCAGAAAAATACGCATTCGAATTGAAAATGGAATATTTTCTTCTCGCCTCTCGGTTGAAACTCGGGACGTTTGTGATCACAACGAGAAAATTTCACTGTGTGATTTGTTGGAGGAAGCGGATGTCTTTGTGGTCTATAGCCTCAGAGACGGATGACGACAAAAAATATTGGCGTCGTCGCAGTTTGCTGAACGGCCGGTGGGGGGCAATACTTGTGTTACATTTGTTGGTCTTTTCTATAGAAATGCTTCATTGTCAGTAAAAGCAAGTCTCTTTGTTGTTAGAACGCGGCAAGCGGTCGATACTGACCGACTTGAATTTGTCCTCGAAGACATTTAATGAAATAATTAAAAGCGACAGAGTAGATCGACCACCTATAGATAAACTGTGGACATTTTTCTTATTGGCCACAATGTACACATGACAATGGTTAGCAGCCTTGGACACGGTGGGTGCAGCTTTTCTTTTCTTTCCTTCTCTTCTTTTCCACTACTTTATCCCTCGCCACGTGAAGGCAACCTGGCATGATGCCTCGCTAAACACCATACATTTCCTTCCTTCCTTCCTTCCTTCCTTCCTTCCTTCCTTCCTTCCTTCCTTCCTTCCTTCCTTCCTTCCTTCCTTCCTTCCTTCCTTCCTTCCTTCCTTCCTTCCTTCCTTCCTTCCTTCCTTCCTTCCTTCCTTCCTTCCTTCCTTCCTTCCTTCCCCTCTCTCTCTACTTTGGTGCTATGCTTATATACTTTTTTTTTGGTTCTGCGCTAACGCAACAAATGCATTGCAAAGGAAGGCTCCACAGTTTTATACCTTCAGGAAATCTTCTTTAGCCGGATACTGTTTGCCTGAACAACAGTATCCGGCAAGAATCCCGACAAGGCGGCGGATGAATATATGAGATATAGAATCGCTGATTGAACGGACTTTGTTCTGCTCAAGATTTCGATTATTATACCATTAAGGTGCATTCACATAAGTTTCCCGACCTTTGGACTTTGTTCTGTTCAAGATTTCGATTATTATACCATTAAGGTGCATTCACATAATTTTCCCGACCTTTCAGTCGACCGTGTTATTGGTGTGCGTCGTCCTGCTTTCGCTGTTAGATATTCCGACAGCAGAACAGAAAGTGTGCACTTCGAAGAGCTCGAGTCGGCTCGTTAATTTAAGCAGTGTTTTTATTGGAGAGTGTAGATGTTTAACCGCATGTACACAGACGCTAAAAACCAGTTTATTTCTTCATTCAAACTTTAGTGTGTGTGCGATGGGCGCATATGATTGCTTGGTGTGCCCGAGGGGAGTATATTAGGCCCATATTTGTTTCGCATCTATATTAATGATATCGTTAATATTGACTGTTCTATTAGGTTCATTATCTTTGCCGACGACACATTATTTGTGAGCGACGATAACATCGACAAATTAATTATCCAAGCCAAAGAGATTTTGATAAAGCTCCAGGACTGGTGCACCTGCAACAGACTGCTTATCAACAATAGCAAGACCAAAGCTGTTATTTTCCGAGCAAAAGGCCGACAACTATCTATTTAAATGGCAATCGCATCGAAGTAGCTCATAACTTCAAAACTTTAGGCGTAATGTTCAATGAACATATGCTTTGGGATGCTTACATAGATCTGGTACTATCCAAATTAGCACGAACAATTGGCATGTTGTATCGACAAAGAGATTTTCTTCCCATCCTCTCAAAGCTTGTAATTTACCATTCACTCTTTTTATCGCATATTTCATAGACTGTTTTCTAGTATGGGACACCACTACTTCTACAAATATTGAGAAGCCAGCGCCACTCTAAAATAAAATGGTACAATAATATCAAATGCTGCTAGAGATCACCCTGCAGCTCCTTTACTACAAAAGTTTGGTTTAATTAAAATGAGCAGTTTTTATAATTATCGCCTGTGCAAGGCACTGAAAAATGAAACAAAAAGTAATACTAATTTTTTAGCACGACTGGCTGACATCCGCCTCAATTCACACACATAACCGACACGGTATCCAGATATTGGAAGGGAAGTTTAAATAGAACCATTTACGGCGACGCCATGATGCGTTATTTACTACCGAAAACTCTTAACAAGTTCCATGAATTGGGTACCGATATAATACCCTTTCTGCTCGTGAGTTCCATAACGTGTTTCTGTATCTCGAAAATGGATGATGCAAATATTATAATTTCATGTTCGTTGTTTTGTGTTTTCTATTTTCTTTGCTCTGCCTGTGTATCCTTTTGTTAACCCATGTAACTCTGGCTTGTGACTCATAAGTGTTTTACAGTTTGCTTCTGGACAGTGCGAGTATATGTGTTATTCTCTAATTGAAAGGATGTTTTTTATCTAGTTTTTTTTTTCATTGTGTACGCCGCTCTTGTTCTTGTCCTTGACGAGGAATGGGAACTCGTCAAGCTGCTTAAAACAGCAGTTTATTTCCCATTCCCCGTGTTCATGTGGAGGATAAATAAAGATTTGATTTAATTTTCGCCCTAGTTGGAATACCTGTCGTCCTAATTCCGGCGGTGAAGGCGTTCGCCAAGGCACTCAGAACTTTTCAGCTGTAGCGGACGCGCTCCGAGCGCAAAGGCAGCCGCGGTGGTGGCGACAGATGCCAGCCACGGCAAGGCTTCATGACTCCGTGGCCCGCGTTCTCATGCGCGGCCTCGTGAAACAGCGCGAATCCCGGAGCACTACCGGTTGTGATCGGGAGTCGCTCTTTGAAGCCTTTTCGAAGAAACGGTCACCGTCTCCGTCGTACGATCCTGCTTGATTGGTAGTGACGTACCAGGGAAAAATTCGAGAACTGAGATCCCGAGCCGTTATTCAATGTTACACGGCAGGTGTGTCTATGTGCACTATGTAAAGGTTCATTGTACAATTCTACGAAACATTATGGCGAGAAGACATTGTTAAGTTGTGAAATTCGTCACCGAGGGTGCGCAAGTTGCACCATGTAACGTCTTTTCCAAAGGTAACCAGGCAATGGGGTTTGCTTCTCAGCCATACAGTGGAGTCCATACGGCATCCCTAAAAATCAAAAGGTCTCGAAAGGTAGGGACGAGGGTCCTCCTTAACTTACACAGATTTATTTGCTTAAGGGGTGTCATAGGTCCTCCGCTACACGACCAAGAAACAAACCTTGTTGCTTGGTTGCTCTTGGAAAACACGGCGGGTTACTCGACATGCGAATTAGTGGTTATAAGGTTCTATTCTGTGGCGACATGCAGGGAGATGGGAAGTCTCCAGTTATGCAGTCATCGTTATGCCGTCATCACGTACAACTAAATAAGTAAATAAAAAACTCCTGCGGTGTTCTAACTTTTGAAGTGAAGATACACAAAAGAACACGACGCGTGAGATTGATTGATTGATTGAAAACATCTTTATTTGCTGAATATTCTTAGAACATGTGGGTGGGCCGCCTAGTCCGGTAGTCCACTGGCTGTTGCTGCTGCGCTGGCCCTCCCCACCAGCCAGTGCTGACGGTCAGGATCATCGCTGAGCAGAATAGCCTCCCACTGCTCCTCTGAGGGGTTTGGAATGGGGTCAACTAAGAGATTAAATTGGCATGCCCACACCATGTGGTAGAGGTTAGCTACCTCTCCACAGTGTGAGCACTGCGGAGAGTACAGGGTAGGGCACCACTGGTGTAACTTAGCTGGCGTTGGGTATGTGTTGGTTTGTAGTCTCCTAAGGGTGTTCTCTTCTAACTTATTGAGGGATTTAGAGAAGGCGGCGACACACAATGCGTTGCGCACGTGTCTTCCTTCTTGCAGTGTTTTTTGAGCTGTTTTTGTTTCGACATGGATCCAAATGACCTTTCCGATCTATCCGTCTTGTTAATTACTATAACGTGAGGACCACGCCTTTAGTTTTTGTTTTATAAATCAGCTGCACAGAAGCAAGCAAATGCGAATCAATAGCTTTCCCATTGAACCCCGCAACGTCAGAATCTCCTAAAAAAAAAAATATTGATACTTAGACCTGCCATTTGCATAATTATGCGTTACAATCTTGTTGTGTTTATGGTGTGCACATTTCGAAAACGTTTTTTTTTTTCGTTCTGCAAAGCTGAAAAGACTCACTCCCTCATTAACCGCTTTTCGTTTGACAAGCTTGGTTGAGTCCGATAAATTCCAAAGGGAGTTCTTTTGGCTTAGCTGTGCCGTCAGTAACTGGCTGTGACGCCTGTGGCTACCTAATTGAATTCAGGATAACCGGAGGATTCTTCATTTTAACGCAGGCAAACGTTGGGCAAGAGGAGGACTTCGTTGCTGCAGAGGCGAAGGCGAAGCGCATCGGAGCCAAGAAGGTGACAGTCTTACTCGTTCCATAGCAAGCCTTGCAAAGAGCGCAAGACACGGCGTTTGATTGCGGGTTATGCTCAGAATAATGGAGTGTGTCTCCCACCATATAATGGTGGGACAACAACAACAACAACAAATTCACTTGTTGGCGCACTGCATTATTGTTCCATAGCGCCCGAACTTCTCGAGCAGATTAAAGTTCTTTCCAGAGGATGCTTGTTCGTCCCACTTTTTTTTCGTACTTTTAGCGAGGTGCGGCTCTTACACTAAAGCGGTATTTTCCAATTCAATTTTCCAACTGTATTTGGGGGAAACTACTGGCCCTTACCTGCCCACACCTAAAGGTTCATCACTATCGCTGTCGTCGCTGCTTGGGACGGCTCCTCACAACCCTCGTAAATGGAGTCATCTTCAATTCTATCCATTGAATTCAAAATTTCTGCGACTTTAAAACTTTGTAACAAAAATGCCCGGGTACACGGCACGCGACGAATTCAACATACAAGAGATGGCGAGAGGAAATGATGCTCTTCTTAGCCGCCCTATCGGCTTCACTGAATGGTTGGCCGTAGACATCTGCTTCGAGCGCAGGCGTCTGAATTCTGCTTTAGATAGCACATAGCTGCACAGCGGTGCATGCTGGGAGGAGATAATATTGATAGCAGCTGGCAGCTGTCGCCAAGGAAATTTTATACATTTGAAACGCAGCTTCTGCGAAGGTTTTTGCAACCAAATTAAGTTAAGGAAAGCGGCCCATACATATACCATGTGTTTCGCCTAAAATGTTCTGCAATTTTAAAATTGTTTTGTTTTAGTTAAAAGAGCGTTTTTTTTTTTCGGCACAGAATTTTCAGCTGCGTAGCGCATCAGAATAAAGACGTACTGACTCGTAAGCTGGTTAACGAATATTAGTTAACTTATTAACTATTACTGTTAATTTTCTTATTTATTGAGAGGCTGGTAGCCCACCGTAAGTATCATGTTCATTTCAGTTTTTAAAATTTTTAAAACGCAGTCACCCTCGGCGCTGTGGCCTAAAAAATTTCGGCGACATCGCGCCAAAATACACGACCATTGGAGAAGCTTTCAGGCAAATCAACTCCTCCAGTGTACGTAACTCGCTCAAATAGTCAAATTTGTTCTACATCTCCGAGGGTAACTGCATTTCCGAAATTCTAAAAAACTGATATGGATATTACTTAGAGTGGCCTACACGCCTCTCAATAAATAAGGAGACTAACATTAATAGTTCAAGGTTAACCACTGAATATGAGTTCATCAGCCTAATAGTTAGCACGTCTGAGTTGTATTCTGATGTGCTATACCGCTGGCAATGCTATGCCGAAGGAAAGCACTCTTCCAACTAAAAAAACCTATTATTAAAAATTGCATAACATCTTAGGTGAAACTCCCGGTATAAGAAAAGACGGGATGGCACCAATGGGAACCGAACCCACTATATCACATGTCTCGAGCGCTGTGCTATTACCGAAGCTGCGGTGGCATGCGGCGCTTGGATTACGGCGGCGCACCACTACCTTTTTTTAGAATACAGTTAGTTCTCTCTGTTTGACTGGGCCACAGAGCCATCCCAATTAAAATAAACGGTTGCACTCAATTCTCTCTGTTTATTTTGTTGATAGCCACGCCGGGAGAGTTTCTACCTTGACAGTGCTGCCTATGACAGTGGATGTGGAACACACTGCCAGACTGTGTATAGGTGCCGCCTGGAAAGTAGTCGAAGGTGGGAGCAGGCGACTCGCTATCATACTCTGTTCCTGTGGCATCAAGGTAGCGTGAGGTGGATAACCACCGAGGAGGCAACTCACCTCTTGGGGCCTTGTTACTTGTTAACAGTTTTTCTGACTGACAGGATGTCCTGCCGTCAGCGCACAAGCTGCCTCGCCAACGACATGTTACCCAACCCAGCCACGTTATCTGCGATCCGTTCGTTGGTAGACACGACGCGGCGTTTTATCGCGTTTTTGATGCAGCTGTGACCGAAGCTTGCGTTTGTTACTGCAGCAACTGAGTGTAACCACGAACGTGCTTACCGTGAGAGCCGGAATGAGAGCGAGGGGTTAAATGAAAAAGGAAAAGAGAGAGCAGAGTGGCTATTGCTTCTGAGGATTGTGACCTTTCATTTCCTGTGTGCCGCGTATCATTTGAAGACATACCGAACGGGTGCGCGCATCACCGTAAGCACACGCTCGCTCTCCGCAGGTGCTGGTCGAGGACCTGCGGCGCGAGTTCGTGGAGGAGTTCGTGTTTCCGGCCCTGCGTGCGGGGGCCGTGTACGAGGAGCGCTACCTGCTGGGCACGGCGCTGGCCAGGCCCTGCATCGGCCGCGCGCTGGCCGAGGCGGCCGCTCGAGAGGGCGCTGCCTTCGTGTCGCATGGTGCCACGGGCAAGGGCAACGACCAGATACGCTTCGAGCTTGCCTGCAGCGCGCTGCGACCGTCCGTGCAGGTGCGCACGCTGCGAAGTCGTCAGCATTTCCCCAAGGACGCCGTCGACTAGTAGTCTCAGCTGTGTCTCTGTGTCAGGGCACGCGTCCTTCGCCGAGTTTCGCTCGCCTGAGGTGGTACTAATCCCGCGCACATTAATGGCGAAGACACCGCTTTGATTCGCGTTAACGCGCATCGAATTTTTTCGCGTACGCATTTCACGACCTACGAATTTCTCGATACAGCACCATTTTTTTTTTTAAATTCGATAGCATTACTACTCCCATTGCGAGAAAAGCCGGCGACGTGCTAGTGTACGTATTCGCAGATGGTACAGAAAATCCCAGCGATGGCAAAAAAAAAATTGCTGACGTCATCAAGCGGCCGTATGACGCACACAGCGAGCACCGCCATTTCAGACAATCATATTCATGTCGTTCTTCTATACATACTCCCCACTGGCCGACCTCCATGTGGCGCCAGTTTTCCCTACAACATTCGTACCAAAATTGTGACGAAACCGTTTGTCGTACAGCATTCCAGGTTCTGTCATGCGATTTCTCGTTGCATATAGCTTAAATATACTTATAAAGTTGGAGGCTAACTTGCTACAGGGACTCGAACCGACAACATATGCACCTTCAATTCTTATGCCTTCCCAGACTATTACCTCTTCTCTTAAAGCAAGGTTGAGGTGTCCACCGAGATGCGAGTCACTTACCGCGCCATTTCCTTTCCTCGAAAACCTATTTTCGTATCAAAATTGTGACGCAGCCGTGTGTCGTACAGCGTTCCGGGTGGTGTCACACGCGTGCGTGCGTGTGTGGGTGGTATGTGTGTAGGTGGACGTCAATGCTCCCAGGGGCAGCAATGCTGTCGCATTCCCACACATAAGTAGTCTAAACTGTCTCTGCCGAATTTTTCTCACTCTAATTGCCAGCGCCATATCCTTGCCGCATATTCCAGGCTCTTTCGAGGTGAAACTCGGAAGAAGGGAACTAGCGCTGAGCAAACATATGTTGCATATGCGCATTAGGTTAGCGGGGTAGCAACAGGGGAAGCTAAGCTGATGAACTCTGTAAATGAAATTGTGAAAACGGGCTATAGGCTAAAAGAAGAGATGGGCAAAGTAGTTGGTACTTGCCCGTGATTCCAGGTACCGTGACACCGAACGTGTACAGTAATAATCCACGAGCAACCTTGATAAATGTTATTTTGCCGACCTGGCTTGGAGTCAAACCTATGTATATAGGGGGGGGGGGGGGGGGGGCGTATAGATTGCACTGTGACCACCGCTGTCTCCACTTCATCCTGGAGGCCTATAGGAACGTGGGAATTTTCAGCGAACAGTAGTATACGTCTGGTAGAGCAACAGATGAAGTTGATGATCGCTTTTCTGTCATTTTCGGCTGGCGAAATCGAAGAAGCGTCTTACTCAGGAGGTGCAACACAACGGTTTTGCGCCTCTCATCACGGTTTTGCATATACAGGGCGTCCCAGCTACTCTTTAGCTAGGATTTAGAAATATGCCGCGACACTCTAAGACGACGCGACGAGATGCATGTTGCTGGCTATTGCATGAAGCAAGACACACTATTTTTTGTATAGAGCTCATGCAATTGTATAATTAGTCGAGATTAATTAACCAACTACGCAAGCAATGAAGATAGGCGAAAAATTCCAATGAGAAAGTTGTAGAACGGTCCGCAAAACGTCCGACTGAACAGTTTCTAATGTTCCATCTATTACGTATTAGATTTTTTTCGCTCACTGCAGATGCCCGCTAAATATGAAAAAATACCACGTGACATGCCCACTTGCGCGCCACGATTGTAGTGCTCTCAAACGTTCCGCGTAGGAATGAACAGATCATTTGGCCAGGTGTGCTGCCGTTGGACCGGTGACAGGTTGCGAGGCAGGCGCTGGCTGCGCGATGTACTACGCCAGCGCAAATGATAAGGGCTGATAGCTTCTTATCGCTATCATGAACCGCAGCAAGGGAACCATACCGCTGGCGAAAATCGCACAGTCAGCTGCTGCGTCGCTGCCCTGTCGCCTCTTAAAGGCCGATTCACACGACGGACCGTTCGCCCGCGGCCCGCGCACTACGTGTTCATGCGTCAGCACATTTAGAGGCGCGCTGCCGGCCGTGAGAGGCCGCGGCCGGCAGAGCGCCTCTAAATGTGCTGACGCATGAACACGTAGTGCGCGGGCCGCGGGCGAACGGTCCGTCGTGTGAATCGGCCTTTAAGAGGCGACAGGGCAGCGACGCAGCAGCTGACTGTGCGATTTTCGCCAGCGGTATGGTTCCCTTGCTGCGGTTCATGATAGCGATAAGAAGCTATCAGCCCTTATCATTTGCGCTGGCGTAGTACATCGCGCAGCCAGCGCCTGCCTCGCAACCTGTCACCGGTCCAACGGCAGCACACCTGGCCAAATGATCTGTTCATTCCTACGCGGAACGTTTGAGAGCACTACAATCGTGGCGCGCAAGTGGGCATGTCACGTGGTATTTTTTCATATTTAGCGGGCATCTGCAGTGAGCGAAAAAAATCTAATACGTAATAGATGGAACATTAGAAACTGTTCAGTCGGACGTTTTGCGGACCGTTCTACAACTTTCTCATTGGAATTTTTCGCATATATTCATTGCTAGTGAAGTTGGTTAAGTAGTCTCGACTAATTATGCAATTGAGAACAATAGAAAACGATAGTGTGACTTGCTCTATACAATAGCCAGTAACATGCATCTGGTCGCGTCGTCTTAGAGTGCCGCTGCATAATTTTAATCCCTAGCTAAAGTTAGTGGTACATCCAGGGTCGTCCACTCTAAGTACGAACACGGCGCAGCGTGGCCGCGCTCCGCGGGGCGCAAGCGCATCCGGCGCGGCCGCGCATCGAAGCTCTGCGGCGCAGGCGCACACGGGCCTGGAGGCGGTACTTTGTGTCGTCTGCTACAGCACGGGTGAGCACAGTGCTTGCTCTGCGGTGAAGCGCAGCTAACTTTTTGCATGATTACAGCGCTCGCATGCGCCGAGACGGCACCGCGGGAAAGCGCACCAACTACAGCGCGTTATGGCTGGTTGTGCGTACGACAACCCAGCGGCCTCTCTTCTCAGTGCCACGATCTCGGTGATATGCAGGTATTGCTGAAAACTTGTCATTTCAGGTTTGAATTGATTTGGCTTATGGGGTTTAACGTCCGAAAGCGACATAGAGGACCCCAGATTATCGTCGACCCCATTGGGGTTGTTAACGTGCGCAGATATCCCACAGTAAACGGATGCCTTGCGTTTCGCCTCCGTTGGAACGGGGCCGCCGCTGTCAGGGTAAGACATATATCTAACAGAAGCCAAAGTTTTCGGAATGGAAGTCGCTCGTCTGACCCTGACTGCGGCCGCCCCGTTCCAATGGATGCGAAACGCAAGGCATCCGTTTACTGTGGGATATCTGCGCACGTTAAAAATCCCCACATAGTCGACAATAATCTGGGGTCCTCGGCTATAACCTCCCTTGTAGTTTATGTCGCGTTTGGACGGTAAACCGCATAAACCAAATCAATTCAAACCTGAAATGACAAATTTGTAGCAATACCTGCATATCACCGAGATCGTGGCATTGAGAAGAGAGGCCGCTTGGTTGTCGTACGCGCAACCAGCCAGAACGCGCTGTAGTTGGTGCGCTTTCCCGCGGTGCTGTCTCGGCGCATGCGAGCGCTGTAATCATGCAGAAAGTTAGCTGCGCTTCACCGCAGAGCAAGCACTGTGCTCACCCGCGCTGTAGCAGACGACACAAAGCACCGCCTCCAGGCCCGTGTGCGCCTGCGCCGCAGAGCTTCGATGCGCGGCCGCGCCGGATGCGCTCGCGCCCCGCGGAGCGCGGCCACGCTGCGCCGTGTTCGTACTTAGAGTGGACGACCCTGTACATAATTACGTGTAGTGAACTAGATATTTGGGGTAAGATACCTCGGGAGTCAGAGCACGGTCTAGCTACTAAAATTCCGCCAAATGGAACAGTACAGGAATACGACCGCCTCTAAGCTTACGATATATACTTGCACGTTAACTGCAGGGGCTAAAAGGTAATTAACAGAAGTTAATTAATTTGAAGAGTGTGGGCGACAACTGCCCTGTCATTTTTTGTTCAACTGCTCTATAACCATCGTGAAAAACTTTTTCTGTATTACTTATTGTTTGAGTTTGAAAAAATTGGAAGAGCCTAAGTTTGAGCACCTTGTACTAGATAGCTATACAGTTCCAAAACACATTCTTTTTACTTCAAGTTTTATTTTTTCAAGCAAGTTTATTTTTTAAGATATCTGCATGAACTTTGATTAAATGATTAATAAATATAATGCCTGCGGCACTTCTTTCATGGTCTTTGTAAATTCTTTGTACATTACAATATTCACATTTTTTTCAATTGAGGTTTTAGACTTGCGCGCATGTGTGTGCAATGCCTGTGCGTGTGCGTGCCTGCGTGTGCGCTTGGTAACCCAGTTTAACGTTCGCACATAATCTTTTATGATATACGAGCAACTACAGATCTTAACTGATTTCTTCAACATGCCTGTGAAATGACGATGTGTTATCAAATACAATTCCCAAATATTTTACTGACGTTCTGCAGTTCTGCATGAGAGAGCTAATACGCGAGCAGTGCAGTTTTCCATGCGCAACAGCCCTCTTCTCAACAGATAGAGTTATTTGCGATAATTGTCTTTCTTTTACTCCGCGGAACAGGTGAATAAACATCGCTACCAGCGTCGTACAGTGTTTTTTTATTTGCCCTGATATTATTTTGCTGTGCTAAATTTGTGATCACATGCAGCCAAGCTGGTTTTGTGGCTGAAAATTGCGAACAATTAGACAATATGTATACTCTTTCTGCAGCTAAATTTTGTGGGATATCAGTGCTAAAGATTGTCGTCAAAGTGCTTGAGATGCGCCAGGCAACTGACGAAGGACTGTTCTCGTGTGATCAATATTTGACTCGCAGCTTCACTGCAATTCCGTTCCTCCATTCAAAATTAACCAATGCTATTTGGTTTTCTTCGCTGATTTTGTCGTAATGGATGAATCTAGCACATGACGGCGCACAAAGAAAAGAACACCACAGGATGAGCGCTGGCCATCGTCTTATGCGCCGTTTCCCCCGTAATGAATCCAATAAACCCGACTTTAGGTTCTACAAATGGTCTTGTTATTTTCTCGACAACTTCCTCCGTAACATGACAGATTCGCTTTTCTTTCCTTACAGACCATTGCCCCTTGGAGGATGCCTGAGTTCTATAAAAGATTTCAAGGACGGCAGGATCTGTTTGCTTACGCCAAGGTAATACCTTCGTTGTTATCCAACTAACTGCGTTCGCCGGGAGCCCACCGGTGAGGCAGTGGGTAAAAGCTTTCCCTTGATGTGGTTCTTGGCTTATCTGGGGTGAAAAGCTTGTGAGATGTGTCTTTGACCCGACCTTGAGTAGAGCAAGCTAAGCTGCCCTCGCGCCATCAAAATTCACTATCAAGTGAATAATGTCACCAATAATATAATTATATTCATAAAAGAATGAATTAAATAGCTGAATGAAGCTTAACACTTGCTTAACATGTACTATTTGGTTAGCTGAAGCGACATGCTATTCACACAGGAACGCTAAGCCAGACGAACAGCAGACACACGACTTTTGGCACTGTGAGAAATAACTCTTGGTCGTTCATTACATGCCTTCGGTGCTACTAAACTGCGGTGTTTTCCAGCACTTATCGGGTTTGCCTGACGTAGACAGACGTTTTCTGCGCTAAGGGATTTGCAATTAGCTGGTTTTTCACCTTCATGGTCCAATCACTGAGATCAAGCGCAATTTCATATCCTGGAGGTCGTGACGTAGGTTACGGGGCGGATTTATGGGCTACTATTGTAAAGAGCGGTATGAGGGGGGGGGGGGGGGGGGGGTGTTTCCATCCGTGTCATGTATTTATTCGACTTTTCTGGCCGAAAACGGGGTTCTGCATGGTTTTCCTGCGTTGAGTCCGCCCTTGCTAAGGTTGCTGCAGCAACTCACAGTTAACGAGGGTGGGCTGTCGTCTCTCATCTCTGCCGTCCGCACTGACATCACCAGCATTCCAAACATCAGCCGTGCCGTACCGTTTTCGATGCAAGCTGGTGACAGTTAGTACAAAGGGCTTTGAAAGCTGTGCAACTTGGGTCCGAATTGCTGGCGTAAGCAAAAACTGCTATGCAACGCTACACTATACATCGCGACCTGGTTTTGCCGTTTACTCTAAGCCCGGCGATGACCCGTGGTATTTTGTTGAGAACTAGCACAACTTTTCTGGCAGCAATATTTTATTAACACGTACAAGTGAAACGCACATAAAGTTTTTTTTTTTTGTGTGTGTGCCTGTGCGTGTGGGCAGTTACTTGAGCCGTTGCTGTCAAACGTTCACCAGGTACCGGATATACATTGTACTCTGACATACTGCACACGAGGAAGTAGTCGGAGTTGCAAGTCAAACGCGCACCGAAACGGATAAACTTTCACCATGGAAGCTGGACTAATAACCAAAGTAGGAACACATCAGGAGTCAACACTGTCGAATTTAGCTGTAAACCTTTGTCGACTAGAAATCAAGACGCACCATTTCAGTCCACACACCCCCAGCAGCTAGAGCCGTGCCGTATCGCATACGTGCATGGGGTCTAACCTCTCAGAGCTGCACGTGGTCTCTGAGGGACACCACAGTGGAGGGCTGCAAATTAATTGAGGCTCTCTGTGGTTTTATAAATTTCACTGAGATCGCACAACACACGCAACACACGGTTGTGTATTCATTTCGCCTCCATCGAAATGCGGCCGCTGCGAAAAGCAGCCGAACGCTACAACCACTGAGACAACGTGGCCGGTCTAGCTCCTGTCGCTACTTTCCCCTGTTCTATCCGCTAACACGGCGCCGGCCTGCGCAATTTGATTCCGATGCTTGCCATGGGGGTTTATTTTTTCCAAAAATGCTTATTTGCATCTCCTTTGCATCATCCATTTTAAGTTGTGATTTAACGCTGTACAATGTTTGGAAGTTCTGTTTTCTAACTCGCTGAGCTTTAGTATTTCCTCAAAATTTGCGAGAGCGAATACACTTGCACCAGGCTATTACTTAATTTTCCTTGGGGCCGAAGAGTGTATGGTGGGCCTCTTAGCGTGTTTACACATTTGATATTTACTTTTTTTTTCTGTGATTTTGCTGCGCTAACCAGAACTCTATCAAAGGTTTAAAGGTTCTAGAGGGACCTTATTGCCGTACATCTATCACCGACCTACTTTCGCGTGCTTTTGTACTTTTAAATTCTTTAACTAGAGAGTCAGCTAAAGAGGTCGCCAACTGGCAAGCGAACCATTTGACAAAGCTACAAAATGCAGTGCAGAAACGATACAGCTTTTAACGACATACAGGTTACGCAATGAACTCTCGGTATACAATGAGAACGTTTTAGCCTCTTGCAATGCTTACCCAGATGCAGCGGAACGCGACTTTTGTCATACCTTCTGTTTAAAAAAATTACTGAGAGAAGACTGCAGTGTATATGCCTAACTGTATATTTGATCGACTAATTAATCCGAATGTAACCGCCTTTTTCGTCATATCTGAACATTGTGTCATAACCACTGAACTCGAATCAATCATCCTTGTTAGTGGTGCACCTTGGACAGAGATACTCCGATACATTTAGGCGTGTTCATGCCACGCATTACTTTGTTTTATTGTGACCCTGACAGGCCGCTGGAACTGTTTCATAAATGGAACTTTAAAGTTTAAACCCTCCCAGCGCCAATACTGGTTAAGATGTTGCGCGGCGAACATAATTTCGTGTTGTTGCAGGAGCACGGCATCGAGGTGCCAGTGACGCCAAAAGCACCGTGGAGTATGGACGCCAACCTAATGCATGTGAGGTGAGGAGGGGGATGGGGTTAATGGAAGAGCACGGACATTTACCTAGACTAACGAGACCGGGTAAAACGGATAAGATGTAGAAAATCTGAATGAAGGAACTGCGACAGGAAAGTGTGCGCACATGCTTGAGTGCTTGGCTCGAAACCGCCATCATAAAGCTGGGTGACTTTCAGAAAGCATCAAAATTGACGGCAGATGACATCTTTGACGGCTGTAGTTAATTTTCATAACAATAGAGATGGATCGATGTTGATGTTGGTCTTGGAAGTTCGAATGGTTCGGTGATCCGGCATCACATTGAAGAACAGACAGAACAACTTCTTCGTGATTTGTGCAGCTTCTTGTGAACTTTATTGCAAGGTTCAAACTCTACACTAGGCGAGAGTGGCACTAACGCTGCTCTGCCTGTCGCAAAGCCTGGCTAGGCCATCACTTTCTTGCCGAAGCGAGAATATCTCTTTCGGAATGGCGCGAGTGCCTCTGCGTCTCCTCTTCGGAATCCGATCTCCCCGATCCAACTTACGAACTCCGATATTTTTTGCGCCACCCTTAAATCCGGCCGCCCAGCATCCCGGGGTTCGTTTTAGTAACCAATGGTAAATGCGCTTGTAAGCCAATCCGGAGAATTTCGTTCAAATTGAATGAGCCACTAGCACGCTGGTGCCTACTAGGTTGTTTACTGGCGAGTGCCTCGTGAATTCCACGAAGACGCTACGTACGTATTTCCTCTTGCAGTTACGGCAACAGATACACTAAAGCACAAAAGCGCCAACGAAAACACAAGGAAGGCGAACACATGGTCGGAACCGCACGCGCTGCCTTAGTCGCCCTCCTACCCATCGCTGCCCGTCTCTGGGACATCCGGTCCGTCACGCGGTGCGCCGTCGAAAGCAATAAATTTACGCACAGACCTTCTCCAAACTCTAGGGGTCCGCGTTCCGAACGCGACCTTGCAAGGCCTCGTCTTTTCGTTGTCGGTGAGGCGTCGTTGCCTCATGCACTTCACCGCGTTTGTTTTAAACTACATCCTTTCCGATGGCGCCGGGACGGCGGCTGCTCGAGAAGCCCAGAAAAAAGCTAAAATAAAAGTTAAAAAAACAAAAACAAGGAGAACCTAGCTACCAGCATGGCCTCTAAGATCACCCGCGCGCGTGAGCGAGCGAGCGAGCGAGTAATCTCGGAGGCCATGCTACCCGCTTCGGTGTGCGCGCTGCGCGCCGCCCGATGGCGTCGTGCGCAGCAGCCCGTCATCTGAACTGCAGTACTATGGGTTTTTCAAACCGCCTCAACAAGTTGCATGCAACAAGGAATAAATCTGAAAAGGAAAATAAAATACTATAAAACAGCGCCAGTTAAAGAAATCAAAGTTTTAGCAGTGAATCACCAAGTTAAGGGTGCCATCTGCAACGAATTCTCATTTAGGTTAGCATATCTTTGCTAGCTTTTGTGAGATGTTACAATGAAGCGATCACAATTTAGCGTAGCCGTTAGCCATTGTTAAACGCCCCCAATTAGTTAAATATGAGTGAAATATTTGATTCGATCCAATATAGTAGACGCGTTTCTGTGGATACATAACGGTACGAATCAAAGACGTAGGAGGCCAGCTGATAAAGTCGTCGGCTCGCAGCAAGGTACGACATGGTGCAGTACGCCAACACCCTCCAGATGATTTTAAGTTCTCCAGAAACTGTTGACTACGCTCTTCTTGGCACTGTTATATTCATGGGCGTTTTGCTTTAATGACTCAGTGACTGCACGGAGTTCAAGAAGGAGCTGTAGGCGCAGTACACCTGCTTACGCGGGGAAAGAGCATACCAGTTGCGAATAGCAACAAGTTCAGTAGCGACAACACTGTGAGAATGTTACAGCTTTCTCCTTGTACAGGAACAAGACATAAGAGATGATAAGAAATAACATACCATGGGAGGAGAAAGCCCTCACATTGTATTGTATACTATCCCTAGGCAATAAAAAAAATAAAATAGAGCCAAGCTCTCTATTGCAGTTGCCAAGGGGTGCGTGCGGAGCATTCTTGTGACGTCACAAAGACTGGATTGTGGAACGTAAAGTTTGCTACTTTGCTGTGAAGCAGCTCGAACGAGAATCTCTTCTTTACCCTCGCTTCTGAAGTGTCACATCTTTATTTTATTTTGGTGATGGGGAGAAAACCTCTAGCTTTCTGACCTCTACGGGTCTCTTTTGGCCGTCAGAAACTGTCGCTATCTTCCAAAGACCTTGAATTGATCTTGGATCACCATTGTTCGAATGAAACTAGCTTCAGCTGGGTTATAACCCTCGCAGTGAATTTCCCGTTATGCAGACTTTCAGTCTCCATTTTCTCATGCCTTCACCGCAGCTACGAGTCTGGAATTCTGGAGAACCCGGAATCGCCGGCTCCCGAGGAGATTTACTTGATGACGCGCGACCCCAGGAAGGCACCCGAGGAGCCGGAAACGCTCGAAATCGAGTTTGAGAATGGTGAGTCCCGTCTGGAGCCTGAGCTTAACAGTCGGGTACAAAGTTGCATAATTCCGACGCTCATTGCGGTCGAAGCACTGCTGTTCTAACTAGCAGCCAGTAACGTAACCAAGCCTAACCGTGTGAACTGCATGAAGCACTTGATCGGTGGCTTTCCGGCGGATAAATTATGATGCTGAGCAAGTGTGCAAGGTTTTTATAACTAATGACACATTATACATATATATGCCAAAGTATCCTGTCCTTGTCGCATGATGCCGAGGTCCCCCGTTTATTTGTTTTATTTAGGAGCAAGGTACTCGCAGATCATGCGATGTTTTCGTGTATTCATTTTTCAATGTCTCCTAAAGTTTTTTGTTCACTTTAAGCCCATGCATGTCGCCATTTTGAGGCAACCGTCGATAACTGCTGAAAGATACCGTGCACCGCTTTTGTCTCGTCTGCTTTACCTTTGTTCAAGTTTCTTTCTTTTTTTTTCAGGAAAACCTTTTAAGGTTACAAACATTTCCAGCGGCGTCCAGAAAACAGACTCCTTAGAGTTGTTCCTGTACTTGAACGAGATCGGGTATGAGCATCCAATTCGTAACATGCACGCTGTCTCCCTCAGCCCCCTGCCCCCACTTAATGAATATATCCTCTCCGCGCTTGTGCACTTTTCGTTATTGTCACCGAAGGGTGCATTGAAGAAAATCACTACGGTTGGATGGGGCAGCGTGCACGCCCTGTGAGGCATGCTTCAGAACAACACTCTATTATTCTTCATTTAGTAGCACAGTTGAGATAATTGGTCAAAAGTTTAGGGGAATCCCCCAAGGTGGAGTAGATTAGTAACAAGGGAGTAATTACTCATTGGCATCCACCCGAGCGCAGCCATACGGCTACAAAGGAAAGCTATACTGCTTTCTCAGAAACTTCGTAGTTAAAGAAAAATTCGTCCTGGTCCGGGGTTCGAACCCAGGACCACCGCTACACCGGAGCAGTCGCTCTACCAATTGAGCTAACCAGGACGGCAAGCTTATGGTAGGGCGAGAGCGAATTGATCAATAACTCGAAGTGGGAACTGTGTGGGAACCAACACAGTTCCCACTTCGAGTTATTGATCAATTCGCTCTCGCCCTACCATAAGCTTGCCGTCCTGGTTAGCTCCATTGGTAGAGCGACTGCTCCGGTGTAGCGGTGGTCCTGGGTTCGAACCCCGGACCAGGACGAATTTTTCTTTAACTACGAAGTTTCTGAGAAAGCTGTATAACTTTCCTTTGTAGCCGTATGGCTGCGCTCGGGTGGATGCCAATGAGTAATTACTCCCTTATTAGTTGAGATAATTACGCTCTCTGTCGCTCGCGCCCGCTTTTAGCAAATGCGCCGGCATGCCTTGTCAACGGGCAGGACAGGAACGCTACCAGCCGCGTGACGCACGAAACATGCACTTGAAGGAAACGCTTCGGATTTAAGGCACATTCTTCAAAGCGAGTAAAACGATTACCACGACACAAGTTACGCTGTTTGTCGTTTCGAGGGCCAATTTTTTTTGCGCGCTTCGAGTGATTTAAAAGATTAATAACGAATTCTACATAATTTTGAATTTCCTTGAGTTAAGAAATAATTCGCCTTCTTCTAAGTTACCGCTAACAGCTCCATTCACGCAGCCTGTGCCATATTTTGAATGCTTTTTGCTCACATTAACTGTGACCCCATGGATATGCGAATGACAACATCTAAAGAGCGAGAATAGCACAGGCTTAGGCGACATTAGTTGCTCTTAGTTCCGGTATGTATATTAGAAGATACCTCTAACGTTTCACGTGTGCAGCCGGTATGAAGCCGCGACTTTCTTTTCTCTATTACAGAGGCCGCCACGGCATAGGCCGCATTGACATTGTTGAAAATCGGGTTATTGGAATGAAATCTCGCGGTAAGTTGGCGACTTCCTTCACCAGGATTCTTGCTTGCGGGCAACCTGAAGTTAATCAAGCGTTGGGCAGAAACGCACTTGCTGACATGTAGCGTGTCTGCAAGCGTAAACAAAAGAGAAGCGCGAAACATTGCAAAACTTTCCTGGGCAAGCAAAAATGGCGACGCATGCGTCAGCCCTTCAGTAAAACTGCGAGCTGAGCGAGTTGGTACATCTTGAGAAAGAAACACAGCGCAGGAACAGGGACACAAGAAAAGAAGACGACGCGACAGGCGCTGACTAGCAACTGAAGGTTTATTGCACGGAACACAAAAAATATACTCTACAAACAACCAGGAGCACGCATGATCGACGCCAACAACACTGATAAGATGTCACAATCTTCCATGACGTTCGAGAAACGATATCTCACAGTCATGAACGAAAAGGGAAGGGGTGCTTACGCATGTGTCGCGGTTTTTCTGAATATGAAATGCTTCGCTAAATTCCCTAGTTAATCTATCTTTGTGGTTGTCAAGACCTTTGTGACGTTAAAAAGTGGAATACATTGTTGGGCAGCAGGCGCGGAGGTGTTACTACCGCATTTTTTGTAGTGCAAGGCTAGGTTCGAGGACGGGGCCCCTTTCAAAGAGGTGTTGTGTTAACGCAGGCCGAAATTTAGGCATCTTCCCGTCTGGCCTGTATATAGTTCTTGCCGCACGTGAAGGGAACCCTGTACACCACACCCTTGGCACAAGGGACGAACTTTAAATCATGATTTACTTCACACCCGTTTTTTGTTTTTGTTTTTGGTCTTTTTTGTTTTTCTTCTCTGCTTTCCCTATCAACCCTGGCGCAAATTTTGCCCAGCTTATTAGGTGCTGAAAAAAGCATACCCCATATCTGCGGTCTACCTGCTTTAAACGGTGGGACAACTGGTGAACGTAGGACACGACAGCAAATTTCTTTTTAACCTGACCTGAAGGCTCCGGTGTCTTGTGCCTACAAAAGGACTTGATTTTTTTAAGTATTTTATTGCATGCCAGTATTATAGCATCATCCGGAAAGCCTGCTGACCTCAGCCTCTGAACTCGTTGACTAAAACTCTGACTGATAGCATGCACGCATGACTTGTTAATCGCAGAACCTAAACAAGAGACGGCTATACCACATTTGACTATCTTGGAATGGCCAGAACGGTATTTGAGCAAGGGTTTCACTGACCTCTGAAAGAAAGACCAGCACACATGGTCTGGTTTTAAAACCAATCTAATATCAAGGAATTGTAGCTCATTCTTTTGCGGTGTTTCAAAGGTGAATTTTAAGCCTTGTCCGCAATCGTCAAAAACCTTTAAAATGCTGTCTATCTGTCCCTGGAAGTCACCGTTGTCAACAAAAACAAGGTAATCATCTACATACCTGAAGACGCGTTTTGTTCGGGAGCTCAAATTACTTTCAATGGCCTTATCGACATAAGAAAGAAAAATATTACTCAGTACCGGAGCCACTTTTCACCCAATACATACCCCCGATTTTTGAGTAAGCAGTCTGCCTTGCCATTCAACAACTGTAGCTTTTAGATAAAATGACAACAGCTCCAAAAAGGCTCCCACCGAGATTCCGCATTTCGAAATGAATTATTCCTCATCGTTAGCATCTATTATACATTTGCTGACACACTGCAGAAGGGTATCGTGCGGAAGAGAGTAAAATAAGTTCTGTACATCGACACTAAACACGTTAAACAACCCGTTACACAAGTGCCATAATCCCGGGTTGATATTGAAAGCAGAGAAGAAAAACAAAAAAGACAAAAAAAACAAAAACAAAAAAACGGGTGTGAAGTAAATCCTGATTTAAAGTTCGTCCCTTGTGCCAATGGTGTGGTGTACAGGGTTCCCTTCACGTGCGGCAAGAACTATATAGGCCAGACGGGAAGATGCCTAAATTCCCGCCTGCGTGAACACAACACCTCTTTGAAAGG
Organism: Amblyomma mixtum; assembly: GCF_055824585.1. NCBI lineage: Eukaryota > Metazoa > Arthropoda > Arachnida > Ixodida > Ixodidae > Amblyomma > Amblyomma mixtum. Next base: position 176,512,329 of record NC_143014.1, read on the forward strand.
GCCCCGTCCTCGAACCTAGCCTTGCACTACAAAAAATGTGGTAGTAACACCTCCGCGCCTGCTGCCCAACAATGCATTCCACTTTTTAACGACACAAAGGTCTTGTACAATCACAAAGATAGATTGACTAGGGAAATTAGCGAAGCATTTCATATTCAGAAAAACCGCGACACATGCGTAAGCACCCCATCCGTCCTCGTTCATGATTGTGAGATGTCGTTTCTTGAACATCATGGGTGCTTGCGACATCTTATCAGTGTTGTTGGCGTCGATCATGCGTGCTCCTGGTTTTTGTAGAGTATATTTTTTGCGTTCCGTGGAATAAACCTTCAGTTGCTAGTCAGCGCCTGTCCCGTCGTCTTCTTTTCTTGTGTCCCTGTTCCTGCGCTGTGTTTTTTTCTCATGTGTCAGCCCCCTTCCATGTCTTCTCGCACGACATGGTCAACGTATGCATCCTTCATTGACTTTGTCCTTATCTGCATTGCTGTTGTTCCATGTATGGAATATTTGAGTTACTTGTGATAGTGACCGCTGTTATGCCAGCTTTCAATTGATTTTCTTAGCATGGTATTGGAAAGGGTCATACTGCGACTCAAAGTTTGAGTTGCGACTCAATGATTTTCTGAGGAAATAAACGAGGGATAAACTGCTAGCCAACGCTTGGCACATGTCCTGTTCCTCTTTTGTTTACATTGTCTTGGGAACCATTCGGGAACCGATTCCGAAATGGTGGAAATGGTTCGGTTACAGTCTGTTCAAAAGTGTAACTTTTGCGAGAAGAAAAATACTTTCTTTAAGATGTGAAAGGCCGTCATGCGCCTTCAAGTGGCTTCAGCAGTATCGTTTTTGTTTTTCGCAATGACCTCACAGCCGTCGACGAAGTCAGCGTGCAAAGTTTACTCAGGATTGAGATAATGAGCGGTTCAGTATATTTGATCAGCTAATATCTAACGCACAGAAAACGCCGACACATGCGCAAGTACACTACCCTGACTATAAGTATTCGTTATAAAAAAATCTCGTTTCGAATACAAGCCTGGATAACGAAAATCGGCGAAGTACGTGGATTACCACCTCTAATTAAGTGAGCCAAAGTGTTCAAAGAAGAGCCTTCGGCGAGTGTTACATCTCGATTTAAAATGATGGCGTAGTCACGGCCTGATTGTCATCTGTCATAATTCGAGTTTCGATACGAGGCGACAGTGGTCACTGCCGCTTCACACTCACTGCTTCCTTTTGTCCGCATTTGTATCGTGGAGATCAGCCTTGTTTTTTTTTTTTCTCATCTCCAGATTTTGTCCAAGTCGCGAGAGGTTCCCATGCTCAGTGGCGGTTGTTCAGGGCAGTGGTCGGAGTAACAATGCCTCTTTGCACCAGCGGTCGGTACTGAAAAAATAGTGGTTCCTGACAATTCGCGTTGCCCCTTCATCTTCAGGGCATTGTACTGCATGTTCTTTAATGCAACTTCAGCAGAAGAAGAACCCTTAGGTTACAAATTATTACCATTAACCCAGTGTGCCTTAGCAGTTGTATGCATTGGTGCTAAACGTGATGCATTCATTGCTGAGCATTTTTCTGAGCAATCAGGACTGCTTGCATATTTATAAACACCTGCACCACAATTTAAAAAGAAGTTGGTTCGTTGTTCACTTTTCTCCATTGTATAATTATTATCAGGTTTGTATAATTATTATTATAATTATAATAATAATATTATAATATAATTATTATCATTGTATAATTATTATCAGGGGATGTGAACGGGCATAATGTTCAAGTAACGCTCCAGTGCTCTGCGATGTATTTGAAGTTCCTGCAGAAGTTGCCGAGTCATGGCACTCGTTAATTCTTTCACTAGGTCATTTCTAGGAATTGCATAAAAACTGTCGATAAGCCGATGATAGAAAGTATAAAAACTTCCTATGTACTTGAGTCTTTTGAATACCGGTGGCCATTTGTCGGAAGACGGTTGATAGGTTGGTACTAAGAGGCTTAACGACAAAATGCTCAGTTCGTTTTCGCTAGGTTGTTAACATTTTTGTACAGACTTTCTAAAGAATGTCACTAAAATTTTTGTAAGGGCTAGCTGTGTCTTATGAGCGGTCGTGATATGTGCTGTCTTCTTTTTTTCTGGACCCACGTCGCAGGTGTGTACGAGACGCCTGCTGGAACCGTCCTGCGCGCGGCTCACCTGGACCTCGAGGTCTTCGCCATGGATAAGGTATGCGTGGGGCCTTCTTTTTACAACTACCGGTTCTCTGTTGCCAATCCGGCTTTACACTGCGTTCACGAGTCTTCAAAACGGCAGCCGCGAATGCGTTCTGCTGCTGAACCTGAGGCTGCGCGTCTGACAGTGAGGCCGTAAGGAGATCATTTTGACTTAAAGCGAAATGCCAACATCTGCGAATTGGCATTCCGGTGTTCCAATGAAAATACATTTGTGGCCGGTGCTAACCTTAACTTAGCACAGTGATGGCCTCTAAAGCGCGCTTTATAGGAACTAGATGTCATTAGCTGCTTACGCCGCACACGATATATAGCAAATGAAAACAGCGCGTCGCTACAGATCCGTGTGCGAATTTCTGGTTTTCACATTACTTGTGCAGCGCAAGTAGAATAAACGCATTTCATCTGTAACAATTATAATGTTAAAATTCTGTGTCATTACATTAAAATGGAAGGGGCACACTTAAGCAAAGCCGGAATACCGTTAAAATGCTGTGCTGTCTTCTGACAAACCAGGAGGTTTTCAGAGATGTCATTTGGATATATTCCATCGATACCCAACACATTTTATTTTCGTACGGTTCTTTCTTTGTTTAGCCGCCGCGGTGGCTCAGTGGTTATGGTGCTCGGCTGCTGACCCAAAAGACGCGGGTTCGATCCCGGCCGCGGCGGTTGAATTTCTTTGGAGGAGAAATTCTAGAGGCCCGTGTACTGTGCGATGTCAGTGCACGTTAAAGAAGCCCAGGTGGTCGAAATTTCCGGAGCCCTCCACTACGGCGTCTCTCATAGCCTTAGTCGCTTTGGGACGTTAAACCCCATAAACCAAACCAAACCTTTCTTTGTTTCTTCGCGCGGCTAAGGACACTTTGACAAGTACAGATACAATGGACGGCCGCGTGGTCTTTTGCCCTACTTTCAACAGTGACGACTGAGAGCATCTTTGTTTGAAAACTTGCGTCTATGGTGCAGACGCACCTTCGCTCGATATGTGTTTGGTTTTACATACAGTCATTAAATTAAGCTTATTAAGGAAAGTTTCTCGCCTTCCATTCTTGCAGGAAGTTAGGAGGATCAAGCAGGGACTGTCCTTGGAGTTTTCCCGCCAGGTTTACGCAGGTGAGAAATCCTCTTTTGTATATTGCCCCTGACTTCGAACCAAGTCCAAGTTTCTTAGAAAGCAATTTTATTTTTGAGGCAAATGTGGAATATTGTAAAGCACTATTATAGAAATATTGAATGTAATGGTTCGTTCTTCCGATATGTAGCAAAATCTTTCTTTTAAAGTTTGTCCATCGCTTGCATCCAGTAGTTAAAGGTGCACTGAAGAGGAATCTGAACTTGTCTTTTTGCCGCGGGAACTCGATCTACACGTTCCTAGCATTCTTAGAAACTGCGACTTATTGCCCTGTGTGGCCGATTTCCCAAATTAAATCGAATTAACGGCCGGCTCCCGCCCTTTTTTTTTTAATTCTGCCTCGTACGGTGGGCGGAGTCGACCAACGCGTGGAGTGCCTTTCACCCAGTCCCGTGGCGGCTTGCCGCTCTGCCATCGGCGGAGTAATACGTAGTAGTCCGTAGTAGCAAATAGTCCGCGCGTATTTTTATTTCTGCGGGCTTATTTTGCGGCTATATTATCTGCGAATGAAACTATTTATTCATGGAAACCTAAAAAACAAAATAAAGCGAAAGCAAAGCCTCCACGGAGCTGGCTGAAAAGAACTTCACGCGTTGGTCGACTCCGCCCATCGTACGAGGCAGAATTAAAAAAAAGGGCGGGAGCCGGACGTTAATTCGATTTAATTAGGAATATCGGCCATACAGGGCAATAAGTTGCAGTTTCTAAGAATGCTAGGAACGTGTAGATCGAGTTCCCGCGGCAACAAAGACAAGTTCAGAATCCTCTTCAGTGCACCTTTAAGACTGCCATAAAAAACCAATTGGGTACATTTTTGACGAAGGCAAGAATGATAATGGCAATAAAATGCAAGCCTGCCGAGGGGAGATTAGCGGATATATTGATTGTAATAGCGTAATGTTACGATGTGTAAAAAAATTGCTGTCATAAACAATTTCCAGCTGAGAAATGCGCTTGTTCAGAATTTCTGGGCATGTGGATTCATACATCAAGGTTTTGTAAGAAATAATTTCAACGGCAGCTGCCGTTATGCGCCGGAATTGCAGCGAGATAGCGGTGGCTAGTTGTACGCGCCCGAAGCCTTACGATCAAAGCACTCAGGCATTTGAGCTTCATTTTAGCTGTAACCCGTTCGGTAAGCGACAGACCGACCCTCAATGATGCTGCCTGTACCTGTGTTGTTTATAACTACGCTCTTAATCGCCTCGTTGGTCTGTAACATAAGGTGTCAGGGTTAAGCGACCGGCTAGCGCTGAAATTCGTAGCATCTTCGATGGTCGGCCGGTAATTTTTACAAACCTCACTTTGCTCATTCTTTTGCACTATCTGCCCCGAAGGATTTTTTTTTTTTTACATAGCCGCCACAACTAAAGCGCGCACTGAATGCTGCTTACGAATTAGTCCTTGCACTTCGCGCTTCAAATGAACGTAACCATCGAAAAAGCTAACTCGTGACGTGCTGCATTATTAGAGTTCGTCTCCTGAACGGTACTGGGATGTCCAAGTGTTCCTTGCATCTTGCTTCCTGCTTCGGTCACACTCGGGGCAGGTAAGAGCACTTACTTTTAAAATGGCATAGTGCGTTATGCCTCCCTGCGCGACGCTGTTTCCCACTGTGTATCAGCGGAACTCTCAACACAAGGCAGTGTGTGAATTTTTTTCTTTTATTTCGCTGTCTCGTAGTGCACTTTACTGTGACTAATTCAGTCGCTTAGGGTTTGACGCCATACATGTGCTTGGTTGTCTTATACATAGTTTCAATGCTAACAATTTACCGGATATAAACTTTCGGTCTATATAGACGTTTCACAACCCTTAGAGCAACTGATCTTTTGGGGCTTTGGGGAGAGCGCGGGGGAACTTAAGCCTCTACTCTTTTGTATTATACAAGCATAGCTCAGTGCTCGATGTGGCGGCGGCCTTCGATTTCTTTTTGAAAAGATAAAAGAGAAAGGGCCATGTGGTGCCGGTAGTATCGCGCGCAGAATCTGAGTTGTGAAAATTACGCTTAAAACGATGGGCGAATTTAAACACATTAAAAAAGGAGTCTCTGTTATTAATAACCTAGGATATGCGAGAAAACAGACTACCAAGATGCCGAGGAGTCATGCCTATGCCGGTTCTTCCAGCCGAGTGTAAGCCGCCGCAAGAGCGGTGAACGAAAGAAACACAAACAAGAGAGGCTCGCACGAGCGTGGTATAACACCAAACCGTGCATTTAAGAGTCCAGTACTGCCTCCTATGTATAGTATCCAAGGCTTGGATTGCGACCCGAAAACGCTCAGAGATACGCTTAAATGGAGCAAAACTAGAGACTATGCGTGCTATTTCTGGCTGCATTTGAGCTTCTTGGGACATCACACGCTCTTTTCCAACTTTTAACGGAGTAAGCAGAATGCCGGAATGCCAATTACGCACAGGCAGAGCAACACTGGAAGCATGTTTTGTGCTGGAGTGAGAGTTGGGTGCAGAGGGGATCCTAGAGTTTTATCGCGTCAAATGGCTTCATGGTGCTAATGAACTGCATTTTTTCTTACGTTCATCATTATTCGGGCATCATGCCACATGAATGCAGGTCTGTGGTACAGCCCAGAAGCGGAGTTCACGAGGAAATGCATCGAAATGTCGCAGAGCTGCGTGACCGGCAGGGTCCGCCTGGATCTCTACAGGGGCCAGGTCTACATTAGGGGCCGCTGGGCTCCCAACTCTCTTTACAACCAGGAACTGGTTAGGTGAGCTGGAAGAACCATGTCCCACTGTTCCAGGGCATCACGCGGGCAGAGGACATTTATTTTGGGTTCTTTACAAAGCCCTAACATATTAAATATTCGATGACATCACCTTTGGTGTTTTAACTGGAGCGGCTTTGTTGAGAATGTTTTGGGCGCATCCTCAACCGTGGCCACTCTCTGAAGTCATGTGTGGGTCAAATTGTAGCGCGTTTCATGTTGACGACAGTTATTAAGGTATCCGAGTCATTTAGTTATGTGGTCTCGTTGCTGCATTAATCGACAGCCCTGTAAAAAATTTAACGGTTTTTATTCCATAGCGGGCTATTCAGTGTAGATATTTATGGTCTTGTGTATCCAGACAAATTGAAGCTTTAACCCAGGAGGCTAATTTCAGCAACACTGAAATGCATAAATGTTCGCAGCAAACCCATGACACCAGCAGTAGCTAATTCTGGTGAGGGCCACTTTTCCATCGAGCTTAGAAAATATGAGTGCAGTAATGAAGGTGTGCTTCAAAAAAAGGAACAGTACCCTGGCTTAATCCCTCATTCTTTCTTGAGAAAACTTCTTGGGTTTACTGTTCGCCTCGTAATAGTCCCGGTTTTTTACTCGTACAGCTTTCAGAAGTGTAGCCTCAGATTATGCCTTTAAAGGTCCGTGTTGGCACTTTGTCAGCTTGTTCTCTCTTTGACAGCATGGACGTTCAGGGAGATTACACCCCCTCCGATGCTGGCGGATTCATCAAGATCCAAGCTCTCAGGTGAACCATTCTCTTACGTATAGCATAAGTGCCGTTTTTGCTGCATCGGACAAAATCGGTATGAGAATGCTTGCCGCATGAACTGAAAAGTAGACATACGATGCGAATAATGTGTTCTGAACGTGACTCCCATTCCGAGAAAAGAAAACAATAACTAAGTAACGATATCTTTCCCGGCTCTGCAGGGGTCCTTTACCCACTTCTTTCGCAACAAAGGGGGAGCGGTGGGAGGGTATTAACTTGGTACCGCTGTCATTGTTAATAGTTCGTTCAGTGAATTCCTTTGAAATACTTGCAAAGGCAGGATCAGCCGCAGCATTTTCGGCATCGACTGTATTCAACACACGATAGTCATGGTACACCCGGACCATTCTTTGACAGTATCACATGTGTGTCGATTAAACGACCTTACATCGGTCTGTAATGAAGCGAGGCGGCGGAACGGGCGAGAATACGCATATGCGCGGAAAATTCAAGCCGTCATCGGCCTGTTCTTCTGCTCCGCTTTGCGACAAATCGCCGTTCTGCAATTCGTTTGACAGTCGAGTGATACTGTTAAAGAATTGGCCGGGTGTACATGCAGGTATCCGCATGTAGTAGGTTCCCCAACCTTTGAAGCGATAGCTTCACTAGGCCATGTAAAGCCAAGGTCGCCGTGCTTTCAGTTTTGACCTTGAAGCGAGCCAGAGGTGAAACCATGAAGAGCTTGCGGTGTTACTATGGTGTGCTACCCCATGGTACCCAAGGTCACGGTAAAAAGAGGATGGTCGTGTGATATGTGACGTCATCCCATGCGTGGCATGACGTGACCCACGTGACTGATGACGTCATAACTTGTGAATATAAGGAGGAGCGCGTAGCGTCCCCAGGCCATATGCCGCGCGATGGAAGACGACGAACACCCCGCCGTAGCAGCTCGTAGAGTTGTGAAGTTACAACAACAGTATCAAGTATGCTGAATAAAGAGATTTACCCAGCTTAACATGTGCAGCTATCGCGCTTTACTAGGTTTAACTGTCGCTAAACCACGAGAAATTTTTAACACAGAAATTAACACGTTTTGTTCTATACTATAGTACACCAAATACGACCCCTATAGTCTCTCATTTTTTACCCTAGGTTTATTTTTTACTCCACGTTTTAGTGTTGTTTTGCAAGCTGTTGGCGAATGCGCTACCAGATACCTCAGCATAGTGTCATGTAGCGTAAATTGAGTACGTTTTACACAAATTAGCTTCTTGCTTCAGCTTTCAATAAGTTCGTACCCGTATTTTTGTTGACATGAAGAATGTGGACCACATGTTATCGAGCCATATGGGTTGCAACATAAGCCTAGAGCGTTAAAATACTGTTCCTCTACGTAGCTCACGAAAGGTGGCCACTCGGTCGATAGTGTACATATGCTTTGCATATATACACTAGCCTTGGAATAAGGCATCGGAAGGCCTAGGAATAACTCCGGTAAGCTCGGGTAAGAAGAACTTTTTTAGTTGGGATATTTGGTGCATGTTGTAAGAAAAGAACTGTAGCGCAACCAAGACGTACACAAGAGAGGACCACATAGGACTTTAGCGCTAGTCCTGTGTGGTCCTCTCTTGTGTACGTCTTGGTTGCTCTACAGTTCTTTTCTTACAAGCTCGGGTAAGCCCGGAGGAGAGTCTTGCCAGCGGAAGCCAATGGGAGGAAGCTTGGGTAAGCTCGGCATCCGCTCATTCCTCCCTCTCAGGGAACGGTACAGCCCACAACAGCGCCTGAGAGCTAGCGTACCGGGCAAAGGGGGAAGACGGAGGCGGCAGTATATAACTTTCTGAAGGATATACAGACCGCATACCATGAACTTAGGCAAGCCCACCGACTTGCCCGTAAACAATATCCTGCCAGCCACAAAACCCTAACTGAAGCATAAGAACACACCTGGCGCCGATTACAGACAAATGCGCACCCATAGCCCACAATTTACTCGCACGTTCACCCAGTCAAGTACGCCGGTACATCTATAATCTGCCCTCAGCCAGCCAACCTCGCGCGTATGATGAGGGGTTGCTCAAATTTAGGTAGCGCTTCTGGTTCTCATAAGTGTCACCACGTGGCGCACTGCTTTGAACATCAAAAAATAACACGTTGACATCATCCGTGACGTCAGAAAGAAAGAAAATGACCGAGTGACTGCAGAACAGAACGTGACAGGCTGCTAGGCTTAGCCGCACTTGTTGGGAGCTGTCCCGAATTCCTGGTAATGCGCTGGTCATGTACCACTTTGGCTGGCTACACCGCTAAAATACCAATCGTGGCAAGGCGTAAAAGAAAAAAAAAATGGCTGCCGGTTTATTATTGCTGAGCACAAAATATTCTGCAAAAGCACAGTTTTTTGCATGTGGACACCACCACCACGTACAGCCTTTGCCAAAAGTAACCAGGCTGCATGGTTTGCTTCTCATTAGAATAGTAGAGTCCTTACGGCTTCCCTAAAGATCAAAAAGTTCTTTGGAGGTGAGAACAGGAGTTCTCCTTACCATACAGTGATTTAGGGCTTGTGGGCTGCCATAATAGCTTCAATACGACTGAGAAGCAAACTGCCTAGCCTGGTTAATTTTGGCGAAGACTGTATCTGAGAGCGCGACTGCTGTGTCCGCTGACCAAGGGAGCCCGTTATGCACACCTTCAACTTTTTCATCGTCAATGCCAATTTACCCAATGTGCGCCGGCGGCCTATGCTTCAGTGCTGCGTTTCTGCTTGGCTTATGGGGTTTAACTTCCCCAAGCGACTCAGGCTATGAAGGACGCCGTAGTGAAGGGCTCCGGAAATTTCGACCACCTGGGGTTCTTTAACGTGCACTGACATCGCACAGCACACGGGCCTCTAGAATTTCGCCTCCATCGAAATTCAACCGCCGCGGCCGGGATCGAAACCGCGTCTTTCGGGTCAGCAGCCGAGAGCCATATGAGTCACCGCGGCGGCTACGCGTTTCTGCAGCAATGTTGTCAACGCCAACGCGTACTGCTCTAGTGCCGTGTTTCTGCCACAGCGTTGTGCACGCCAACGCATGCAGCGCACACCTCTCTGTCACTACAGCCACATAGCGTATAGCGCAAAGCGCAAATATTACTTTGATAGTAGAATTAGTTGATTGGAAAACGATGTGCGATGCACAGCGCGAGTGTGTGTTGCATGCAGTCTAACACGAGGGGTGGTTGACTGCGGCGATAGCCTAGTGCTCTCGTGCAGTGGCCAGTGAAGCTTATCTGTTCGTACCACCTCGGGTTCGAATCCCAGTCGTGGGTATTTGTTTGATTTATTCTTATTTCTTCATTTCACTTGGCAAAACCCAAAAACATCGCAAGACCTTGCTCGGGGTTACCCATCGGAATAGTGCTTTTGCACTAAAATCATAACGGCGGCGAGACTCCATGCTGCAGCTTGAAATATTTTCAAGCGAACTTCCTTGAACTCAGCTCGGTCTAGCGGAATATTTCGTAAAACGTTCTTTGTGCTGCGCACTTTGCAGGCTGCGCAAACACAACGAGGCATGTGCGCTGTCGCGTAGGGTGAACGGCAGCTGTGCGGTCGTTGCGCAATCGTCGCAGATGTAGTCGTCGCGTTTGTCAAGCGTCCGAACCCACATGACAGAATGCACTTCAACCCCCACATAGACCACGCACACCTGGTTAACACTGTTCCTGGCAACCGGTACACGTGACACCTTTCGGCGACTCCATCAGGGAGTGCTGAGCCTATAGTGACAACTGTCACTTTAATTTTGAGATCCAGGAGTCAGTGTTCTCTTCTACGCGTTTTTTAGTAAGTCATGAAGGTTTTACGCGAACTGGATGATTATCGAAAAAAAAAGACGTGCCTTGCGCAACTCGTAACTACTTTGTTCGGTGGCCACCGCTGCGGAGTACAAGTGTAGGAAGTGCGGGAGCATGGCGCGTGCACCGACGGTACAGACAAAAAAAATAAAATAATGCAACACTGGGGGTTCTTATAAGGCGTGACACTTACAAAGGCAATTTCACTTGCGTACAACGTTACTGACGTTTCACTGATACAGTCCAAGCCATTTCTTCTTTTTGAAGAAAAAACTTTGCCTTACCTCTCGTACTATCACCGAAACGTCAGTAACGTTGCATGCAAGTGAAATCGCCTTTCTAAGTGCATTGCCGTAAAAAAAGGAAAACAAAATATTATGTTGTATTATTTTTCTATTTCCATGTTTTCGGCTCAAGCGTCATGCTTCCTCTTGTATTTATTTGTGATCGCGCCTTCGAATAAATCAGTTGCGAATAGCCTTCGTCCTCTTTTCCTTCCTGTGGCGTCGCAAAACATTCGTAGCTAATTACTACAAAAAAAAAATAGCGTGAACTAGGCCGACAACATATCTTACTCCATGGCAGTGCCTATAAGAGCTGGCCACATTTCTGAGAATTTGCAACCTTTTGTTTCAAAGAACCACGCTAAAGTAAGGAACAGAATAGGACAGCCGATGCGGAGCCACTACAACATTTTTAAGAAACAGTCACATATCCGCCATGATGGCTCATTGTCTATGGCATGCTATTGAGATCGAGTTTGGAGATTTGGCTTAGGCGTATATAAAGACACGCCGCGGTGGCTTTACGCTTCTGAGCCCAGGATCGTGGGGTAGAATCCCAGCTACGGCGATCGCGTTTTCGTGTAGGTGGAGTACAGATGACGCCTGTTTGCTGTGGCGTTATCGGTGCAAGTTAAAGAACACCAGGTGGTCGAAATTAATCCGGAGCCCTCTGCTGCACTCTCACATCCCATGTGTGGCTTGGACGTAAAACCCCACATACGACAAGGTGGATGTATTAGGTGTTTTTTGAGCATTTAATCCTGTACAGCGCGCAAAAGTGTCTAATGTTAAATTTTTCGTTTAAAACGAAACTTGTAGCCAGCACATGAGTGGCTTTTGTGTTCTCAGCAACTTGAACAGCCAATGATTCCGTTACTGAAAGGTTCGTTCTTTTCTTATTTTTTGCAGGCTTAGGGAATGGCATCGTGTCAAGAGTGCGCAGCAGTAGTCTTCAACGAGTGGCAACGGCATGCATGGCGACTTGGAATTCAAACATAATAACAAATGACACATTTACTTTCTTTAGCACAAGTACAAGTTCTTCTCGTCAATGTTTGTATTGCGCAGTCCCTTGCTTAACGAAGTACGACGGACTTGCCCAGCAACAGGCACTCTTGAAGTAATTACCTCTATCACTGAATGCTTCAAAACGACTTTCATGCTAGCAACACCGTGGAAGACGCATTGAAGACACTTCAACAAAGCGGGAAGAAGTGGTCGTTTATAGCGTTCAGAAATAAAGCTGGTGATTAGAACACCGCATGTGGTAAGCTGAGGCCATTCATTCCAGTCCCAGCGGTAATCTGCAGCATATTCTGCCACCTTCTTTCAACGCATGCCCGTAAAAAATAGCAGTTATTCTCATAATTTATTCCCTAAAAGCTCTGCTTTTCTTTTGTACTTTAGCAGGTGTTGGTAACTGTTCGTCCCTCTTTAAGGCAAACGTCGGGCAAACTGAGTCGCTTTCGAGGAGTTTAGGACGTCTAGATAACTCTTGACAAAGCACAGATGTGCGTAGTTTGAGGGTGTTTTCCGGGGAGGCTCAAGAAACACCGGGGCGATACTTATCGTCCGATACGCACACGCTGTAGTACAAGAGCTGGAAATGCCGAGGAAAAAAGGGTCTTATCCACTTGATGCACTTTGAAGCCATTTGACCTTCATGACGGCACGGAGGTTAAGCGCTGGTGGTCCTGTCTTCCAGTTTGAAGCAGTCCAGCTCCTTGGGAGAGGCCATGCCATGAGTCGGGCATACCTTGTTTACAGCGGACGTGACATGCTTTAGACAGCTATCTGTGACGCGTAGGGCATCCAATCGATGACTGAGCTTTCCTTTTATTTCCTCTACTTTGAAGTTTACGAAAGCAACAGCCTTCGGAATGTTCAAGATGGTACAGCTTCTAAAGAACAGTTTGCTTTTCCCTTGTGATTAGTATCAAATATGATTTTTAAAACTTTTTATATTTTTTCGAAATATCGGACACTGCTCTCGTCAACTATTCACGTCCAATGTGTCGCATGTTTTTGTGCGAATGTCTCGTAGTTTTTACTCAGCATGGTGATGTAGAGCTTCATAGCCAAGTTTTTGTGTATATTATGTTAAGAAGCTACCGTCTTCGCAAAAAGTAATCGGGCATCGGTGGTTTGTTTCTTAACCGCGTAGCCAAGCACTTATGGCAGCCATTAAGCTATGAATCTGAGTATAGTAAGGTGAACCCTTGTCTTCACATTCTAACACCTTTCGGTCTCTAGGGGTGCCGTACAGGGTCCGTTATACGGTTGAGAAGCGAAAACCTGTTGCTTGGTTACTTTCGGCAAAGGGGGTACGTCGTGTGGGTGAACATCCTTGTACCTCAGCATACCGACGCTTTCGCAATGTGCGCTCAAACATTCTGCGTTCCAGGATGGGCGTTCCAACGGGCTGTAGAGCTGTGGATGTCGTATGAGACACAATGGCGGGACTGTCTGAGAAATTCGGGCATGGCGCAGCGCATTTGACCTCTCTGCAACCGAATTTACTACGTATGAGGCACTGCAGAGGGACCGCACATGCATGCGCCTTCAGTCCTGAGCTCAGTTCACTATTTTTGCAGTGTGCGTGCATGTGTCAGGGGAGAATAAGCGGAGTCTATTGTCCCTCCTTCCCTCCCCTTTGCTTTCTAACGCGTGTCATGCTTATAGGTCTTACACCATAGCTTCAAAGGGAAGGGGAATGAGGGGCTCGTTATAAATATGACAGAAGCCAACAGCCACTGCCCCTTGGTTTCTGTGGCTGTTGGCTTCTGTCATATTTATAACGAGCCCCTCATTCCCCTTCCCTTGTTTGCTTAATTGCTTAGCGAGGGCCTCGGTTCTGGCAGCCTTGATGCCATAGGAGGCATAAGAGGGTTCTCACGCAGCTTCCACCCTCTCCGTTCGATGGCGTTCTACGTCACACTCTGCGGTAACTCAGGACGTTCTACGTCCGCCGCTTATGAACGTGGGTGGCGCTGATGAACACTCTCAAGGTTAGGTTACTGGTAAACATAAATACCCCCGAAAGCAGAAGATTTGACAGCCGTCGCCGTAGCTCAGAGGTAGAGCACCGGACGCGTAATTCGGAGGTCGTGGGTTCGGATCCCACCGGCGGCATATGGTTGTTTTTTCTTCTGCTTTTCTAATCAATTTTCTTTCAGCGATAACATATTCAGTAATATTCTAAATTGATCAACACCACAAAATAAATAATTAAAAAAAAAATCCCCTGTGCCCCTTGGTTTCTGTGGCTGTTGGCTTCTACCATAGCTTCAGGAAACAGATGTACAAGTTGTAGCCGATTCTGAGCACGCAGCTGCCGCGTGGGACTGGTCGTTTTGTGCGCCACTCGTCTGCTCACGGTTGTCTTAACTGGTCAGTCCGGCACCTCTGTAATCTTGTTAGCGCTTCTTACCCGCGCATCGAATAGGTGCGCTTGTTCACGAGAGGTTTAGGAGCTGCAGCTGACTACTTGGGCTTTGTGTCCCAAGGTGAAAACACGTTAAATCTCAGGTGCTCACCTGTCTTGTGATGACCTTGTATGTATAGTTACAAGAAATGTCAAAGGGAACACAAAGTTTTCACACACAAAAAAAATCACTTCTTCATCGGAACTGAAGTATTATGGCGATCATTCGACCTGAGAAGTGTGCTTGTTACAAGAGAGATTTAGCATAGCGCGGTCCGCTACTGCGAACCGGTTCCTCGGAGGCGCCAGCTACGCATGCGCAGATAGCCCCGAAGGGCGTACACCTACAAATGCGCAGGCTCAGTTGAGTCCTCGTGGAAGCGGATAATAGTGGCAGATCGCGGATCGCGATGTGCTAAATTTCGGTTGACCTTTGTGAATTAATCTCTGATTGCACGATAAAAGTTGATCTTTTTCATAGTGCTTGTACTAGTACTTCACTGCCACCGTGGCATCGCTGTAATCAACGCCCGTACACTGCGCGCACACTTCGAAGCGGAAAAGAAGAGCCCACCAATTTCAATGAAGTCACGTAACCACTCATCAAGAATCAGCAGGTTGGTCATCATACAATACAAATTAAGTAACGTATTTATCAAGAAGTTTGACCACGAAGTTTATCGCCATTTTTATAGTGCTCCTGGATATTTGATACCTTAAGGAGACAACGCGGGCACGGCGAATGCGCACAACTATCAATGCGGGTCACTCGGTAGTTATACAGATCATACCAAAAAGCGTGCATTCCGTATGTTCCTTCTCTCTGGGAAACCCCATCTTTAGTATGGAGGGGAGCTAGAAAAGTTGTGGTTGGGTAGCTTGAGAGAGGAGGAGAGGATCGAAAAATGTACCAGTTTTCAAGAAAGTTTTTTTTTTATCATGCTTCTGCCGGTCTGTATATAATGCAGCTTTTTTCCCTGTATATTTAATACCACTCGGGCATTACACAGAATGAAGGAAGGTAGGGTGGGGGTACAGTAAAAAAATTACGCCTTGACATGCGTTGTGAGTTCTAGCAATACGCCACAGTACAGAACGTGAAAGTAGATTTTGTCAGATTCATCTGGTTGCTCAGCGGGTGAAGAGGACTACAGACAAGTGTAGCACATTTGGGCAAAAGGCGCAAAACATACTTCTGATACATACGCAATCAGCAGAGCGGTTGTGCTTGTTAATGAACTCAAATGAGGGCAGTGTATGCGACCACCCGAAGCTACCATGATCTACGGTAGCCTGTTCTCAAAATATATGTAAAATGCTTAGCCTTTATGTGTTCTTTCGCCTTTGGGAACAACCAAAAGTCCAGTTATGCGAAGTTGGGGCCGTAAGGTGGGCAACGCAGAACAGCCGTCCTAATGCTTCTACAACAGCCTGCAAAGACTAGTGCAATAAAAGAGCACCACGACTGGTGTGAAGTACGTTAAAAATTTACCCTTTCGAGACACCCTCTTCCCTCGCCTTGAAATTACAATACCTTGTAGACGACACCACGTCTCTACCGGCAAACCCTTCATGCCACCAAGTTAATCTTGTCACAGCCTCCAAAGACGCTGTGAGGCACCTTAAGAAACTCAGCGGTACACTTCAGGTTTCCCAGTCCATTCATGCTGCTTGCCGTTCTATACCCTGTGCCTATACGTATTCCCTGGGTACAGGTTCTCACCGATCTGAACATTGTACAAGCTGATATTCCTTTGCGTGAAACACATCCCTGACACCCTCCCTACCTCCCTCCCTGCAGACCCACTCCTCACCCATCTCAGCGCGTCTGCCTCCATCATGCAACGTACACGCGCCTACTTTCCTTTGTGCACGTACCCCTCCGCTGCAATCTTCCTCGGCTGAGGGTCGGAGTAGCCGTTTCCCCGGGGGTTCGCCACCATTGGCACAAGCGAATTTTCCCTGAACCTGACCGATGCCCTCATTGTGAAGCATCTGGCTTTGAGGTTGACATGTCGACGATGATTTTTGCCAACCAACCCCCCCCCCCCCCCCCCAAAAAAAAAAAAAAAAAGACGGAAACACAAGGGAGAACCACACAGGACAAGGGCCGGCAAAAATCCTCTTCAACATGCCATACCAACAGGCCCACCATTCAGCCTTGCTAGAAGTTCATGTGCGCCACCTCCTATGAACATGCCCTGAGACTTTAGCAGTGCGCACCCGGTTTCTCCGTGAAGCTTGGCTGTGGGAGCATGATGACAATCATTTCGGCTAGCGGATAGTGGACGAAGCCTACTATAGCACAGTTTGTGCGATTATTTGCACACAGCCTGACAGCAGGCGTATATTTAACCCGTTCTTTTTGTATTTTGCTTATTTTATGCCTTGTGTGGCGTACTACATTAAAAAAAGAAAGGCTACATCGAAAAGTGATGGGCTTTTGGGAAATAGGTGGGAAAGAGGACATCGCAACTTTTTATTTTATGTGACATCTTTCATGATGTGCTGCAGAATTTTCACTGGAAGTGAGAACCTTTTCAGAAATTCCGCTTATTGGTGTCTCTTGCAACGCCTTCCAACTTTCTAACGGGAACTTTTTACATATCTCCAGCAATTTGAACAGGTTAAGTTTTATCTCTTTTCTTAATTAGAGATATAAATACTCTTGCGCTTAAGACCGTTAAAATAATATTCAATTTTATCTAAATAAACCAGCACGAATGTTTCAACTTTGGTTCCGGTGATATGAAACACCTTGCGCTATACATGCACAACTGAGTGCTTGTCAACGCCCGAGTACACTGCAGGATTCGCTTGTGATTACACTTCCATAGCATCTTCGTGATGTCACTCTATACGTCGCTTGTGCCCCTCAGTTCAGACCGCAGAAAGGAGCGAGTTTTATTTGATGTACCGTTAGTCATTTGACTGTTGGACGCTTAACTCAACGTCGCATGTGTTTTGAAGTGAAAAGCTTCACTAGGCTAGTCAGCACCGCGCTTCGCGTGAGCCGGAGCCCAGATTTGCCACTTCTGCGAATACGCGAAACCGAGTGAGTCGCGCACGGCGAAGGTGGCCGCCGCCGCCGCCGCCGCTGACACAAACAAAAATAAAAAAAAGTCACGACAGGAAATAAAATATCATAAATAAAAAAAAAATAAATGAAAGACAAACAGTGCGCCAGGAAACTCTCATATCTCGGTGGACACCCGAACCGCGCTGTAAGGGAAGGAAAATGAAAAGAAAATTGGTTTTAAGGAAAGGAAACGACGCCTGTCTCTGTCATATCTCGGTGGATACCCGAACCACGCCGTAAGGGCCTTAAGGAAAATGAAATGGAACGAAAATTGCTTTTAAAGAAAGCAAATGCCTGTCTCTCATAACTTGGTGTGCACCCGAAAGGAATGCACGCCACAGTATATGTCTCTAAAGCAACCTTCTAAGACAGCAGTGACAGCACCGTATTCACTACACGCGCGTCTCCTCCTCCGCCTCCGTACAAACTTTGTATAGCTAAGACAATACGTTTCGGAAAAGCCAGAAAGCTATACCCTATAAGTATAACCGTAAGTATAACCTTAAGCTAAACCACGAGCATCGCCGCAGCTTTTCGCTTCGAGATATCCAGGCTTAACTTCAGCTAAGCCACAGCCAATGTTTTTTTTTTTATTTTTATCGCCAAATGTAAACGGAACTGAACATGCGCTGAGCTGCATGTGTTCGCTTGAAGCTTCTACGAAACCAACAACGTATGCACAAATTTCGCTAAAGCAACGTTTTATAACCGAACCAAATTATCACCGGAACCTGAACCCTCTTCCAGCAGTATGGAATAAGCAAGTAACAAGTTCATGGGCATGGCTTTACAACACAGCATAACCATGCTACACCCATACATTCACCTGCCTCAAACATGCATGCTCATGCTCATAGACTCGCTATGAATTGTACACTATCTAGTATTAGTGGTCAGTTGCTCAGAACACTGAATTTCGAAACGAATTTCGGCGCCATAGACGCAATCTACGCGGCATTGTCAGTTATGTCAGCCAAAAAAATGTGTGTTAGTTGAAGTGAGTCCTCAGTGCGCGAACAGGAAAAAAAGTACAATTCAGTTCTTCAAATCGATGCTGCACGTAGACTTCTTGTCTGGAATTTTTCTTTTCCCCTCGCACCGATATTTCGATGCTTCGAGTCAATGTTTCATAAATACTGCTGAAACGTTCTACTTCTAATTCTACTGATCTGATTTTTATGGAGCGTTCCATGAAAAAAATTGAGCTGTGGGGAAATAATTGACGAACGAAATTAATTTAGAATCATTTGACCTAGAGGAAATTGGCTTCCTGTCGACTCGCATTACATTCTCCGTAATGATTATCCTCGGGCAAATCTGTCGGGTTCTCTTCAGCTAAACATTCGGTACAAAGCCCGGGTCGTGTATTTCTTCGACACCAGCTACGATGCAGATGTGAGGCAATTTTTTTTTTATTGAAAGGAAAGCACCTACAAAAACATGGTCTTTGTCACGGAAGCTTCCTGGACAAATGTTAGAATGTTGGGCTTTTTATTAGTGTTTAGCTCACCTTTAACTTGCGCTGCGTTATACCACCAGTGCCAAGTGATATAATTTTAGACTGGTTTACAACTTGGATTTCCAGCTGGAGCAAATTTCCTGAAGGACAAAAAGCTGGGCTGGTTTGATTTAATACTGCAACAGCGTGGAAGACAGAGGCGAACAACGAGGCAAGAAAAACACGGCACTGACTAACAACTGAACATTTTGTTATGAAAGAGCAGTATTTGCAGGCTGCAGAAGAAACAAAAATAACGAGCATAATCAATGAACACCCCTGGAAGTTAAAAAGATGACTATAAAAGGTTTCAACAGATACCAGCGTGACAACTTTACACAAGCCCTCGCCCTTAAAACAAAAGCACAAGGTGAAGATGGCACAGTGCATAGTCGTAGTCAGTATATGCCTTGCAAGCACAGTTTTCAGGAACGCAATCACATTTTTACGCAGGTTCACTGAAGCCTTTGCCACGCACGCTGTACGAATGTAGCGGGGCGGGCAATAGCTTATAAGGTGACATTTATAGTGTGGCTGTCCAAGACAGTTTCCACCACTTGATTTTCGAGTCGTTCCTGGTATTTGCTTAGAGTCTTGTGCTTGCTTAACCTGCACGATACGCGTGTGACACGCAATTTTGCTTAACAAGCAGTAATTTTTGGCCCTTTTTTCACCGGTGGCGTGCATTCCGGAGATTCCGGAACTGCGGGAACCTCAGATGGCTTAAAGATGTAAAATTGAAACGACCGATAAATTCATCATATACGCTGACGATAGCATCATTCTGCGGTCCTGTGCAGATTCATGTGATTTAGAAGAGTGATGCAATCAAACATGACCCCACGATCACGCACAGCTGTAGAAATATCCTAGTCCATGCATCTGCTTAAGCGCGTCCAGCCTCTTTGCATTTAACATCAGTGTCGCCCAGGTTTACTCACGCCAAATCCCCAAAAACTCGTATCCCCCGCATTTTTTCTCTTCATCTTTCAAAGCAGACAGAGGCAACAGTACTAGCTTTCTTTTTCTTTTTTTTTCTTTCATGCTGCCTCAAATTCGTCATGCGAGGATCGGACGCGAATTTTACTGTAACGAATGACCGTTAAGCGCTTTGCTTACGTGTACATGCATTCGCACGCGTGAAGACGATGGAAAACGGCTGGTTTTTGCGGCCATCGCTCCTGCCTTTATTTTGCGCCGGCGCAAACCTAAACGAATTGCCTTTGCCGTTTTCGCCGTTCCGAAACAGTTTATGGAAATCAAAGGACGCCCCCCCCCCCCCCCCCCCAACAAAAAAGAAAAAAGAAAAAAAAAGTCCAGTAGGAAAATAGTAAGTTCCCGCGAGGCCCAACCGCAATCGTGTTTGCGGTGCGGTGTCCGCAATTGTGTTTGGAACGACACCACAGAATGCATGACAGAAGTGTTGACCAACACGCGCCCGCGGAGCGAATGGTCGCAGTGAACGAGGTCCCGTTCGCGTGAGGGGAAAGAAAAATGTGTTTGTTTTTCTACGTGCAAAGCGCGACCCGACCCTCCGCGTTTTGAAAGCGACTCAGAAGCTCGCGTTTCAGTGGTACGGCCGTAAATCGTCCGGGCCTCGCGTTCGTCGTTTCGTGCAAAGAGCACTGCTGACCGGGACGATGGCATACGGCCGAACATTTGCCAGGGCGGTTTCAGAAAAAGCGGCCTTTTTGAAAGCCTAAGAAATGAAACTGTCACGGCGCTTTGACTCCTGCAAAAGCGCTATTCGCGCTTCGTGCCTTGCAAAGGACGAGGACCAGTAAATTGCAGGGCACGCGAGTCCACGAAGCTTGGTCTCCAACTGCGAAACCGGCTCCCGCTGCTAGAGATGTAAAATGCTCGCGTGTGCCGGGTCCCGCCGCTCAACTCCGTAAATTTGTACCGACTGCGACACTAGGAAAAGAAATAGTGACGACTGCTTTTTCTTTATTACGTGCGACATTTTCGAACGGCACAGGGGACAAAACGCGTCGCGGGCACTCCGCCTTTGTCGCCTTGCCGCTACGGGGATAACCACAGAGCGGCGGCTCGGCATGGAGGCTGGATTCGGGCGGAACCCGCCACAACAGAGCGGTCCGTGTTGTCAACCGACCCTTTCGAAGCATGTGGAAGACAGGGACCGGTGCTGTTGTACACGGCAGTAAAAGGCCACTGCGGTCTGAGGAGTCGAAAACGCGTCCCGTGCGTCACTCTGGTGCCATGAGTAGCAGCAGGAGCAGCAGTAAGATTAGACTTACCCGCGCGTGAGCGGGTGCGACAAAGGCAAAAAGCACGAGCGGGAGGCTAGCGGGCAGTGAAGCAACAATGGAATGCACGGAGAGACGTGCCCGTTTTCCAGTGCGTCCGCGACACGGCGCGCGCGAATCGTCACGCCTCCTGTCAGCGTACAGTGAACGCTTACGCCCTTCTAATAGAGGAAGGAAAAAAAGGGCACCGCCCTTTACGTTCGTAGGCGAAGCGAGTAGAAGCGGATACGGCAGTGTGCAGGCATCCACGGCTCTCAGTCGAAGAGTGACCACTGCCCGGCTTACTGCGCACCGGTGCTTCCATTGCCCTTCGAAGGATTTCTAAGGCTAGCTTGAACCATTTAGAAAAGCCGGGCAGAGGCGGCTCATGAAATGTGCGCTCGTTCCTGGTCAGCCCGCACTGCTTGTCCACAACCATGGAGACCAGACTCCGAGATGCAATAATAATAAAAATAAAAAAAAGCTGCACAAGGCTGCGGCATTTGTCAAAGCTTCATGTTCCGTGTGGGCCAAGCGGCGACCGCATTGGACTGTCGACACACCTCCAAGAGATAAGAACTTGGAGATCGCAATAATATTGTGAAGTAAGGGCTGCAAACGCGAGCTTTTACGCTTAACCCTTTCACGGCAAGTGTTGCGATCTCGCGGCATACCGTTTGCACGCCGTGTACTACTACTCATTACTACATGGAGCATGCTCACAAATTCTGATGTCAGTATGTTGTGAGTAGCGAGCGCTTTCTGGCTGAAATATTCTGCGCATTCAGAGGAAGATGTGTGAAGGCTGCTATGAGTCCAGTAAGCTAAATGAGATGTGTGTGTATGTTCTAGAAAATAGACTGACCACTGCAAAAGTCTGAGGTATGGGAGGAAGAGAGGAAGCATAAATTCGATGAACAAAGAGCGAACTCTCACATGGAAAAGGCCTTTTCAACACAAAACGCACCGCTCTAACCAGCCTGATACTCTACCACACACCTGCTTTCCCTCCCTCCCACTCCTACCTTTCCTCCTTGCATGGAGGAGCCTGCATGATACTCGCCAAGGGTGACCGAAGTTGCACAGATGAAGACACATCTTTCGCGGGAAATTGTGGTCAGCAAACTCCCAGTGTTCCAGAGTTCAAGTTTTTGATTCAAGGATCACCTTCCTCGCTCTCTTTTATGTTAGCTGCACGATTGGGCGCGACACTGATAATCCGGGCTGCCTGTGAGAAAGGGATCAGTCGCTGAGCATGGGCAGGAGCAAATCTGACGGAGAGACAGTGGCAACAGCCTCACAGTCCTTCTGGTATATGAACAAAAATGCACGAATATTTCGTTCGTTTCCCAGACTATAAGACTTCAAATTTCCGCTGCCGTCAATTACACCCTGCCGTGCGACGTTGGATTCTGTTAAACAACGCTCGGCGGTTTTTACCTTCGGTTATGTTCGTTTTCTGCCTTCAAAGCACGTGTTTATGCTTTAGAAATGTACAGATACCGTAATTGACGTCATCACGCGCCCTCCATTTGGTGCTTTGTGCTGCGGAGAAGCTTGATGTCCGTCGTGATTTTAATCCGTGATTATGTCACCATTTCAAGCGCTAGCCCCTAAGGACTTTGTGTGCTTTACCTGAAAGTTTCACACATTCGACCCCGTTAAGCTCGTCGAATTCTAATACCTCTGCAGTTGACAGGAGCAATCGCTGAAAGCAGGTTTAAAGTGTATATGCTATCGATACAAGATAAGGTGTTATCATCTATCGCAGAAAAACGGTCTTTCAAGACCCCCAGACTGCGACTAAGTAAATATGCTGAATTATTATTATTATTAGCTTCTCAAGTTCTCATACACAGAGCCGAGATATGCTCGTCTGGCTCCCAGAAAAAGATGAACATGATATAAAGAGGGGAGAGGGATAGCCTCTTCGTCCCCAAGGGCGCGAGAGCAGGCATATGGCATGAATGGCACAGCGCCAGCATTTATTGGCCTTGCCCAAGTAAAGCCTAGAGCATGTCACCACTGGAGGGCGGCGCGTAATCCTAGTCACCTGCTCCATTCATGCATGAGCTCTCGAACGGAGCGCTCAGTGTATGGACAGCGGACTTCATCAGTTACCATAATCTGTCAACGTAAGCCGCAGTGCTCGCCGATGCGAGGCCTTTCCTCGTTACAGGGACGAAGCGCTGATCTGCAGAAGCAAATGGAAACACAGGAACTGCAGCTAAAGGGCTCGGATGTTTATCCACTGTGAATCAGGGTGCCCCTATCGAACGCCTGCTTTAAGCTTTCCTCCCTTCATTATCCCCCCCCCCCCCTCCTCCTCCCCCGCTTCTTGAAACGAAAACAAAAAACAATACGGCAACGATCTGTAATATGTTCGCTTGCAGCCGATCCGCGCACGCACGCCGACCCATTCCTCACTTTTGCCTATTACATAGAGAAGTCCAGAGTAGAGCACTGCACGGGCTACTAGGGCCAGCCCTTAAGCCCGGGCCGGGCCGGAAATTGCGCTCATACGCCGGCCATAGGACGGACCTGGGCTTGAAGTTGAGGGCCCGCGCCGTGCTCGTGCCCTTACATAGAAGGCCTGTGTCTGGCTTTTGTTTCATTGCTGCACGGTGACGTACACTTGGGACGTTCTATAGCAGAGACACAAATGAAACAGGGCCATGGTGTGGGCTGAGAATAAAAGATTACAGAGCGGTTTTTTACTTACTTTTTTGGTGTCTGCTAGAGCTTTATTTCCCTCACGCGAGAAAAATTACGAACAATTCAGTTTTTTGCCTGCTCCCCGATACATCTTGGAAATGAAGGAACCCTGGCGCTAAAATCCCTCAAAGTTGACGCGGAATGATAGAAAGTTCATCTACGCTATTTTTAGACCGAATTTAATTAGCGTCACTCACACTGTTCTGTCCGGGAACTTAGGACATACATGCCCGGCCATGGTGAAAGAAATAAAATAGCACTTATCAGTTATTGAAGAGCAACAGCGATAGCGCACTCTCGCGTACTCTAATGCGCAAAATCCAACAGCGGGCTGCACTACTGCGGCGTTCTTAGTGCAACGATGTAACGCCTGGCACACTGCTCATTTGCATGAGTGCGTTTCCCCTATTAAAGTAAACAGCTCCACTGGGTTGGGATGTATCAGCTACCAGCGAACACGCATCGTCGTTTCTACGAAAAGGCGACCCGCATCTGCTCGGTTTTGCGCTGCCGCTCGCGACTGCAAATTTGAAGCCTCAGAAACCGCTGGAGAAAGTGCTTCATTCGATTGCTCGACGGGCAGCTGTAGGTTCCAAGGTCATCTTACGTTGTGTGCGTTCAGAGAATCACACCTGCAGGCTTTTAGAACCGACATTGAGGAAGAGCATATTGGTTCAGTTTACATTGAACATAAGCGCAGTAAATAGGCGCTTTTGCTTTTCGTCTCCTTTTTATGTTTAGCGAGCAAATTCTTCAAATGTTTTAGCGGTTTGAGCTCATTTGCTAGGTACTCCTTTACTTGTGTATTGTACATAAGTCGACTTGCACACAATAAGCAATTTACCTCTTCCAGTACTGCTGCAAAGGCCCAGAGCCGGGCCCGGGTCGGGCCTCGCGCCAAATTTGACTGGCCGGGCTCAGTAAAAAGACAAATTAGTGGGCTTGGGCCGAAACAGGGATTCAAGTCGCGGGCCTGGGACGGGCTTTAAGCCTTGGACTCGGGCCAGGCTCGGACCGCAGAATTAGGCCCGTGCGTTCTGAGCTGCGACAGCTGATAGGGTGTTGGTAAACTGCCCTTATAGTTATAGGTATAACAGCGTGCGGACAAATCACGTAGCCGATAGTGCCATAGAAATGTAATTACGCACTGTCAATGTTAGTATTCATAGTTACCGACAAGTGCTTGGTGAGACAAATCCTATTGCATCGCGTTCCACGTAAATCAGAACGTCGATATGATGCATAAGTTACAAGAAATGCAGGCTGCAGGACACATGTGTCCTGCACATGCGTTTCTTGTAACTTCTGCCTTATAGCGACGGAATAATAGCCTACTGCAGTAGGAGATTATTCCGTAATCTACATATTGTAGGCACTGCCGGACAATTTTAATGGCGGATATGCCCCTTAAAGTTTGCATACGCAACCGTTATTTTGGTTGTACAGCAGCTACAAACTTCACAGCCGCGTTTTGCATCCCATGTCAGCGCCCAAGGCGTCCACTTCCGTCTCACGCCTCGCTTCCCAAGCGTTGGCATTGTGAAAGCACGGATGAAAAGTAAGAAGCACTCTCCGCCGTTCCTTCGTTAGGTGTGCACACTGCGAGGCTGCGCTCTAGCAAACAAAAAGGAGCGCCTCTCCTTTGTCCGGCGGTGCATGCATGACACGACGGCACGGAAATAAGCAGAAGCTAAAAACCAAGAGATCCTACAAGGCTCGCGGTTGACACCAAGGACGAAATCGTGACAAGAGGTGCCTTCGTGGCTTTGCACCCGTTCGCCCGCCCGCGCGTCATCCGAGCACATCGGTAACCCGACACCGGCGCCACCGCGGACGAGGCGACCTTTCTTTCTGCTACGCCCTCTACGTGACAAGACGTCGATGGGCGCTGAATGGGGGACCTCTGGGCTGACGCGTAACTCGACACTGCGCGCACGTACATCGCTGGGGGGAGCACGCTCACGCACCGATTCACGACGAGTCAGCGCGTCAGTGGAGGGAGAACCTCATCGTTGCCTTGTTTCTTTCACCCCGACCGTGTCGCGCTAGACGACCGAAGAGCGGGCGTGAGCATGGAGGAAGGAAAGAATTGGCGCGAGCGTTCAGCTCGGGCTCCGCTTTGAACAAGCTGCGAAACATTCGCCCACCGGCAGGGGGCTCCGCAGAAATTGAGGCGCGCTGCTTCGAGCTAGCGGCATATAGTGCATGTACTGTGACGCTTCTACCTGCTCACCCGCCGAAGGCATGACGTAAAGCATTGTACTTCGACAATGGCTTGGGTGCACATCTCCCTTTGTGGTGTCGCGGCTGAACGGGATTGAAGATTGGAACGAGAGGGCGGCCACGTACGCGTCTAAAGGCAGGACACTACGAGGACGACCAGTGGAGGTCAATGAAAACTACTTGTAGCTCGGTCTGAATGCTGTTGTCCGATACCTTGAACGATGCTCTAGCTGAAGCGCGGTGCGACGAGAAAAAAAAAGAAAAAAAAAACGGAACAGGCATATATATGTGTGCGAATAGGTTTATCCAGACCCCGCGTCCAAGAGTCTTGTCATTTCATTTACAAAAACACACCGAATCCTTAGTTCGTGCTACTGATATTATAAACTGTAAAAATGAAAGTTTTTGTTTCCTCGATTGCTGGTAGACTGGTAGAAGTGCAGCCGTTTGCGGCGCTCTGCTATGAACTCTAGCCCCCTAAGTGGGTGCGAAGAAGGTCCTGGAAAAGCGAAAAAAGCGTACGCTCGTGTGTGAATGCGATTTTCGCTAGATATTCAGTATAATTTTTGCAAGAAAATTTGGTTTCCCTGTCACTTTTATAGGTAAATGGTTCAAGCATCGTAATGATGGCGGTGAATCCATCGTTCCTAACTGTAAGCATAGCCAACCTTATGTAAATTAATGAAACTCCCCAGGACAGAGTACCAAGCATTAACTAAGTGCAGCCACGCTACCCGGCCTTTTCTTCATGCCTCCTCGCCATATCCGTGGCAGATTCTGCTGCTTATGTCTCTTTTTTTCCTCTTCGTCTTGGGGCCCTCTTCCCGCCTCCTCGCCAACCACAGTGGCAGCGTCTTCTTCTGGTTTCCCTCTTCACGCCCTTCCCTTTACAAAGCACTGCGCACGCGAAGGCGTGCGGACCTTTCTCGCCAGTAACGGCTATCGCCGTAAAAAGATGGTTTAGTTGGTTTATGGGGTTTAACGTCTCAAAGCGACTAAGGCTATGAAAGACGCCGTAGTGGAGGGCTCCGGAAATTTCGACCACCTGGGGTTCTTTAACGTGCACTGACATCGCACAGTACACGGGCCTCTAGAATTTCTCCTCCAAAGAAATTCAACCGCCGCGGCCGGGATCGAACCCGCGTCTTTCGGGTCAGCAGCCGAGCACCATAATCACTGAGCCACCGCGGCGGCCCGCCGTAAAAAGACATGAAAAAGCAAAGAGGCATGTAATTTCTCAAATAAAAGTACCGACGAACTATGTACTATCGGGGACAAAAGTGGTGTACTCCACGCGGCTGGAGCCGGAGCCACGGAAAACTGCTTTGCAACGCCATCTACAGGCGGCATCTGGGATCAAGACAGCCAATGCGTGACCTTTATTATCAACAGGCATGTCGCTTGGCTCGTTTAAATGTTTCGTGTGTTAGCTCGCCAAAATGCCGCAGTTTTCCGTTGCTCCGGCTCCCGCCGCGTGGAGTATACCCCTTTTGTCCACGATAGTACATGCACGGCCGCTAGATACAAAGCGCAAGCGCTTTGCATCAAGCGGCCGTGGTACATGTCTCGCACACAGGAGTGAGACATATGCCCACACGAGTCACGGTCAACAGCGCCATACACGGCACTCTTCAAGCGGACAAACACGGCGCGCGCCGTCGAACCTCGTAGCAAAGTTAAAAAATATATATAGCCCAGGCTATTACTGAAGCGACAAGCACGACACGTGTAGATACACACATGGCAATTGTCCTGTTTGTTGCAAAGGTTTGCAGTTCACCGCGCCGTTCGTAAACCTTTGCGAGAGACCGTATTTCACAGTAAAAGACACGGTAATCTGTCAGTGAACCTTTTTCGCGCATTCAAGATGAGTTATGTGTGATACGAGAGCCTAGGCGTACGACGAGTGTAGTGTAAATCCATATATAGTGACATATATCAGAATTTTTTTTAATCAACAGCACAAACTGCATGTATGCAATCGTATGGTACTTCATAAGTACTACCGAATAAGTGCTCATAAGTACTACCCGCTGTACAAAAAAACTACCTTGGGCCCCTCCCGAAAAAAAAAAAAAATCCTGGCTACGTGCCGGATCTGAGCGTATACCGTTGCATCAGCCAGCCCTCGGAAGGAGACGCATATTTGGATGACGCATGCGAACTCACGACATTTCACGCGAGCCGACTTCACGACACTCCACGGACGATGAGTGCGTATGTGGGAGCAAGCTATCGTATTATTACAAAAAAAGAAAATAAATGTGCCGAAAACGTTAGATTCGCAAGGAATACAGGCGGAATAGCACGCGACATGTCGTGCGCGCGCAACAAGATAAGCACCACACATGCAGAACATAGCTGAAAGGCCGGAGCAAAGCGTGTTTTGAGCGCACTTGGAAAAAATAAACAAAACCGAAAAAAGCAGCTAAACGATAGAGCTAAAAGGGAAGAGGAGAAAGAGGGGAACAAGATTGGACGGTTGGCGCACCACTGAGCTTTTGTTGTGTAACCAGCCAAGCGGCGGGTTTTCGAGTGTTCGCATGCTGCGCCGCACGTGCGCGTTGTTCCACAGCCCGATGGTCAGGGCGACCCTCGAAACTCCCGCGCGCGGTCATCAAGCATGGCGTGAACAAGCACTCGCATCAACGGCGGAGAGGGGCCATGTCACTAGGGGGCGCAAGTATGACCACACTGGCAGGTCGTCCGGTTATGTATGCGGCCGCAAAAATGGACGCTCGCGCGCATGTATTTACGCACACACAGAGAACTACGATGGGTGCCCTTAGCTTTCATGCACTTCTTTGCATTTCACTTCAGATGTTGCATGCAGCAGTGTGGATGGTGTAGTCGCGTTAATACATTCGAAACAGCGACGTCGTTCTAAAAGCTGTTGACGTCCTTCTCTAGGCTCTGTTGCGCTTAATGAGCACTGATACTTCCGAAATGCTCCCTATGGCAAATACACACACACAAAGAAAAGCAGACGTCGAATCAAACACTTGCTTATTTTGAATGGAACTTTTGTTGTCTTCGAGTGGAAACTTACGATTTGTGATCGGATTGAGTAACTGTATCCAGGAGTGCGGAAAAAGTGACATTCTTCCTTAGAGCCGGCGCCGTTTGTGCTGCACGCAAATAGGGACGAAATAAGGAGCACGAAACGCAACGCGTGCTCTCTGCACGGCCTGTGTTTCAGGTTGGGTCCAAAACCTCGGCTCAGCGGGCATTGTTGATCGACTGTTGGGGTCAGACAATGGTCACGCTTTCCCGACCACCGG
Organism: Amblyomma mixtum; assembly: GCF_055824585.1. NCBI lineage: Eukaryota > Metazoa > Arthropoda > Arachnida > Ixodida > Ixodidae > Amblyomma > Amblyomma mixtum. The sequence goes on from NC_143014.1 coordinate 176,541,742, forward strand.
AAGACGACGGGACCGGTAAACAAGTCGGACAGGGTCACCGCAGTGGTTTGTCGTGCACCCCGCCCCTCTCCCAACTCCTCTTCGCGATTGATGGATCAGTCAACGCTTGCAGTAGGGAAGAATAGGCAGAGAGGTTCGAGGGAAACGGGATGAGGGGTTTGGGAAAGGGAATACTTCGCCGCAAGGAAACGTTCGTTTTTTTTTTTTCATCGTGCGCACGCGCTGTGGTGCACACAAGCACACAAACAGGACGCTCACTACCGTGAACATATGAAGCACAGGAGGCTAGCCAAGTGAGGCACCGCAATGGAAAGAGCTCGACAAACGCGACAAGCACATCGGGTTGCGGGAGTACTGCCTACTCGTGATCCGACCCCCGGACAATGAGCTGCAGCGGTCAGAAGTGTTTCCTACGCCTCTCGGCCACATGGACAGAACTCTTCTTTTTCAGTTGTACCGCTCACTCACATAACGTAGCCGCAGTAAGTGCGTTCGTAAATGTCTGAAAGCACGAAGAGGTGAAATGAATCAAAAAGAAAAGAATAGTTGCCCACAACAGAAGTGTTTGGACATTGCCAATGCGGAAAAGAAAGGCTATCAGACAGGTACACACACAATCTGCTTTGGCGTTCGGCAACCGTTCGTAAGTACGGGCAGATGTGGGGATCTGGCTTGTTCAATAAAGTACAGTATTTTCCGGCGTATAAGTTGAAGCTTTTTTCCCAGCCTTTTGCCGGCGTGACTCACGTGCAAATTTATTTTTCTTTCATGAACTTTGAAAGGGTTCTTTCACGTTTTCTGCAAGAAAGTAAGGGTTCAGCCCAGTGTTTATTCATTCAAGATAATGAAGAAAAACCCTCGTTAGGCGCGCGCTGTCGTTATTTTAAACTCTTACGGATGCTTAGAGCTTAGCACCAACCGTGAAACGGTACTGTTTAAACAGTGCGGCGCGCATTAGACCAGAAGAATCGAGGGGCCGGTTATTGTAGTTACCGTGGTGAAAAATACTTTGAAATACGGGTCTGACTTTACACGTACGCGGATTTTTCATTGGAGTTTTATCGAGCCAACTGTACACTTAATCGCTCCGAGCACCACTCATACAAAGGTACATCACGTCCGTGAAAGTTTTCGTGAAGAACATTTTATGAGGGTGACGTTACTAATAAAAATAGTGTGGCTTATAAACCAGACAATATGGTACCGTTCTTGGAAGAAAAATGAACCGAATGACGCGAACCTATATTCTTGTGCTATTTCCTGCGTTTTATCGCTGGAGTGCACTCTTTCATTTGTTATTTGCAGAAGGCTAAAATTAAAGCGCCTTCTTAAAGAATGCAGCAGGTTTTTTGTCGGGGATTTCCTCCAACGGGCTTGGAGCGCGCGAGACATCCTCCTCAATCGGTCACTCAGAGGAAGAAGCGGACGTATATTGAGTGGTTCTGACCACAACATGTCAACAAGGATTTATTGCGAGCTGAAAAATGATCCTACGCCGGGTTAGTCGGCCGGATGCACTTTGTAATGCTAAACGGTGCCATATCCTTTCTTTGAGAGGATGTGCGTTGTGCAGAATGGGCAGCTGTTTGTAATTCGTGCTTATTTGTTTCCTTCATTACTAACTAGTCGAACTGTGAAGGGCAAAACGTCAAAAGATGTGCCTTTGTAGTAGCGGAACTCTTATGTCCCCTGTAGAATTACATGTATACTATCATGGACAAAAGACTCTAGAACTCTGGCAAAGCATTCAGGCCCATAGGCGCCATGTTTGTCAGCAGTTACTTAATTTCACACAGATTAAAGAATGCGAGTTTGATTTTCATCTCCATAAGTATGATCTAGATTCCGCGGCTAATAACAGAGCTGTCGGCTTCATCTGCGGCTCAAGCGTCCTAGAGACTTTTGTCACAGCTTGCACCTATAGGTAAGCACGTGGTCAAGTCAGTAGTCACTATCATAGTGATGACATGGGCACATCTTTTTTAAATTCTTCAAGCCTTGAGGTCAAATCACTGGCAGGGTGTTGAAGGTATGTGAAGTAGATTCCCACACACATACAAAATTATGTACGGTGATACTGCTGTCCTTTGTCTTCTGCGGCAGTTGTTTGCTTGCGATGATCGTATGTCTTCCTGTGCTTGTAAGAACTGGTAATATTATGAGAAAGCACCTTTGATGTAAATATTACGCAGTGATTGCTAGGCTTCGAAACACTGATATAACATCTAGAGTCAGGTACGTAGTAGCCAGGAATTTTTTTTCAGGAGGGTCCTGTGGTATAACTTCGAATTCCAGGAGGGCGGGGAGAAGAGTATGCATAGTACCACACCTGTCGATGGGAATTTAGACGCCGAGAAAGAAATGAATTGATGCAATACGCTGTGATTTTCGTGTGAGTCATATAGCTGATCGAAACGTGCGATACGCCACCGCCGCGTACTTTTGTTTTGATTAACTGCTTACAGCTGGTCAGTCTATATGTGTATGGTTAAATTCCTATGATTATAACGGACGTAGCCAATGATACATCAGTTCTGGGTCACGTAGATGCGTGCCGGTCAATAGAAGCCGATGTTGAAGCGGCTTATTTCTTCGCGAGACATCTTGAAGTCTCTTCGCAAGTCTCAGTCTGCGCGCATATGCACTTCGCGGTCGCGATCGATACACGCTGGAAGCGCTAAACAGCGGAATGGCGGCGCCGCACACTTCTGGTGCGGAGAATTTTAGTTTACGTTTACGAGCTGGAGCGTCTACAACACTGGGCTCTTAATACCAATTCCGTTGCTTTTTTTAAGATGGTCAAAATCGGCACGCTCTCCGCATTGCAAGGAAAAAAATTTCTGCTAACACGTGTCCAAGACGCTGGAGGCCAAACAGGCCCTCAGCATGCCCTTTCAGAGCCACTGAGGTTGGGGAGGGCAAGAATTGCTTTGTATTACTTCTTATTGAATACGCACTCAAGCACGCAAATCAAAGGAGTGATTATTCATTAATATCCACCAAGGAACAGCCATACCGCTACAAAGAAAGCTCCTAGTTTTCTTAAATATTTATAGCTGAAAAAAAAAACAACCATCCTATACCAGGAATTCAAGTTCGTGCCCACCTTGCTCTTCGTTGTTGTTCTTCGTTCCTCCTCCCGACACTGTTCTGTGACGCACTTTCTGCGACGGGGAATCTTTGAAATAGGGCTCAAAGCCTGTGTTGCTGACGTACAAGACGGCGTCTGTCCCGATAAAAGAAAATTGCAACTGATGGCGACGTAAGCAAGGATCTGTGTTCAAGCAAGATCAAAGAAGCCGATTACAACATTTAAACGTAGTTGCATCAACGCACTTCAATGTGTCTCGTCTCAATGGCCGTGTTTAGCAAGAATAGTCAACAGTGTCCAGCCCGTTGATAGAGTATTCAAGCCCGTGATTGGTATAATGAGACAATTTTTCGAGCTCAAAGACGGCTGTAATACTGAGCAAAGGTTTATGCTGCACGGGCTGCTGTGCAGAGAGGTTACAGAATCCGAAAGAAATAGGAAGACGCAACACGCATAGGTCGCGTCCAAAAGTGGGTGTTGCCTTCTTTCTTCGTCCGAGTCATCTAAAATCTCTACGTATCACGCACGTATGTCACACATGACACGTATGTTACACATGTCTAACATGTGCACAACTTAGTTAATTATCACCTCCCCCCCCCCCCCCCCAAAGTAAAATGGTTCAATGAATATAATTTACAAATCCATTGATACGACGGCTACCATTAATTACTTCATTGCCAGGATTCGCGCTGAGTCTCGTTAGTTTGGAGCCTTCAGCGAGCCTGTCATCGCGTCACTCAAGCTTGGCAAGGCAGTCCCTCCATCTAATTTTGGGAATTGTGCATGCGGGTTGACTGAAGGGCAGGTACACGCAAAAAAAAAAAATGTGAAAACGAAATGACTCCACACACTTCTGGCCGACCAAGAACTGACGATGGGCCATTAATGAAATGCAGACTATCTTAAAATTGCTTTACTTCAATGCCAGCGCTTTACGGTCGACGCAGTGGTCAAGAAAATTCTGATTTCACAGGCAGAGTGCCACATATATGCAGACGCGTTTTCGCTTTGTGACAAAATCCAGAAAGCAACGACGTTGGCGTAGGAGAGAAGACTGAAGCACCGAAGCTGTTATTAATATATTTTTTTCTTCGCGTGGTGGAAGAGGGAGGCACGAGCTCGCTGCGGGGGTCACAGCTGTAAAGGAAAACGGCTAAAGCCCAGCGGGGATCTCCATTCGGAGGAAAAAGGCCGCATGCCGCTGCCTCTGGGTGCAGTCCTTTGTACGCGAGAGATATGCGCGCCCAGTGAGCGGCAGTTTAGCTGTTTAGCTGCTTGCTTCCCTGTTCAAAGCATGCAGGTAGCTTGCACGCAGTAGTTCTTGCGGTAAAGTGGAATTCTCGGTGCCGTTGCGGTGATGATGAACACCGGTGATGAATAACGTCCGTATTCGGATTTAATGTCTCCTATTTCGACACCCCAAAGAATAACTTAGATCAGCCTTGGCCATTCGAAGGCTTTTCAAGTGTCGAGGAGTAACGACGAAATGAACTTGGAGGGCAAAATTGCTCACTGTCCATCATTATCCGCGCGTGGCCGTGATTTCTGTTGTGCAAGTTTTGCAGGCATTTAGTACTGTAGGTATTTGACCCCAAGCTCTGACACAAACAGTAACATGTTTCCAAATACTGCCGCTCTTCAATCGATTATGGCAAAATGTTTCCGTGTGTTCACTCGCACGTTTTGTTTTGTTTTGTATTCTGCTGTAAACGTTATGAAGAGCTATTCAGTTTGCTTAAAAGGTGCCCTAGCAATCTGAAATAACTTGATTCAGTGACAGATCATACTTCCGGCATACATTTCTTTCCATGGAAGCAATTTTGGACAACAAACGATGTTATTGCCAAGGTACTTTCGTAACGTGCTGCATTTTCAGAATGTGACAGTTGGGTTGGGTTAGTAGCGCATTCGTCTTGACTTCATAAAAACAGCGATCCTTGATATCAAGCAAGGTCCGAGGTCACACAGCTTGGCTGACATTTTTCTGCAGGAAACGAATTTTCGTATCTTTGGTTAAGAGCTGATGGTCTACGGCCCCTGCTTTTTGTTACGTGCTGTGGCCATCTTCCCACAAGCTGAACATGGCGTTTTCAAAACCTTCGTGAAAGACATGAGAGCGCAAAATGGCAACACTGGCGAGTAAGAGAACAGGGCTAGAAAGACATGAGAGCGCAAAATGGCAACACGGACGAGTAAGGGTACAGGGCTAGCGCTGTTCGCTTACTCGCCGGTGTTGCCATTTTGCGCTCTCATGTCTTTCACGAATACGCACCAACAAGCCCAGCTGCAAGTACTTCTTCTCAAAGCATGTCGCCATGAGGCAAGCCTCAGAATGGCAAAACAAAACTCGAAACTTGAAAAAAAAAAACTCAATTAAAGAAGAGGGATACATCCAGAAAGAGGAGAACCGAAGCATTCGCGGAGTCAACCCGTCTCCTCAGCGAATGGTTGTTGGCAGTAGCCCATGTGCAGTGGGCGCGCCGCAACAACAACGTACGACTTTGGATGCCGCACCGGACCGGCACATAGTGAGCAATTTTGTTCTGGTTTCCCAAATGCGTCCCATTTTATCTCACCGAGTGGGGCAGAATGAGGCATTCGGTACTTGTAGATGTTAGCAAATATTTCTGTGTTTGCTATACCCATAGCTTTACGATGTTTGCTGAACGCGCTACCAAGGACATAAAAAAAGTTTTCCTGCACTGTTATTTTTCGGTGCAGAAAAAAAAAGCTCGTAAATAACATTCATTAGCAAATTTCTGTCTCGTTTGCTCTTACCTTTCCCGGCATACTACAGGGGATACGAATATTCGAAATTGCAGGCACGAGTTTCGAATATTATAGTTCCATATTCGTGTTCGGTTCGATAGCTGAGTTGTCTGGGCACAATATTGACGCGAATCTTTGTAGTGTTTGTTTGTTCATTCTTCAAAGCTGCCGGCACGCCGCTTTATCGCTTTGTTTGTGATGCAAGACGCGACCAGATGTATCTCGATTGATCGCACTCAGGCGGAGCCGATTCTACCTTGTTCCAGATTGTTGTAGTAACTTTGCAGGCTTTATCTCGGAAGTTCGCTGTCAGCTTTCAACTGAGCGCGGCCGAGAGCGGCGGGCATTCTGTTCGACCACCGCCGAGCACGCTTTGCCACCGCCGTGACTCAGTCCATTGTGGGCGCAAGTCAGCCAAAATATAGAGTTTGGTTTAGAAACCATTTTTGGTGTCTTCCTGTTCTTTGGAATGCAGTCGCGGCTACGTGACGATATTCAAGACAAATAAAACACTATATGGAAGAGCATTCACAAGCATTCTTTTCGCTGTCGGCAGAAAAGGCATGGTGAGGTTCAGCGACAGGTACACAGCAACTTAGCGGCATCACGCGACGCCCGGTCTGCGCTTGCGGTGGAATTTGATGGTGTTTTGCCGTGAAAAGTCTATGACTGTGCATTAATTTCCGCAGTACTCCGTCCATTCATGTCATGATGGACAGGGGACGACCACAATGAGGGATCTGCGAAACGGAGGAATGAAACATAGACATGTAGCACCAACACTTTTTTGGAATACATTGTTGAGGACATTGGCACTGGTGGTGCCCCACATGATGAGCATTGCTTTGACGCGTGACGTGTACTGCGCCTTGCGGAGCTTCTGTGAATAAAATAAGAATAGAAAAGGAGGACGTGAGAGCTGAACAAAAATGGGCCGCTATGCTAGCATTTGATTTGAGACCTTATAGAGCTGTCCAATATCGAGGCTTTACGGAACCGGTTACAGAAACTGTTGCTATCACCTGCCCGCCAAGGAATTATACACACTTCTGCTTGCGCTTGTGCCGCGCATGCATGACGACGCTAGGAAGGCGATGAAACTGGAGTTGAGCAGGACCGGTTTCTACACCACTGTTGCCTTCACAGGCAACATTTAGGCATCACACGCTAACGAAAGTTATGTGAGCGTCACCTCCAATCTTCTCAGTCCAGACTTATGATGTTCACACTGCAGCCTCATCATATGGCTGAGAGCCATTGTGAAGTTAACGCTGCTATACTGTGCATGGCGAAGTAAGCATCGCAACAGACAATGGCCGGTTTCTACACCACTGTTGCCTTCACAGGCAACATTTAGGCATCACACGCTAGCGAAAGTTATGTGAGCGTCACCTCCATTCTTCTCAACCCAGGCTTATGATGTTCACACTCCAGCCTTATCATATGGCTGAGAGCCATTGTGAAGTTAACGCTGCTATACTGTGCATGTCGAAGTAAGCATCGCAACAGACAATGGCCGGTTTCTACACCACTGTTGCCTTCACAGGCAGCATTTAGGCATCACACGCTAACGAAAGTTATGTGAGCGTCACCTCCAATCTTCTCAGTCCAGACTTATGATGTTCACACTGCAGCCTCATCATATGGCTGAGAGCCATTGTGAAGTTAACGCTGCTATACTGTGCATGGCGAAGTAAGCATCGCAACAGACAATGGCCGGTTTCTACACCACTGTTGCCTTCACAGGCAACATTTAGGCATCACACGCTAACGAAAGTTATGTGAGCGTCACCTCCAATCTTCTCAGTCCAGACTTATGATGTTCACACTGCAGCCTCATCATATGGCTGAGAGCCATTGTGAAGTTAACGCTGCTATACTGTGCATGGCGAAGTAAGCATCGCAACAGACAATGGCCGGTTTCTACACCACTGTTGCCTTCACAGGCAACATTTAGGCATCACACGCTAGCGAAAGTTATGTGAGCGTCACCTCCAATCTTCTCAGTCCAGACTTATGATGTTCACACTGCAGCCTCATCATATGGCTGAGAGCCATTGTGAAGTTAACGCTGCTATACTGTGCATGGCGAAGTAAGCATCGCAACAGACAATGGCCGGTTTCTACACCACTGTTGCCTTCACAGGCAACATTTAGGCATCACACGCTAGCGAAAGTTATGTGAGCGTCACCTCCATTCTTCTCAACCCAGGCTTATGATGTTCACACTCCAGCCTCGTCATATGGCTGAGAGCCAATGTGAAGGACGCTGCTATGCTGTGCATGGCGAAGTAAGCAGTCATTGTCGCAACAGACAATGGCCGCAGGATCTATGCAGAGGACAAGGGACTTCTAATTAATGAGTCCATCTTTGCACACATATCTGTGAGCTGTGCATCAATGAAACAAGCCAGCCTGGCAAAGCTTAGAGAGTAATACGAGCTGAGCAGCACGTGAACGACCATCCTAATTGGCTTGAGAAATCGCAACCGCCCAAATAGAACGTCTCATACTTGGCCACGTAAAACAGCTGCTTTTTACATGACACAGTGGGAGTCCCCCCCCCCCCCCCCCCCTTTATTTTACGGTATATAATTTCTGACATCGTAAGCATAATTTTGATGCTCCATCCTGGCAGTTATTTTTTTCTGTACAACATTAGCCTTTCGCTAATAAGACAAAACAGCCATTGCATTTTCGTAAACATATATCTATGACGATGCAACCTACAATCTGACTACTCAGCACCATGTCTTTAAATGCAGCTCTTCTTCGTTATTCGTTATTCGATTTGATATTCGAAGCTGATTAGTCGTATTCGATTCGCATTCGAAAAATTTGATAGTCACACACATCTAGTTTCGCTCCTTCCTTTTCTACCAGGCTGCGAAACCGAATCAAAACTCACACGAAAATCGCATTCTAACCCTTAACTTCGGTCGAAACCAGAGCACTGATAAGATAACGACAAGTTCTCTGTGCTGAGGGTCTGGCTTGACGTTTTATCTAGCACGTACATATCTATGCTACTATCTGTAAGAGCGAGGTGACAATAGCGATGGTGACGAAATGGTTGGAGAAGCACGCATTTGGCCTGCTTATCCACACTGGAGAAAATGACAGAAGAAAGAGAGATGAGTCCATAAAGTACGCCAGCTATACTGGCACGGGACTAGTGCAGCTTGTAGACCGCAACTAAATTATTTACACATATTTTAGCAAAATTTTGCTACAAGCAAAATTTTCATAAAATCGCGATATATCTTGAAGTAGGGTACGCAGTCGCCAGCGAATGAAACGCGTTAATGTGCGCGTGCGCCCCTCGGTCAAGCGTACAACACGGTCAAAAGGCATCAAGCCGCAGGGTTCGCTTTCAAGCCCTGTACTGGAGCATTCAAGGCCCCCCGTCATGCTGTAGACTTCTGTAAGGCGAGAAGAACTATTGTCCTATAGTCCTTGAAAGCCCTTGAATATTTGAAGGTGCCGTGAGTGTACAGTGTGGTATAAAATATTTTGAACAGGACTGTGCACACTTAGTACAAGCACGTGAGTCAACCAGTTCCTTTTGTTCAGCGTCAATGTTAGGCGAAAAGTTTCACGATGCGCCATTCCACAGCGACCGCATTCGCTTACGGTCACGAGCTCGGATTTTCGCGCTTCATCAGGTCTACGTCCGTACATTTTTAGTGCCAGTCAGTTATTCACATTTTGGACATACCGAGACGCACAGTTCGCGGGACACGTTATCCGAGCGTCGCATCTTTTTTAGAGAATACATTTGTTGTTATTGCTTTTGTTTACCTCCATCCTAATTTTCTGAAAGGATGTCCCAGCATGTGAGAGAGCTCGGGTCGCAACACAGGCAACCCCGCTAACGAGAGGCAGCGTCGAAGCTCGGAGCTGTGCGGCAGACATTGACAGATGAGCGTAGCTGATGAAGCTTCCCCTTACGCCGCTCGGCGCGGGCTCAAGCACCCGCGATGTAGCAGGTGGTACGGATTAACCGAATCCCCGTCACAGTGACGTCTGTTTGCGCATTCGCACGAGAGTTATGGAGTGCTGCTTACACTCGATGCCCGAAGCCCGCGATGAACAGAAGAGCGTCGCTTTCTCGACGTGTTGATCAGACTTCGCACACGTCCGGCGTGTTTCCCCCTCTGCGCACAACTGGGCAATGTTTGCGGCCACGTCCACGTCCCTGAACTCTTGAGCTGCGAGGAGCTGGGTGATCCGAGTCCAGGAGTAGTGAGGTGCTACAAAGGGCTGCCAGCTATCACGTGTGCGCCTTAAACACGGCTGGCTGTTGAACTATCTGTTGCTTTAGAGCTTAAGGACAAAATGGAGTTCAGTTCCTTTATATGAGAAAACGATTTTCTAAAAAAGCAATTGAAAAGGCTAACGAAACATGAAATCATCCATGCAGACCCCAGTGCAGCGATTATAGTGATTTCAAGTTGATTAACCATAGAATGACTCCTATCTGCGCTACTTTTTTGTCATGTGCTTCATTTGAAAATTGTTTGGCTCCATCGCGCATAGTTGTAGCACCTGCGATTTATGTTGACTCTGTAAGCGCCTTTCAACGCTGTGCAATATTTGTTTTTTTTTTTCAATTTTCAGTTATTAGATGCTGGCACGTTACCCACTGAACTTTCACTTTCTTCTTCCAGCCTCGAACCTTCCTTCACGCATTGTCACCAAATCACGGCACTTGTTTCGGTTGGCTCATAAGCCCATCGTACACATTAGCATTTTTAAATCGATGCAATCGTATTTTACATCAAGTAAGGTTTTAAGGAATTTCCTAACTGCTTCCTCCCTTGGCTGCATAAAGTTTTTAGTGATCACAACTGAATTTTTATTCCGTGTAGAAATCGACACGACACCTTTAACGCGAGGCTTCTCTTTGTCTTTCATAATTTATGAAAAAGCGTTTAAAATGATTTGATCAAAGAGTGAATGTTTCGCATAGTAACTGTTTGTGGGCTCCCATGCCGTACAAAGACGAAAAAATATGAACATGGTGCCACTTGGAGGAAAACAGGTCACTTCTATCTGTCTAATTGCACTTGAAAAACCTTGCGCTAAAAAGCAATTTGAGATGTGTAAAGTTTCTGAATTACTTCCAGAAAAATTTTATACCGTTTACGATGAAGCGTTCTCCCTGCGTTATGAAAAACGACAATGACAGTAACAAATCTCGAAATAGATCAACCTCACAGGCTCCATTTGAGCGAATATAATTTTGAATGCGAAATCATTACTACTCCCATCACGAGAAAAGCCGGCGACGTGTATTAGTATGGTAGTGCGTGTACTCGCAGATGTACTACAGAAAATCCCAGCGATGACAAGAAAAATAGGCTGACGTCATCAAGAGGCCGTAGCACCGCCATTCCAAACAATCATACTCGTATTCATGTCGTTACCTGGGTATACCCCCACTGGCTGACCTCAATGTGGCGCCAGTTTTCCCGACTACATTCGTACCAAAATTGTGAGCAACCGTTTGTCGTACAACGTTCAAGGTGGTGTCATACGATTGCTCGTTGCACATGGCTCATATGCGGTAATCAAGTTGGAGGCTAGTTTGCGACAGTGATTGTATGTGTTTCCAGACTCTTTACCTCTTCCCCTGAGGCGCGGTTGAGGTGTCCACCGAGATATTAGACAGTTACTGCTCCATTTCCTTTCGCCAAACGCAATTTTCGTATCAAAACTGCGACACAACCGTGGTACCATACGATTTCTTGATGCATCTAGCATACGTCTCTTAGTTAGGTTGGAGTCTATCTCGCGAGAGGTATTCGCACCAAGCGTAGTGTTTCGCTCAGACCTTTGTAGATTCAGCACTTGTGAAATCTGCGTGCGGAGGTCGTCATCGTTCCATTTTTCAGCGCGCAACCTGTGTCGATGTCGAACGCTCAGGATGGCACACTAATGCTTTTGCCTTCACTGCACGTAAACAGTCTTAAGTGCCCTCTGAAGATTTCATGCAAAATAAAAATACGCAGTTATTCCGCGGGTTTAATAAGATTTAGTATACCGAGTTGTTCTGCCACTGTAAAGAAATAGGAATAAATAGATCCCACCAGGAAGAACGCCATTTTCATTTGAACTAGTTTTTGTTGTGTGACATAGTTTGAATGAGGCTCTGAAGTTTGAACAGTGACAGTGACAAATTTGAACAAACTTCTCACCACATTTGTGAAGCCTGTTTCATATGCAAGCGTAGATCTGAGCGATTCCTGCCGCCGGGACGGCTCAGCGGCCAGAGCGACGAGATTCTAAGAAAGTGAAAATCTTTCGGCGCGAGCGCCGCTCAATCGCTCAATTCACTTAAGTCTCTTGCATTGAACCAGCCTTAAGACTGCTGCGTCTGACTCGTCCAAGGACTGCTTGAAAGCGCAGTTCGTGCCTGACCGCCTCATTCAAAGTCCGTACGCGGCATCACAGCCAATCCCGCTGCTTCTGTGTTATGCTGGCGTCCAAATCTGGGTGGGCGCATGAGCATCCGCGGTGTCTACAGGACGACACGTTTCATCCTGCTTTTGTGGACGCGTATCCCTTGGTTTCACGGAGAAACCTTCGTCGTCGCCGGCGGAGGAGACTTCTGAAAGCGCCTTTCAAAGAACATACCATGCACCAACAACAAGGAGGGGTAGTGCCCTCCCGCCAAATGGAAGAGTGAATGCACGGGACGTAACTAAAGGGCGCTGTGGGTGCCTGTCGATCGGAGCAAAAGAAGCTACAGCAGTAGCACCCATGGGTCCTGTTGTGTGGCCCTGCTAGACAGGCAAACAAAGACGCATTCACTTTGGTTACACAGGGACGTGGCTACTGAAGCACTGCTGGGTGCACAGGGGAATGCACGAGAGCTTCTAGACGGGTGCATACGGCGCGAGAGCTGCCACTCAACCTTTCCGATACCGATCGGTGCCCCTCCTCCTACCCCCAACCTTCTTTTTACCCTTCTTTGAGCGCGTTCTCTCTCGCGATAAGTATCGGCATTGTAAATGGCGGCCGTCGATCGTGCGATTACTGCGAAGAAAGAAGGTAGCGTTTCATTTTCGCTGAGCCTGTATAGTTGCCGTACATAATTCTGCCAAAGCACCTAAAAACATTTCACTCGCAAAGTTCTTTTTTTGTTGGTTTAATGGCGAAGCAGAATATTGCTTTCCTTGTTTCTGGAACGAAAGTGCATTAGCATGGAGCTCTACTCTCCTCAGTTGCTCACGTTACAACTGAGTAAATTCTTTTCTGTTTGCTCCGAGAAACAGTGGCGGCTCCTGTCCCACAGCCGCCGTGTTTGTGTGCTGTATAGTATCTCTGTGCGGCTGGCTCGCCGGCGGCGACTGATGCCGTTACCCCTTGGTTTTCACAGGCAGCATTTTCGCAATGCTGCACGCTATAAAATGCCCATCAAGTTACTGATCGCCAAACACATCGATGTCTTCTCCGCTCCTTTCTCGCTGTGTCCCACATGCACGGATATGAGAAAATACTAGTGCAATTCTGCGCGGCGGGGATTTAGTGGAAAGGGACGCTATAATTGTGAGGCCTTGTCTGTGTCGGTGCGGCTTTATCTTTTTCAGGAATAATAGTCTGGGTACTACTGATATGTCTTCCTACTTGTTCAGAGCAGAGCAGATAAGGGCGCAAATACTAAGAAAGGTTAATGCAGCAAGGGGTGTAGTTGACAGTTTTTGTTATTTTTCGTACCTTTATCAAGCACATCCTCTGATCTGGATACGTCCTGTCAGAACTAGCATGACTCTGCGTCATAGCTGCTTGCCACATGTACCTGCCCCAAAGCAGACTTAGAGCTAAGCACAGACAACACAAGTATGACGCAGTGCGAACACTTGCTGGCCAGCGAGGACGAGAAAGTGCAACGATTTCTCGTACGCCGAGCCACGATGGAAACTGTCAAGTGCGGACTCCCGGACCAATGATCGACCACGGTGCCCAATGACCCGTAAGTGTCACGAACACCTCCATTAAGTGGCAAATAAAGTTTTTTCCACCCATACATAGCTGCTTGCTTTCCAAATACATACGCTACTGGCTGCATGATTAGGCACACAGGTCGGCACTGTATTTTAGCGGCCAGGCCGACATAACCTCTTTCGCGGGGTCGTTTGAAGATCGGCCGAGGTTCATGGATGGGCCTCTGAACCACGCTCTTCGCTTCCTTTGTTGCCGAAACGGTCACAAAACACCGCACACGCCGCTATCAGCCGCTCAAATGCTGGCCCAAAATTCAACAAATGTGAATGCAATACAAATAGGTGGAAGTTGTGCCTTCGTCGTGACTATCATTCTTTCGCTACCAGTATAGCTCCACGTACTGACCGCACCTCCAGGTGCAAGCGAGCCCCTTATATGGCTTGATTTTTTTTTTTTCGCCGCTTGTTTCCGATAGCCGCCGCAGCTAGAAATTTGTATGGGCGTCTCCACTTTGAGGCAGGGGCAGCGTACGAAGCAACAGCGCTGACGGAGTCGAAGGCACCCGCTTAACTTGGACACGGCCTTCCTTCAAACTTCCAAAGCACCACCATTCATGAGGGTCATTTCGGGTGCCTCACAGCCACAAAGTTTACAGCAAGAAAGGGATGGTTGCACGACGTGTCGCGGTTACCGTGTGCACAAATGAAACGATCGCTGCGTCTCTGTTCACGCTATGCTGCCTACGGAGAGCACTCTTTGGCCTCGTTAGTCGTCAACCAGACGGGCTGCTCTTGTGTTCTGCCGAGGCGCCTGTGAGCGATGCAGACCACTCCGCAAACATACGCGTAAATTGTACTCAGGTTTTAAACAGGTTTCGCTTTCTTGAACTTTACCGGGTCGACGAAAAGAAAATAAAAATCAGGAGGTTGTAAAGAGGGACATGAGACACGGGGAGATATAAAATGGTCGGATATTCGGAGGCTGTTGGTTTCACGTGATACTTGAAGGTGTGCTGGAGAAAGTTTCTTAGACAATTCAGTGGCGGCGTTAGTGACTCGTGCCGACAACAGCCGGTTAACAGCGCCTCTATACGTGTCGTGTGTCATCGAAACGAACTGCAAATTTTTTAAAGCGAAGAGACCGGGAAGGAATGTACTGTGCAAGATTAGCGAGCTGGGCTAGTCGGCTCCTTGTGGAGTAGATGAAGGAAATGGCGTTAAACTTGTCGTCAGAAAAGTAAGATAAAACAGGATTTTGAAATTGCCGCCGGCAAGTAGCATAGTCCTGACTAAGTGCGACTTTTAAAGCGCGAACAGATTGAACCAAATAAAAAATATAGGCGCTTTACCTCGCTTCAGTGCTGCCAACCCTAGGGATTTTTCCTTAGATTTAGAGAATTTGGACGCTGTTTAGGGGAAAAGGGATTTTTTGTATAATCTAGGGAAATTTCATTTGCTCGGAGAGTTCTTTTTTTCTCTCTCTCTCAAATTGGGAAGACAGTACAAGCTTTTCGTTGTTTTTTCTCTACAACTGACGGAGGCCCGCACAACACCATCGCGCGCTCAAGTAAAGCCTGTTTCACACACAAGTGAAAAAGCTTTGTTGCTGTGGCGCAAAAGCAGTTTAGAACTATCGCGGCGGCTCCAGCAGTCAGAGCAGCGATGTTCCAACAAGTTACAAATTTTTCGCCACGCTGCACTGCTTAATTTTACAGTCGCTTGCATGCATGCGAACCAGCCTTTACACGGACGTAGTCGGACTTGTATGGTTCCTGACGTGGCCAGTGGCACCCGCTGCTGTGATCTGTCGCGCCAACGTCTTCCCTCAACACGCGCGCCCCTTCCTCACGCTGTATTTGGAGCTCGCTGCACGACGTGAAATTCCTATTTAGTAAGCATATCTGCATGTTTATTTTGATAACTAGGAAAGAACACGGGTGCCATTTTTTTACGAAAGAGCGCCGAGTTGGAAATCTTAGCTTAGGGGAAACATTTCCCAGTTCCGCCGCCGCGGTGGCTCAGTGGTATAGTGCTCGGCTGCTGACCTGAAAAACGAGGCTTTGATCCCGGCCGCGGCGGTCGAATTTCAAAGGAGGCGAAATTCTAGAGGCCTCTGTACTGTGCGATGTGAGAGCACGTTAAAGAACACCAAGTGGTCGAAATTTCCGGAGCCCTTCACTAGAGAGTTTTAGTATTGCGGGCTTTGCGTAATTGCGTGCATAGCGGAATAGCGGGTCCAGAGTGCGCATGCGCAGAACGCTAACGGGGAAATAGCGTTAGCGTACTCACGCAATTTTCAGAATTTAGCGTTGCGGCAGTTGCGGCTTTTGCGCCCTTAGCGTGGAAACATGGCGGCGTCCTTTCAAGCGACAACCGTCCGCTTCAGCCGATTCAACAGCTGTTGCGATTCCGGTCAGCATGTTTACCGGCAACTACTGGTGTTTTTGCATTTCGCTATGACTTACCTTGCTTCTACGATAAAGTTTAAGCTGCAATTCAGCCCAGTTTTTGAGATACACTCTCGATTCTGGAGCGCGCAAGCCTAATGGAACCTCAAGCAGCACTGCTACCGTCTGCAACGGCCCGAAACGCAGTAGACACCTAGCAAAAACATCTGGAACGCGACAAAAATAGATTTGGAGGCTTTTCTCAGTGTTTTATGGACTTAAATTATGTAAAGAGAGTTTATATTAAATTTACAAAAGTTTTTTTAACATTATACGTCATGTGATGGCAAATATTCTTGCTCCAACGGCTTGTAGTTAACATTGCCTTTACTAGATGGCGCCACTATTTTGCGTTTTTATTTCATTTTATTTTAATTTCGGGGTCATTTTGAAGATGAAAATGAACCCTGCACTAATAATTCGTATAAAAAACTTGGAAATATTATACTTTGGCAAGTTAGCGGCAGTGTCGACCATTTTAGAAGGGCCGTTCGCATCCATGTCAAGCAGATGGCGTTTAACGTTTTAAAAACACTATACTAAAACTGCCTTTGGGGATAAGTTTCTTGCGGCACGCTAACGTAATTTCCCTTAGGTCCGCTATCACGCTAACGCTATACTAAAACTCTCTAACTATTTCATCCCGTTAGATCCCCGCTTACGTTAGATCCCCCCAAAACCACAATTCCCAGTTCCACCACGACGAACAAAGTAAGTGGAGGTCCCATAAGGCATACAAAAGCTGTAACAATCACTGCTTCATTGTTTTAATTGACTCAAAACGTCACGTCAACCACCCTCTAGAGCAGTCGCAGCAAATGAACAAGCAGCTTTTATATCGCAGTTTCTGTACACTCCTCAAGCGACATCCAGTTACTTTGTACGTGGTATCCTTCGGCTGAAGTCGAAACCGACCCAGCGTACATGAGGGAAAACATTCATTATTTTGACATGCCGATGCATGTTTACTAATATCTGGTGTACAGTGAGAAAAAAAAAACACATACATGATATAGAGCCTTTAATTTGTAATTGCCAAAGAGTGCTACGCCTCAAGAACGCCGCACGAAGTTGTGGAGAGGTTGGTATAGGACATAAAGGGCCGAATGCGCTAAGGTGTGCTTTTCGAACAGGGGAAGAGACGCTGAGCCGCTAATCTAAGAGCGTCTAATTAAGATAGCGGAGAGGAGCTTAAGTTTAGCGGCATCGTTTTGGGGACATGACCGGCTCCGAGTTTTCCTGTCCAAGTATAAGCGGTTTCCTGTCGTCGCACCGGACTTATTGGCTTATGCCTCTCGCCTGCCTCGCGTCTATTCTTTCTTTTTCTTTTGTTGAAAAGCCGGTCGCCGCGAAACCAGACATATCGCCAGAAGCAGCAGCCGTGGGGACATAGGCTCTGGACGGGGTCGTTTCACGGGACAGCGCGCGCAAGGAAACGCACCGAAGCGTATAATCACCCTCTCGAGAACCACTGCCCATGCAACAAATGCCGCTGCCCGTGCCGGCCAGGTAAGAAAGCGAAAATACTGAATGCCGCCGGCGGGCGCGCTCCTTCTTGCATGGCGAGCCGCTGCGGTTTCTTAGTGCGGCCGCGGGGCGGGGGCAGGCGCACCACAGTCCCCACCAATACGGCACCATCATTGGCACCTATTTTGTCTGAGCACCGATGAAGAGCCCTGGTCCCTCTGTGCGGGCCCGCAGGGGCTCTAAAGAGCGATCCTTTTCTCGCGTTCTTCTTGTCACGCGTACGCGGGACGCACACACAAGAACACACGCAAAAAAAGAATGCGGTGAAAACTTCTTTTCAGCGTAGTGATATCAGTGCAAAGAGTTTCACCGCTTAGTTCCTCATGCAGGTCCCGCAAGCCGCGAACGCGCTTCTACACTACAATTGAAAGCATCTCTTCCCGCATACGTGACCATGGCAGTGCAAAAGGCTGCCTCTCTAGCTTCTCCTCCACTCTCTTTCCTGCTGAAAAGTCTGGAGAGTCCTTGGGCGCCTCAATGCGACGCTAAAGCCTGCTGCATTACGCGGATTTGACTTATGCAGAACAGAGCTCGAGAACGACTAAGTGACAGTGAAGACATATTAAGGTTTTGAACTGCCATATTTTGGGACTAACACAAAAATGACACCAGCAAAGGCGGTCCCCTTGTAGGCGGCTTCTTTTGCGGTCTGCACAATTCCCATTCAGCATTTGGTTTCCCTTTGCATGACAACTGCACGTTCGAGGAGCGGAATTTCTCAATGGTCCAGTTCCGCTCCGCTGGGAGGGCCCATACGCATGCAGCCCCACTTTGCGGTTAAATGGCCGCCGGACGTCGGCTTGAAAGAATTTTGGTCGAGCAGGCACTGCGCGCCATTGCAGGCCGCTTTTATGCTGATTGTACTGGCGGTGTGCTGTGGCAGGAAGACCTTATAGTAAGTGCGAGCGCGTGTCGGTGAACGATGACTTTCGGACGCACGGGTCTTGAGCCCCTTTGTAATGACCAACCTCAGACCTTCTGGCTGAGGCAAGCACCAAAGATGAAACTCCCTTGTTCGAATGGATATAGGCGGCTCTTTGGCACTGCAAGAGTGCGAGCGAGGTTCAGGAAAGGGATGATCCGAGGTGCTGGTGCGGTCCGCAGAAGCGGGGAAGGGTAGTTGAAGTCTGTACTCGCATACGAGACGTTCTACCTTTACTGTTCTCGTTCACGGTGTGTAAATGCAGCTGATGAATGCATTCTGTCGTAAGCATGACAAAATAACTGATAACTTCCGTACACTGGCTCAGCAAACAAAAGTGCCAATCACTGAGGAATATTAAATTACAGAAAATGCTTTTTTATTCGTGTCTGGAGGCTTTAACCTGCGAGGTGGCAAAACCAATTAAGTCGTGGGGTATAGTTCCGATGACAAATTAACGAGACAAAGGTTTCTTTCGGCGCCAGATTAGAGCCCAGATCTCTATTGTGGTGCTGACGTGATGCTTGCGAGTATAGAGCAAGCACTAAATGGCGCTTACACGTAGAGTTCAGTCAACCGCGGGAGTCTGGAGCTGCGAAGGTGTGGATACAACTCCAACAAAGAGTACATATGTTTCTCTTACCTACTCGAATAAAAGGAAGTATGCTCACCGAACTAAACAAAGTGGCGGCTGGCTGGGGTCTTTAAAATGACGCAGCCATCAACTGGCCATTAAATGGTCCTAAGTTGCGGAGGGTCATGTGTTGCTGTCGTTGACGCTTTCCTCGTTTAATTTGTACACATAGCTTCATACAATAAAGTTTGAAAAATGACTTACTAGTATATAATTTAAAAAACAACAACAACACAGTTGTTGTTTGTCTGGGAGTCCCATGAAAGCATCCCAGACGGGAGGGGTATGAGGGGGAGTAACAAGAAAAAAAAAACGATTCTGTGGCTCGTTTCTGTGAATTACTTTTGTTTGTTGCGACTAATCTGCCGTGATGGTTGGAACGTAATGCAATGATATATCGGCATCTGATTACATTGTTCAACCATTTTGTACCAATGCGCACCATCTACAACAAAAGTTTATAACGCTACGCTGTGCATACTCCGCATTATCGCCACACCTTATATAGCACATTTATTTAAAGATTCTATCTCGAGGGCATGTGGCAAGGCCCCGTATATCTGGTGGCGCTCCAGTGCTGTACAGTCACGGACAGAAGAATATGGGCCCCGGTTTGGCGCTCAGGGGTTTCTGAAGTGTTACCTCGCAAAAATTAATAGATGCTTGATGCATATTAAGGCAAATTTTACCTTTAAGCTTGCACCTAAAGGCAGTAAACATTTCTATTGCCTTTAGAAAAACGCGACAGGAGGGTTCGAATGCGGAAGCGTGTTTCAAATTGTTCTGTCCGCGACTGTGCGTACTAAGAACGGTCCCTTTTGCTACCAGGTCCACCCAAGGCAACAGGAGAGCTCGACAACTCAAGTGAGAAACTGATTACTGCAGGAAGGCATCAAGAGAGAGGCGAGAAACAAATAAGACATACATATAAACAACGCCCACATCCAGCATCTTGTGCGATGCGCTACTGGATATGGGTAGACATACAAACGCACCAAAAACAGACGCGGCTTCATCACGCTTCATGTTGAAGACCCGAGAAAGAAGACAGAAATCTAACGGAATCTTCCTGTTCTTTAAAATTTAAGCACAACTAGATTTACCCCAATGTCCGAAACACCGCAGGTATTAGCGGAAGAAGGATCCAGAAACGGTTAAATATTCTTGTCTTTTTTTTTTCGTTGTTGTTTCGGAGGTTTATTTTCTAACCTAGCGCCCCGAGAATAGCAGCACCGTGTGGGCGCATGGCCTGAATGGCACTGGAAACCGCAACAGGACTGCCCTTCATTGTTCGCATTCTAGCCGAGCAACAAAACCTCAACTGCATAAACGCTCTGACCACCCAGCAGCACTCTGACCCCGACGACAATGCGCCTTCAAAAGGGACGCTGCGTTTCTTATTCTCTCCAGACACATTCTTTTCGGCGCGGGATTGTGGCCGATGGCGAAGAGGGAAACGGGACGGCAAAGGCACCTGACGTTTCCTTGAAAGTGCGTCGCCGTGCGTGCAAAATTTACGCAAGGCGCGCCGCCTCGATATCATGGCTGCCGGTGAATAATTCTTCGCCGGCAAGAGCGACCGCGCCTCGCCGTCCGCCGCCTTTGACCTCCACGTCTCGCCGAGGTGAACTCCCCCGCACCCGACGCGCACAAAGACAGGCGGCTCCTCCTGGGCCTGCCTCCGGCAGTTTTTCTTCTTCCTTTTCTTCCGTTCAAGACCTCAACGTGACCTCTGCTGTGACCTCAGCGTAACATGCTGAGCCCTCCAGCTCCCTACAGCACTAGTGCCAAATCGGTCTTCTACGCGTTCACTTTTTAGCAGAACTTCATTTGGATTGGTATAGCTTTGACTCGGTCAAGTTGAACCATGCAGGTATTGCAAGGACAGAGAGACAAAGCGGAAGATATACGCTTTTCTGCCCTCTGTGTGCGAAAAAGCGAGGGTTGTAGGATTTCGTACTTGTTCCTGCTTTAGGTTCCCAAACAATGGCCCGTACCCGTCCTTCCCCCTCACGGGCTGTTCTCGCGTGCGAATAGCTTTAAAGGATTCCGCCCCTTAGTTTCCGCGGCTTCCAAAACTTTGCAAAGTTTTAGTGAGGCAGAGGATAGAGAAACAGTGATACGCCAGTACCCATATCCAGTTATTGTGGATGCTATTGACATAACGCATCGCGTTATGGTGGACCTCCGTTACTACGAATTCGGGACAGCGGTTTAATTCATTAGTTTTTCGCCCACGAGACACATGACAAGAAACCTTACAAGTACTTCTTACTGTGCTATAATTTGTTTATACTATTAAATGGACAACATTTTGCGCTAACGCACAAGATAGACACAGAAGTTGACGGGACTGGCGCCAATCCCGTTAACCTCGTCTCCTTTGTCTGCCATGTGTTTTAGCGAAATTTGTCGTCATTTTAAACCAATCACGAGAAATTAACGGCTGTAGTTTTGCCTTAAAACAAAAAACAGCGCTAGCTAAGCTTCGAGCTTTGAACCCCTATCAGTGCGGCGTAGGGTTAGACCACTCGGCCACGGCACGACGCATACATGCTTACATCCCTGCAGCATAATATGGGGTAACCGGGCTGTGAAAATGCTAATTTTGAACAATTTTCCTCTTTGCTGCGGCAAACACGGCATCGAACTACGGAAAGCCAAATCCCTGTTTATCTTGAAATCGCTGGGAAAATGCGATAGGAGCCGCTGATTCCTCAAAAATCGTTTTTTTTTTGTCACTGAAAAAGGCCTCTAAATTTTTGTAGTTTCCAAAGAAGCCCATTGTTTAAACTTTTAATGATTTTAGAACAAACGTTAGACTTATCATCGAGACGCCACTGCCTTTCACGTGTGCGAGACATCGCCTAAAACCTAATACCTGTGGAAAAGCCCAGACCGTTTTCTGTAAGATTAGTTAAACTTAAACGCGCGGCTTTTCCCATTGAAGAGGCATAGGACACAAGTCTTAGCTGTGCCAACAGCAGCTGTTCCAAACTACTGATAACGAGTCGACGACAGTACCGTTCTCGGGGGGTCAAGCTCACCTGGACCACGCAGCCACAGAACGTATTAAGGCGAAAGCCTTTAATGCCTCATCGTTGTAAGCAGCAGTTGTCGACAGAAAATGTCACGCTTTTCAATTGGTCGAAACATGCCGTGACGTCACAGTGCGCGAATTTCAAACGGGGTTAATTGTACTTTGCCTAGTAACCATGCAACCAATTGAAGGGATCGTATAGTGATGCTCCAAGTAAGTGGGACTGAGCTTAGTTAATTGCTTACTTAACCAATTAGCCTAATTAACCTTTCTAGTCAGACCAGATAAACAAATAAAAACGAGTAGGAAATTGGTCGAGCTCGGGAATCGAACCCCGGTCTTTGGCGTGCGAGACGAGCATGCTATCCACTCCGCCATGCCAGCTCGATGGTTTGGAATGAACTAAGGCGCGTCTAGTGAATACGGTGTCTTCGCTCACTCTCATCCTCCTCCCTTCCCTTCCGGCGAGGTTTAGGTGTCCACCGAGATATGAGAGAGATACATTTCCTTTCCTCAAAAACCAATTTACCGACGAGCGAGGCGTAGAACCGAATGCGCGTTCTATGGACTCCCTGGCAGCGTTGCAAGACGATGTCGCGTTCCACTCTTAGATGCGAAGCTTAAAATCTTAACCACACATCAGTGACCACACTTAAGGTAAAAAAAGTGCCCCCTTGAATTTTGACGGGTGTCCACCGAGATATGTGAGACAGTTCTTTCCTCAAATACAATTTTCATTTCCTTCATTACGGGCCCTCTTTGTCTTCTTTCACTCCCACTTCCTCCCTTCCTCTACGGTGCTGTTCAGGTGTCCACTGAGATGACACAATTTCTGCGCCATTTCCTTTCCTCAAAAAGCGTTGCGTTCAAAGGGCAAGGCATCGCGCCGAACAGGTGGTGGCGTTCCGTGGACTCCCTGCCAGCGCTACAACACGCTGTCGCGTTCCACACCTAAAGGCGAAGCTTAAGCGTAATTAATTAGCACTTAATTAGTATTCAGGCATTAATCAGTAATTAACCATTAATTAGTGATTTGTAATCAGAGTAATTAGTACTAAATTATATGTGACGCC
This sequence comes from Amblyomma mixtum, assembly GCF_055824585.1. Taxonomy (NCBI): domain Eukaryota; kingdom Metazoa; phylum Arthropoda; class Arachnida; order Ixodida; family Ixodidae; genus Amblyomma; species Amblyomma mixtum. Next base: position 176,565,197 of record NC_143014.1, read on the forward strand.
ACCAGTTCCACTGAAGCAGTCAAAGTGGTGCGGAAAACGCTTTCGCCTCTACGCACTTTAGACAGCCAAAGTGCCTCCTGAATTTTTACGTTGTCGAGCGCCTACTCATGTATCCTACCGAGACGTGAACCTCACTGACGGGAAGACCGCAATGATTGCGCCATCGTGTAAGAAAGCCGAAGTTTTGGTTACACGTAATCCGGCCGCAAACAGAGCGAGCCACGAAATATGTACAGGGTGACTGCTGTGGTTCTCTCTGTTTTCTGCTGGTTTATGTGTAATATTGCGCCATTATCCTAGAAAAGTGACGTATACGAAATGCGTTAATGGGAGAGCGGCATACCATGCCCTTGAGCACTTTTGTTTAGTTTTACATGCCGATAATGCACTGGGTTTACCTACGTGCAGGCTAAATGCTCAGAAGAGAAAAGGTTGGTAAGAGTCAATAGCAGTATGGTATGGTATGGTATGACATTGTATGATATAATATGGCATGACATGGTATGGTACGGTATGATACGGTATGATACGGTATGATACGGTATGGTAAGGTATGGTACGGTATGGTACGGTGTGGTACGGTGTGGTACGGTATGGTATGGTATGTATGGTTTAACGGCCCGAATGCTTGCGGCTGCTCAGTGAGAAACGGTAATAATTTCGACACTGTGGCGTTCTTCGACATCTGCGCTGACATCGCTTAGCAAACCATTCATGCATTTCATCTCTGCCGAAATGTTTTGTTTTTTTCCAAGATTCGGGCTCGCGACCCCGTGCTCGTCAAGAGAGCGCCTTAGCCATCAAACCATAGTGACGGGTCCGTTAGTCATTGTAGCCACTCACTTCCAGTGTTACTGCCATGTCGCCATATGTTTGGTGGAGGATGCTTCCGAATGCCCAAACATACTCACACGGATGCTGTCCCTTTAATTACATCTGTTGCTTCCTGCAGGTAGCGTTCTTCTTCTTCTTAGAAAAAAGTGGCGCACCATTACCTGAGCAGATGTCACATGATCCTTACAGCAAGAAACGCGGCAGAGGAGGAGTTGGATCTCTGACCCCCCTGGACCCGTCTGGTCCAATTTTACAGAATCTGGGCCTTCCTCGCTCTGACGCACGCGGATGAAAAAGGAAAGTCTCAGAGGCATACGGAGGACATGGGTTCGGGATAAGGAGAACGCTCATGCACTATATGGTGCTCTTGCACTCTGTTTACTTTCCTCCTTCTATGCCTATAAGAACCAAGTCGCAACACGATCGCTGGAACGTCAGTGCGCATGTGTAGCAGACACCGGGTCATTCACGCCTCCCGCCATGCTCGACTCTCGGAGGCGCCTTGCCCCTGCTTCGCGCTGGGTGCAGGAGGTCGTAAATTACGAACGGGTACGCGAACTACAAAGGACGAGAGACACACTGGAGACATACATGGTCGTACTTCTCGCACCGGAGAAGTGCGGGGGGCAAGGCGATAAGAAGAGAGAAAATTCGAAGATGGGGTCATTGAGTAAGTCTAGCGGACTTACTGCTTGGGCTTGCTCGAGCGGCGTTCCGTTCAGAGTCGAGAGTATCGGTTGAGTCGGGAGCCTGTGTCCCTCTCCTGCAATATTTTGTGCTCTCCTATCCCGACCGGCGCGCAATAATGCATGCACACGGAAAAGCTAAAAACTGCCCCCTCTCTTCCCGTTCTTGCGTCCTGCCGCTACACAGGCCTACATGTGTTAAAGCACTTTTTTACTGTGCGTTGAAGAAGCGTCAACCAGTTATAACGACGGCACAAACACGACCTTCTCTCTATACACACCTTGACGTACCGCTTTTTTTTCCCCCTAGGGTTTCGGCGCGAGCTAAACCTATTCATACCGGATACGTGTTCTTCATGTAACATTCGTTCTTTGTATTTTGCTTTCTTATCGAAGACTCGGTGCTTGCTAGTGCTCGTGTATAGTCCTTCCGTTCGCAAGACCGGAGAAGGCAGGGGGTTCGTATTTACTACCGCGCTTCTTCTTTGTTGCGTTTTAATAATTTCGGCAGGTAGAACTCAGCAGTTTAAAGAGAGGTCAGACAATTGAGCCGTCTTCGCTTAGGACGTATGTGTGCGCCAGCAGGAAAGCAGGAAGTGCATCGCTTTTTCGTGGACTACAACGCTACGGCTTTCCGAGTGTGCTAATTTTGTTCGGTGTGTGCGGCACTATGCGGTTACCTTCGAGGTTCACGTGCATGCACTGTAAAAATGATGTCACGGAGTTCTTGTATCTTACTATATGTGATGTTTGATGCCAATACGTACGTGACACATTCGCGTGAAAATAAAAATGCAAACATATGGTTTATGGTCTATGAGAGCTTAACGTCCCAAAACGACTCATGCTATGAGGGACGCAGTAGGAAGGGCTCCGGAAATTTCTACCACCTGGGGTTCTGTAACGGGCACTGACATCGCACAGTACACGGGCCTCTAGAATTTCACCTCCATCGTAATTCAACATGAATCGTTCTGCGGTTTTTAGACCGGGCGGGCATGTGAAGAGGGAGAAAATGTATTCCTATACGCCTCTCTGGTACAGTCGTGAGCAGCCTTGTCTAGAGCGCTTGAGCAGTGCGCACTTGGTAACAAAAACCGAAATTAGAGAGCAGCCCCTCATTACAGGGCAAAGTTTTCGTGCCTACTTTGTTTACGAGGCTATCTGGCGCTACTTCCGTGCAAGCGTTGCAGCTGGACCCTAGAGGCTGCCACAAAATCTGGATTTGTTTGCAAGAAAGTGCACCGCCCGAGCGCTCTAGACAAGGCTGCTCACGACTGTACCTTCTTACCTTTATTTATTTTTTTGTTTAAGCATCGGTAATGCCTTTTATTTTCTGTAAATATCTGCATTAATACCTTCTTCACATTTCTGTTTATTTTTCGTTCTTTCTTAGACCATGAATTTTATATTTAAAAGAGCGATTAGCCTGACTCTCATTCCTAGATGCGCGTGTGTGCACTCGACACCTGTTGCTTGCTCTTTCGTGGAGACGGATTGTGTTCGTTTAATCAGTTGCATGGGTGCGAGGCAGGACAGCACTTCGGCGTGGGATCTGGATTCCTAAAGCCAGGAAAATTGACTTTTGACATACCGACCTCAGGGTTCTGCACATTCCACTAACTGCTATGTACTTATTCTTCCTTGGCAGTCTCGATTAAATTATTTCCATGAAAGCTTCGACAAAGCTTTACTACGCATTTAAGGCAGTTACCATTACTTTCACAGTGGCAATTGACACAGAGAACCGAAGGAAGAGAGAAAGAGAGTAGCCACGGAAGGAGAAATAAACAAAGAAAGAAGGAAAGGAAGAAAGAAACAAAGAAAGAAGGAAAGGAAGAAAGAAACAAAGGAAGAAAGAACGAAACAAAGAGAGAGAGAAAGAAAGAAAGAAGGAAAGAAAAAAAGAAGGAAAGAAAGAAATAGCCTTTGCTAAATAAAATGCGACCGCATCGCAGGATAATACCAGTGAGGCCAAAATACAGCATTTGAAAACTTATTCCATTTATGAAGACTGGAAAAATATACGTAATGATGTTTAACATAGCAAACAAGAGAGGGGGGATGAGGGGCTCGTTATAAATATGAGAGAAGCCAACAGCCACAGAAACCAAGGGACTCGAGGTATTTTTATTTTTTATTTATTTTGTGCTGTTGTTCGATTAAGAATATTACTGAATATGTTACCGCTTAAAGCTAATTGATTAGAAAAGCAGAACAAAAAACAACCACATGCCGCCGGTGGGATCCGAACCCACGACCTCCGAATTACGCGTCCGGTGCTCTACCGCTGAGCTACGGCGACGGCTGTCAATTCTTCTGCTTTCAGGGGTATTTATGTTTACAAATAGCCTAACCATTAGAGTGTTCACCAGCGCCACCCACGCTCTTAGGCGGCTGACGTAGTACGTCCTGAGTTACCGCTGATGTGACGTAGAACGTCATCGAACGGCGAGAGTGGAAGCTGTGTGAAAACCCTCTTATGCTTCCTATGGCTTCAAGGCTGCCAGAACCGAGGCCCTCGCTAAGCAATTAAGCAAACAAGAGAGGACTAGGAGTATTCTAGTAAATGTTGCGGACACAACAGTATAGATGTTATAAAAAGTGTACAAATCATATATAAAAAGCCCGGTAAAAAAGTAAAAAAACTTGTGGATGGAAAGCAATGACGTAGATTGATTTTACTCCTTGCTCCAAGGTCGATTGTACACATTTGTGAAAGATAATATTACTGAAGATAATGTTGAGGGCTCCCATCATTAAGAAATATGGATCACCACTTCACTCGTTTTTCGAAATGCTTCGGTTCAACCTGGAAAGCACAGTTGTGGGGTGGAACGGAAATTTCTGTCGCCGGTTATCTGCCGTATGTATAGAGTCCAAGTTAGCGCCAGTCTTAAGCGATACCTACCTAAGCAACGCTGACGTGGCCCTTAACAAGACTTTGAACCCCAGGACATCTCTGTTTTTGGTTACGTTATAGTGCCTAGAATATACTGGCTAGTGTGCGCAGCGCGTGCGTTTCGTACGGGAGGGCGAGGCCCCCGCCGCGATGCCTGCGCGGAGAGGCCGCAAGGGGCGCTGCCGGTCGGGAGGGTGCGCGAAAGCCGCCGGACTCCTGTCGTCTGCTGTCGCGCCGATACCGCTGCCTCGCGCGATTGCTCGTGTGAAATCAATGTTTGACAGGCATCATCTCTTGGATTGTGAAGCTGGAAGACGCTAAACGTGAGCAAAAACATCCTGAAATGTTAAAGGCTAAGCGGCAATGCAAAGAGAGGACGTGTTTTGTTCCGTTGTGTCGAAGCGGTTATCGGTCTAACGAAGAAAAGGCGTCTTTGTTCACTGCACCGGCGGACCCAGCACGGCTTGCTGAATGGGCGAATAAGATCAAGAGGGCAGACAGAAGGCTGACACCGAAGGCTGTCGGATGCGAAAAACATTTCGAGAACGAATGCATCGAAAGATCTTTTAAGATTACTGTCAACGGCGTTGTGAATGAACTCGCCCGAATGAAGCCACGTCTGAAGCCCGATGCTGTCCCTACAGTAGTCGAAAATTATCCACCTCATCTTGTACCTAAAAAGACGGTGAAAAGGAAGGTACGAAACATTTGCGACTAATGACCACCACCTAAACAACGGAAGCGAAATGTCGAGCTGGTGGATCCCGAATTGTGCTCTGCAGTCGACGGTGATATCATATGCGGTTTGACTCTCATTGCGTCGCTCGTGGAGGTGCATCAGAGGAACTCCAGAAGCGTTCCGATTCCGAGCAGTCAGACATTGCTACAGGACCGGTGTGTGATAGCGAAGCGATAATGCAGTGTCCGTGCCCTAGTGATGTTCGGCACCCGTTCGGTGGAATTCTGATTGCGATGCCATGGATGAAGTTGCCTGCTGCGTCAAATGGCGCTTTAACTTATGCCTGATGCGAGACCGAAGCTGGTGACTTCTCGAAACTATTCATCGAAAGAATGGTGACTTTTGGAAAGCCTTTGAGTGAGCACGGTTCTGTAATTGCCACAATTTACTTCCGAGGAAGAGAAAAGGAAAAGCGCGTGCTTACAGTGCGCCATGAGGCAGAGACAATAATCAAAGAAATGGCTCTGCGTGGCCTCTGTAATGGATGTGGCATGATTCCTGTTGCAGGCAAGCACACTTCATACAGAAGTATATGTACTTTGCAGAGAAATGCTTGCTGACCACCGATGGAAAAGGAGAGTCATGCTTGCACTGCAAATATTTACGGAAGCTCTCGCAGGACATGTACAGAAGAAAAAAGACGAAAGATGCTTGCAGTGACAAAAAAAAAAGAATTTTTCTCGTGCTTTGAGAAAGACAAAGAAAAGCGTGGCCAATGCTCAGCAGCATGTGACTCAAATGAAGGAGCAAAACAACGCACTGAGCAAAAAAGCACTCGACACAAAAATACAGTCACTCCTGAAGAAGCAGCAGTTAGCTGTGAGAGCTTTCCTGGCCGCAAGACGAGAGTCTCTGAGAGGCATGCCTTATGAAGATGCCTGGATTGTGGAATGTTTGCTAATGAGGATGTGGAGCCCAAGGCTCTACGAGCACCTTCGGAAGCAGAGCATTATAATTTTGCCTGGGCGAAAATGCTTGCAAAAATATCTGCAACAATTTAAGGGTGGCTTTGGTCTGAACACGAAGGTTTTTGAGGTTTTAAGCGAAAAGACCAAAAGCATGGACACGTTCAGCCGTAATCGTAACAAGTTCTCTTTACTTGGAACTTTTAAAATTTATATAAATTATAGGCGGCAATGGATCCATAATAGCGTAGTGTTTTATCTGTTTCCGTACTAATATAATCAAAAGCTGTAAGTTTGATATCCTGCCGCTGTGGCAAATATAAAATGTGCTACTCTATCACACTCAAAGTTAATTTGTGTAGGTGAAGCCTACACAGTGTCTATCTGTTGCTGGCTATCTGTGACAGTGTCTATCGGTTGCCACTACAATTGAATACGCGCTTTTTTGTACTTTCTGTTGGTCAAAAAGCATTACCCCCACTCGCACTTCCCCTTTGATTAAACATGCTGCATTCATTCTATTAAACCGAATTGTGTGTTTTGTGAAACGTGTTTTTTTTTAGTTTGAATTCCATCAACCGCTTACGCTCGCGTGTGCTTACATTTGGTTAGCGTTTTGTTTGGTTAGCCTTTTCAAACCCTCAGCGGCGCGACGCGTGCGAGAAACCGGCTCGCCCCGACGCGCGCGCTCACCCTACACCCTCTCGCACCACAGCGCCGCTATGCGGCCGCCGCGGTAGGCATCAACTCGGGAGCCACCGCGCCGCCCGCGCTCAGCACACTAGCCAGTATATTCTAGGCACTATAGTTACGTTGATCACCACCTGATCTTAGGCGATGGCACCGAAGGCGGACACAGGAATTCAGCTGTGTTAGAGGCGTCGTTTATTATTATTTTTTTTCTTGGGGGGGGGGGGGGGGGGGGGAGGTATGGCGGTGTAGGGGCTGGGCGTGGGTTGGGGTGCAGACAGATGGCCTGAACTTGCCAATTCTACCCTGCCATGTCATAATCATCATGAGCAGCAGCAGCAACATCATCATCATAATTGTCATCAACAACAACCTAACTATGCCCACTGCTTGACAAAGAATTCTTCCACTGACCTCAAATTAACCCTGTCCTGCGCAAGCTGCGGCCACCTAATTCCTACAAACTTGCTAATTTCATCCACCTACCTAACTCTATGCCGCACTCGGTCACATTTGGCTTGTCTTGGAATCCACTCCGTTAACCTAGGGAAACATCAGTTATCTTCACTCTGCCATTCATGCCCTGTATAGCACCACTTCTCTTATGTTGGGGTTATTTCCCCAGGACGGAGAAACATTTTTTACGTTATGCCTATTTTCATTCCAGACTAGTGTTGAACAGAATTGCTTTTGTCGTCATGAAAGCACATTTGATCGATCCCGGCCGCGGCGGCCGAATTTCGATGAAGGTGATATTCTAGAGGCCCGTGTGCTGTGCGATGTCAGTGCGCGTTAAAGAATCCCACGTGGTCGAAATTTCCGGAGCCCTTCACTACGGCGTCCCCCATAGCCTGAGTCGCTTTGGGACGTTACACCCCACAAAACCACAAAACCAAAACCAAAGCACATTTGACAAAGGCATGAACAAGTCTTGTTCACCAAGAATTCCATGGACAGATCAGTCGGATGCGAGACGCAGCATTTTCTGAAAGTGCGACAGGCGGATGGTGTCAAGCGAGTGGATGAGGAGAAGAGCACAGGCTAGGGTTGTAGTGCGCTTTCTTGGCGCTGCGCTTGCACTGCGGAGACTACGGTGGAGGGGGAGAGGTGGTGTGACTGTTAACTGCGTAGGCGACTGCGCTCTGTGCACCAATGATCGTGCGCACTCTCGTCTAAGTCGTACCAACGTCATGCTTTGAAATGGGAGGCGCGGACAAGTTTCTGTAGGCGCGTGTTCAGGGCTCTGGTGTATGCTGCATGAACTCAGCGGTGTGTATATGACACAACACATGCTTCGAATAACAAGACGCTTACACTGTGACCGACACGGGACACCTTTATTGTATTGCACTTCCTTTTATACGCCGCGAGTCTGGCCAGTTAGCCAGACAACCACAGCGTAAACCGCTACACATCGATACAGGACAGACGTCACAACACGGGCGTAAGAAGCGGTGAGAGGCATTGTAGACACCTGAGAGCGCTGGGCGCTAGCAGTCTGTGTACTAAGCTTTTGCTCAGTTGAACGATTTGCACAGTGATAGCGCAAATACAGCACAATTTTTTTCCAGCAATTTGGGATGGAGTTCTGACTGCCTCAAAAGCTCAAAGCGGGCGTGAATGTGCACAGCGAGACATTTAGGAACGTGACAGAATTGCGATTATCCATAACGTTCATGGGATGTCAAGTATGCTAAGGAAAGCTAGCGGCAAGTATAGGGTAGGAGAGGTGTTTTCGTCGTATTAGTTGATTGGCTTTATACGATATTTAACGTCCCAAAGAGACTCGGGCTATGGGTAGCATCGTAGTGCAGGACTTCGGATAATTTAAATGATCTGGGGTTCTTTAATGTGTACTGTCATCGCACAGTACACGGGACTCTAGCATTCCGCCTCCATCAAAATGCGACCGCCGCTGCCGGTATCGAATCCGCATATTTCGGGTCAGCAGCCCAGCACCTTAACCACTTAGCCATTGCGGTGGCTGTTAGTTAATTAATCCTACCGTTAACAGATGTTCTGATGTTATTGGCACAGACTGAAACGTTTGTACGCTTTCCACTCTCGTCCCTTTCTTTCCTTCAAGTGGACATTGTTTACTTGCAGCTCCTTTTTTTTTGCGGACGGATGTGTGTTGGTTAGTAAAGTGCTGCGTTCACATTCGACTACGAGACCACCAGCACGGGCCTTACTTTGCCCTCTGACTAGTGTCATTGCCGCCCTCTGTTTAAAAGCGACGAGTTACTTGCTATATTCATGCATTCCAGCCAGGCTGTCTTATAGTTGGCCGAGGCATTTCGCATAGAGCTTCGGGTGGTGGTGAAAAACATTTATTTTCAAAACCCCTAGTCCAAGGTAGTAGAAGGGAGGGTATTACATTTTTCGAATCGTAGCGCGCAACAATGAGGACTCAGAAGAAGGCAGAGACAGAGCACGAGCGATTGCCTTCTTCTGTGTCCTCGTTGTTTCGCGCTACCTTTCGGAAAATGCAAATGCTCCAATTCGCCCAGTTTAGCATACTATGGGAGGGTATTAATTGAGAAGATGCCTGCATAAGCCATATTCTTCGCTATACCCGGCTGATAAAGAATTTAGGCTGCGAAAACGGTGATAACAGGTGGTGTTCTGAAGTCTTTTGCTTGCTTGTGTGAAGAACGAACCTGTTGCGCTGGTTTATGCGCATAATGTGGTGTAGATGGGCGTCTTTTTTCCTCCAGTAAATCAGTTCCAAGTCAGTACTTGTCTAGCCCTGTTCTCTTCTTGGTGTTTCATCTTTTGTCGCGCATATCGTCTACCATCAAAACTTATACTGGGGCAGTTTTGATCTGAACCAATCACTGCTTTTCACCCCATGCTTTCTGCTATCAGTGATGGCGCGCAAAAAGAGTTTGGGAAGTGTAAAGATGGCGCCGCTTTAGTTGATGATATCCTGCAAAAAGTTAGAATAACTCCACTAAAGACAACTGCTCTTTCGTTCTTGTCGACATAAGCTACCCCGGATGGGTTCGGTTCATTTTGAGACCGCATCTTTTGTCACCAGCCGTGAGACGAACACACAAATTCACCGCGCCACGTGCAACGGAGGGCAGATCGGACACGTGACTCTAGACACGTGCCTGGCAACCGCTCCCGCCAAGGGATGATAGCGCACTGAGCAACTGCTTTGCAAACTGAGGGGTGAAACGCATGAGCGGAATCATATCAGACGAGAGGCGTGAGCGCAGATCCCTTTCTCAAAAGCCCTACCCGCCACAAACTCTGAATTGTCTGTGCACGGCACTTCGTGTTTCGCGCAATGAACGTAAGCGGCTCTTCTCTCATAATTTTTGTTCTGTGTGTTGGTGTTCGCGTTTTTTGCTTTTTATTACGAAGTCACTAGCCCGTTCACTGCTTCAAAATCAAAACAGAGTGAATAATGCATAGCGCGGGGGCGCAATGACTCTTCCCGGGAGTCTTGTTGCGCTGAGTGCGCAATAGATGGCGCCTGTGTACTTTCCCTCCTATTCCCTCCTACTCCCTCCTGGTGCACTCCCCGTATATTTGAAAGGCAACGCTGGTGTTGCATTGACGTTCGCCGCCAGTGGTGTGAAAAGCAAACATCCGTGGCCCACTCTGGACCGCTACGCTGGCATTTGAAGGATGACCAAAAAAGAAGCGAGAGCCAAATGGGATAGCTTTTGGAAACGCGTAGCTCCAGAGGCCGTTTGCTATTTTGCTTATGAAGAATAACTGAAGATCAATAGGTGAGTATGGGGGTCTCGTGGGGAGATTCGGGAGACGGCGTTCATCTTGGTTAAATGACAACCCCGTGTATGCATTTTCACATCGCAAACTAAAAAGCAAAACAATAAACGGTCAACTGGCAGTTTTCACCAAACGTCGGCCAGGCCCCTCCAGAGTATAGGTGTAATTGCGACGAAATAAATATATGCCTCGCAGCCTTAAATACGCGTGCTAGCTTAGTTTCCTGAAAATGATAAAATTATGAAGCGCTATCACTACTGCCTGATTACAAATTTAGAAATTTCGCTTTTTTAGCCCTCCCTCCTTTCCGCAACTCTATAGGTAGCCCTGTGCTGTCCCCAATAGGATAAGATGTTTCGCTTTTGTTGAGGAGTTATTTTACAAAATCTGTAAAGAGCAGCCGTTTTTGAAACTGACACAGAGTACCTTCCCTGAAGACAGTGACTTGGGCGTGCGCCTCGACTGCAGGAGGTAGTTGGTTAAAAACCCGCCGCGTGACACCGAGCGGTAGAAATGGGTACTAGCGTGCCCTGTGCCCGGCGCCCAGCTTCTTACGGGTGCGTGCTTGAAAGAGCCTCCGTAAACCTCGCTGCACCTTTCCAGGGGAAAACAAAGTTTCGAACATCACAGCCTGCTAAGGTGGTCCGTGTTATCGTGCTCGCTCGGGGGCTGCTCTATAGCTTGACAAAGAATGGGTTTAAAGGGGATCGCCCTCTAGGCGAGAAACACAGACTCACACATTTCGTCCTTTCCGTGAGCGAAGGCGTGGCAGTGTTATCGAAGCTCTGGGAGTAATTTTAATCATGGGAATCCGTTACATCTAGAGTGCATGAAATATGAGGTGTCTATTAATCCTGCAACAGGCGGTTTTGCACACAAGCTGTGCATTTACTGGTCGCATTTTGCGCTTGTCGCACGTGTCGTGCGGGAAGTTCTTGTGGCCTGTAATATGTGGTTTTAATGTGCCTCTTCACATATATGATTGACTGCCTTTATAAAAGAGGCACTGCTTTGTTTTAACACTACTAATATTTTTGTAGTTGTCACCGCCGAAAGGCAGAGTAAACTTTTGCCTCTATGTTGCTCTGTAAACCTTAAATATAATGGTTGTTCTGCTGTTCCCCGCTCGTGCAGACAAGCTTCAGGTGGTGAATAAAGGGAGGAAATATAAAGATATTATGGAACTTCTGAGTACATCGGTCAATCCTAAGTGATGTCCAGGAATCACGCATGGCGCATTCCACGCAGCGCGTAGTAGGGCTGTTGCTGTATCCCTTCATGTCGCCAATTTCCCCACTGTTATCCGTCGTACAAGTTATTAAAGTCCGTTCCTCATGCACTAATGAGCCTATATTTCTTTTAGTAGCAAGGTCAGACAATGTCCTGTGTGTTTCTCGCACTATTCAGGTCCCGACAATGCATCAAATTGGAAAACAGCAGCCAACGAACGGACGCCACGCAGGAAGAAAAACACACACACGGTGCTGATAAGGGTAAAAACCATAAAAAAAGCGAAAATTCTACAAACAAGAAAGCCAAAAAACCACCCCAAAACAGGGGGGTGTAAGTGCAGCAGTCTTTAAAAATGATGAAATTGTCCAAGATAACTGAATTGTTTATCTGTCACTGGGACGGACGGAGTGCTAATGCAGGAATCCCATGTGATTCGCAGTCGCCATTGCTTCCAAAACTTCTCTTGTTAGTTCATCATTCGTTCTTGCTAGGAATACAGACTCATGAAGAGAGGGAGTGCATCATTTCGGCCCACAGTGTTTACAATGCTGCGGCAGGTTTCTCCCAGAACTGTTCTTGACAGACCTTGCATGTTCCATAGCACGCTCATTGTAGCACCTGCTAGTCTGGCCAATATACAATTTCCCGCAAGACAGAGGATACAAACCACGATGATTTTGCATGACGTGTACGGGCTTTGATGCCTTGTGTCACACTTGCGCTCCACTGTATGGTTGTTCACCTTTGCACACATCGACATGGCTTTCCTAGGCGCCACATTTGTGACAACATTTTGTGGCAATATTTTTAACAAGCGGATGAGTATACGGAATGACGACTCCTGGTTTTCGCGCGTTCCCGTCGGTGGAAGGGCTGGGGGATCAGCCGTTGGAAATACCTTCTAGCACCTAAGTAACGTTTCACACACTGCAGATAACACAATCGCAGGAAAACCAGCTTCTTTCAGCCTGGCTGCCTGTGTGGCGAAGCTAGAGCTCAATTGATGCGTGTTCACAAGAACGTTCCAGGGCAGATGAAAGTGCCGCCGTCACCACCCTTCGCTTGACTATCTTCGAGTGGCATGAGTCGTATGGCAGGAACTTTTTCTTGGCCCGAGGCTCGTACTTCCAACAGGCGTGTTTAGTGTTGAAAATGAGCACTAGGTCCAAGAAGCAGAAGCTCCGACCCTCCGGAAGTTCCGACGTGGATGCTAGGTCAGGACAGCATGGAAGGCTTCCAATACCGTGTTCTTAATATGACTAGTGTCCAGTGTCACATCTTCATCACAAAGGATCAGAAAATCATCGACGTATCGGCAGACCACCCGCACTCGCCTGTCGCAGAGAGCCTCTTGCACCTTTCTTCCGAAGGCAGCTAAAAGCAGTTCACACAGTTACGATGCTACCCGAGAACAGATGCATATCCCACTTTTCTGGATGAAGCACCTCCCCTCGAAACAGACAACCGGTGCTGTCAAGTAAGTGCTGAGCAAGTAGTAGTATTAGTAGTGGTTTTTAATTTAAATTAATAATAAAAGGAAGGAAAAGATTTTGCTAGCCCCGGCATCTGCCATCGCTACGGGGAGTACCTGATCTGGGGCAGCGAAAATAAAGGGATAGCAGGCAGGCTGTAGAAATGAAATGAAAGAGATGAGGCGGTAGTTAGAAAGGTAGGGGGGTGGGGAGGGCGGTACACTGTGCAAGAAGTCTATTTACACTTTAACCTATATACAGGTAGGGTTAGTTAAAGTGTAATAATAGCCCGCGCGCACTACACAATGCACAGTACAGCTGGAATGGGGCTTGCAGCTGATAAGCGTCCAAGGTAGCACACACGGAGCGTTCGGTCACTGCGCGTCACTATCTGGCGGAGAACGTCTGTTCGAGGAATGCAAAGGGGCTCACCATTGTTCGCTCACGGGTGCGCTCACTGCCCTGCGGCCAGCTGGGCAACTCCAGACATGCGTCCAACAAACAAACAAACAAACAAACAAACAAACAAACAAACAAACAAACAAACAAACAAACAAACAAACAAACAAACAAACAAACAAACAAACAAACAAACAAACAAACAAACAAACAAACAAACAAACAAACCTGTAGAGTTCTGGAACGGTATCACACCCTGTTCTTCCATCGCCGACCGGACCTCTGGGGGAAGGTTTGAGTGGCGGATGGAATAAAGCATGTCCTAGATGTCTATGGAGAATCCAGAAACAACACGCTCGCATTGCTCCCGTAGGAAGGTGGAAACCGGAACGGAGTTGGCAATCTTGAAGGGATCATGCGGCTTAACCTGCGAGAGGTGCTTCGCGAGGAAGGCCGATACGTGCCCTTGCCAAGTTGTTTTCTCAGAAACTATGGCACGAAACGATACTGTTCCTTCCTGCGTGGTGTCCGCTCGTTGGCTGTTGTTTTCCAGTATGTCACACCAACAAGCTCAGACACAAGTCCCAATGCATCAAAGAAATGCGAGGCTGCAGTTGAGATTGCGTCTTCGCAGGTTTTCGTCACATATAGGCCATTTCACCGAACAGCATTGAAACATTTTTTTTTCGTTAAAGAGGCAATGTGCTCTGCCTGACCTTCGAGAATTTTCGAAACACTGATAATGTTCAAACACGCGCGCTTTCGCATTTTGCCACGCACAGCAGTGGGAAGAATTTACGTCCTGACATTTAAGAAGCCGATTTCTTACAAGCGGGGAGTGTCTTCTCCCCCAATTGCAAGCGACTGAGCTCTTCGGAGGCGCATTGCCGTGACCGCCCACTGCGGGGAGAATACCTTGCAGGATGCACACAGGCCCACCTTAGTCCGTGCCACTGCGAATTGGGGCCAGAGGCATCGGGGATTGCGCGCGACCAGGTGTTCCCGCTTCCCGCCTCCGTACCACGCGGTCACTTCGTTTTCAGGCAAGACATGTGTAATCCGATGTATACATTACTAATCCCAAACAGTTTTCTTCTCCTGCTTTTTTGGAGTCTCTGGGCTGAGACTGCGTGAACGAAGTGATGACAGGGCACAGTGTGCGTGCCTTTCGAAAGCTTATGAATATGTAAATAAAAAAAGAACGGGGGTGGGGGGGGGGGGGAGAGAGAGAAGGCGCGGGTGGTCAGTTTCAGCTGGACACAGCGCGGGATCTGACAGGGGCGTTGCCAACTGGATGATCCTTCGGCGAATCTTCTGCCCATTGTGTCGGAGGCATGATGGATTCGTGCTTTTCGCTCTTTGCCTGTACTCTTGAACCTCAGCCCCGTCGTAGCGTTGTTGGCGCTCCCACCCTCGCAGAATACAGTGACGCGAATTTTGTAGTCGCGTTTGGCTACTGCATCGCACACGCTAACCCAAAATGGTGCCTCTCAGCTTCCCGGGCGATTATGTGCTGGGGGTCGTCTTTTCTAGTTCGGGTACATGACGTCTTTAATTCGGCATAGATGAAAAGAGGCCTCCTCATACCGTTCCGACTACGGGCCGTCATACGAAGAATAAAATGAAACAGCTTTCACGGATTTATGACTTCAGTTGGTTCCTTGTGCCGCTACATATACAAAAAAGAATATATATATATGTATGAGAAGCCAACAGCCACAGAAACCAAGGGACACAGGGGATTTTTTAATTTTATTTATTTATTTTTTGCTGTTGTTCGATTTTTTTTTATTCAAATACCCTAAAGGCCCGAGCGGGCATTACATAGGGGGGAACAACAGAAAAAATTTCCGATGAGTACAAAATTCGTTGGCCGGGAACACATTGTTGAAAAGCATCAAACACTCAAAATATAAAGGCACATGACAAAGAACACTCAGGTTTCCTTCAAAAGCAGTGCTTCAACAAGAATGCAAAAATATGAAGGTTACAGCTCGAAGTGACGTTTTAGAGCGGTTACAAACGCTTCGTAATCATTGGCAGACGCAATGGTGCCAGGGAGTAGATTCCATTGACGGATGGCGATGAGGAGAGGCGAATGAAAATTTAGAATATTACTGAATATGTTATCGCTTAAAGCTAATTGATTAGAAAAGCAGAAGAACAAACAACCACATGCCGCAGGTGGGATCCAAACCCACGACCTATATATATATATATATATATATATATATATATATATATATATATATATATATATATATATATATGTGGTTTGGTTTGGTTGCCGCCGCGGTGGCTCAGTGGTTATGGTGCTCGGCTGCTGACCTGAAAGACGCGGGTTCGATCCCGGCCGCGGCGGTTGAATTTCTTTGGAGGAGAAATTCTAGAGGCCCGTGTACTGTGCGATGTCAATGCACGTTAAAGAACCCCAGGTGGTCGAAATTTCCGGAGCCCTTCACTACGGCGTCTCTCATAGCCTTAGTCGCTTTGGGATATATATATATATATATATATATATATATATATATATATATATATATATATATATATATATATATATATATATATATATATGTGTGTGTGTGTGTGTGTGTGTGTGTGTAAAATTTATTGTGCATGCAATGAGGCTCCAAACTTGCAACTTTGCGAAGTGGCAAAAACGACATTCTCCGCCTCTTGTGACATACGATTTTTTTCCGAGAAAACTACAGTTTCTTGCAAAATTAAGGTTCATTCCTTTGTGTGGACACATTTGCCCATCACATATAAAAATTTAATTGAAAACAAAAAATGGTCATGGGACCTCGATTACCGTTCTTTCTGAACACACACACACACACACACACACACACACACACGCGCGCGCGCGCGCGCACACGCACACACGCACACGCGCGCACACACACACACACACACACACACACACACACACACACACACACACACACACACACACATATATATATATATATATATATATATATATATAAATAAATAAATATATATATATATATATATATATATATATATATATTTATTTATGTCTTCTGGCCTCATTTGAGAGTCATCTCCTGAATTCAAATGTGCATTAGTGGAGGAATATGCTCTTCCGAGTGAACTTCAACTCCATTTTCATGGAGGTACACGTTTTGTGAAGTACGATGCTTTGCAACGTAACTTCTTCAGATGCCAGCCAAACGGCATGGATGGAGGGAAACGCAGCCTGGCGTCCGCGTTCTTTCATCGTGCAATGAGTAGTTACCAGTTCGCCAACGGAAGTGCACATTTCATTCTACACTGTTTTTTCTTTCTTCGAGACTTCACTGCAGCTAGTGTACTTGATAAATGTTTTCGGTGCTACAAGGTCCACTGCAAGACTGCAGTTACTGAACCGGACGATAGCCGGGCGACGCTCGCCTAAGTAAAATGTTGTTCTGGGTGGTTTTCTCTTTTCTATTCTGGGTAATATACTTTATGCGGAAAGGCACCAACGCTGTCGTTCGTCGAATACGACGCCAAGTGGCATAACATTGATTTCGATTTAATGGACACAAAACTGAACTGTCACTGAATGAGCAGACGAGGGAAAAGAAAAAGAGGGTCTCGTTATGACATGCATGACGAAAGCCAACAGTAACCGTAATTTATTTTTTAATTTGTGGAATAATAGGAAAAGGCGCAGAAACTGCCTCACATCTCGGGTAACACCTCAACCGCTCCTTGAGGGAAGAGGTGAAGAGTCTGGGAAGGCATAATTGAAGGTTATGTCATCGGCTCGAATCCCTGCCGAAATCTAGCCTTCAATTTGACTAGCACATGTAAGCTATATGCAACGACAAATTTCATGACACCACCCGGAACGCTTTACGAGAAACAGTTGCTTACAACTTAGGTGCGAATGTGGTCGGGAAAACTGGCGCCACATTGAGATCAGACAGTGGAGGGTATATATGGACGAGCGACTTGCACATGATTGTCTGAAGTGGCGTTGCTCGGCTTGCTGTGTGCGTCCTGCGACCGCTTGGTGAAGTCACCTTATCTTTCTTTCCATCGCTAGGATTTTCTGTACAATCCGGGAGTACACGCACTAATACAATAATAAACACATGCCGTCAGCTTGTATAGTAATGGGACTTTCGCATTAAAAGCTGTAGGGTGTCAAAATAAATACAAGATAGCTCGTAATTTACTCGACAATCACTTTAATCTGAACGTCCCCTGCACGCCTGCAAGGAAGCGTGCGTAACACCAGAGGACAGAATACCAGCCGTCCGCCAAAACACCATCGCCGTCACCGGAACACCATCTGCGAAACTTCAAGTCATAACGCTTTGGCTTCTTCGGCGCCAGTGATTTTTCTGCTTGTGTTAGTGGGCAGGAGAGAGCATTTCATGTTTTAGCTTTTATCTGCGAGCGACTTTGCTGTGTTCCTATTGCGTCAATCAAGAGACTGTGTCGTACGCACAACACTTCGGGCCGGCGTTTACGCTTTGATTGCTACACTAAACAGTCGGATGTCGCCGCTTATTTGGGCGCAAAAAAATAAATGCAAGAATGGTGGGCTTGCGAAAAGCAAACACCGAACAGCTGACTGGGGAGCACGACGTCACAGCAGCAGGTCACGCCAGAAGTCGGGTGTTCGTGGGGCACTGCTGCGCACCGTCCCTGCGCTCCCTTTTTCTCGCTAGTCTGCCACTGCATCTCAGGCTCACTCTCATCCGAAGTGGGCGGATTGTTCACTCATTACAAGATTTATTTTTTTAGTTACATGCAAAGTACTTAAACATACAAAACTGAAGTATGGATGTGCAGTACTGGCAGCCTGGTCTAGAAAAGCGGGTGCTTCATGTCCAAGTGTTTCAATGTTTGTAATTTTCAAACAGTGTTTCAGTGTTTCAATGTTTGCACTTTTGTAATTTGTATGTTTGTTTGTCATGTAGTAGGGGGCTGAGGTCCTGTCAGGCAACATTGTGCCTTTAGCCTCAGCCCCTTCTTAGGCAAACGTCTAAGCAACAAATAAAAAGAAAGGAAGAATTTACTTATTCATTTTTTTTTTTCATTTAGGGGTAGGGAGAGGGTGGAGTTACGATGGGGAGGTCGAAGGGGTCGCGTAGCTTGAGACGCGCTGCGTAACTGCGATAAGCGAGAAAAGCAACGTCAAATAACGAAACTGCTTGAGAAAGGAACGAGGCGGCGGCCTTGCGGGGGAGGTCGACAAGCTGCAGTGTAGGAGCGAAAGACGAAAACTGTTCATGGCTTCTCTACGGGGGCGGGGGGGAAGGTTCCTACCCTTGACGCCCCTTCACGGAGGAGAAGAAAACGCAACCCTCGCCGTTTTCAGTGCGCTAAAGTGACCGGATTTCGGTCGAGGGGTCCTCACTGAATAGGCCAGGAAGGCAGGGGGATCGATTTTTTAGCAAAGGTGGCAAGCTCGCTATTTTCGCTTTCTCTACGTCAGCGCCCTTCGTCATTTCTTCTCTACTGCCATCACTTGTACACATTTTCGTTTCGCTTAAGATACGTGTTCTACTTAGTATGACTGTGTGAAGCGAAAGCCGGTAGGTGCGGTACCAAGTAAGGATGTCAAGGTGCGACGAAGCTTGATTTAGGAAACCTGCAGGTGAACTGCAAGATAACAAAAAAAGCTATAAAGATATTACGTTATGCTCTTCTCAAGCAAGTTGTGTCGGGCTTGAGAATTTGAAAGAGAAGTTTGCTTGAGAAGATTTGGAAGAAGTTGTATTCGAAAACATATGCGAAATATTTGGAAGGCCGAAAATCTTAACAGTGTTTATAGTAAGCGTCGAAGCAGCGATGCGCTCCCTCAAAGCATTTCCGAAGTGAAAAAAAAAAAAAAACTGTGCAAAAAGAAGAAAAGAGGTATTAAAGAAGTGAAAAGAAAGCGATAAACAACTGTACGTGAAAATAATAAAGGAAAACATCGCCTGCTTCGCTCCGTTTATTTCCTTGCTTTTCATCGAGTCAGCGTAAAGCTGCTCGATCATCCTGCAGTTGAAAAGTGTATTTACCGTCTACAACGTTTATTTGCTTGATAATTATGTGCGTCGCTGCTTTAGAGACCAATTTAGAAGCAGTGTGGCGTATCACGCAAGGAATGTTTGCATTATAACTCAATGTGTACCATGGAATGTGTGCGTGAAGAGAGCAGAACTAACAAGCTTCCCAGCGGCCGGCCCTGTGAAAGCTGACTTCGGTGCGACCAGTTGCTGAACGGCTCGGCAAGATTCTAAAAATGAGCGATGTACTCCCCGCCAGCTTCACAGAAGTTTCAGTCTAAGGTTAGCGGCAAACGCCTACCGCCATCGCGCATTTCACACTTCAGATAAAGTAAGTATCAGCTGAGAACCGTATCTATACTTCTTAAACCCACTTGAACAGCCTGTTCTCCGTGATGAGAACAGAGACTTCGATGAACGTAGCGGCGGTGCTTGGCGATCTGTTATTCGGTTCTTCCGCAGTGTAAAAGGTCGAATGAGCTCTATAAAAGATCACATGGAACCTTAGAACCATCCATTCTAGGCAAAAATGTTATAGTATACGGCGTAATCTCAATGTCCTTTTCTAGAGTTCATTGAAGAATGCCCCCCCCCCCCCCCCCCCAAACACACACACACACAAAATAAAAAAAAACACAGCATCACGACAAAACACAAAGCAATGTCTCTGTTCAGAGAGCAGTACTGCTAGCACACTGCAGAGTGCTACGATGCAGGGGGTATATGCTGCGCAGGATCGACCTTCTGCCTGGCTGCCCTATACTCGATGCGTTTGCGTGTCTCCCGGAATTTTGACGTGCGGGCAAAGTGAAAGCAGGATGCTGGTGTGACTGTGTACGACGGGGTTCGAGATGCGACCTGGTTAAGTCGGGCTTGAAACCTGTCCGGGTGGATGTAGTACTTCCATGCTATAAACGTAAAAGTTCTCCGTGTTGTAATGGCTGTAGTGGTAGGCCCACATTGTAGGGGTGCTTGGTCCGACTCCTCGTGATGACATTTTTTACTTTTTTTTTATTTTAGCCTTTAAAGACCTGCCCGTCTTGTTTGCTGCGAGCAGCTGCTGCTATTTTTCGAGCCATGCCTTTCTGACCTAGCAACCAGTTGCATCCAGTACGGGACGTCACACGATCTAGGTTCATATTCACGTTTTGTAAGGAGTTTTTTTAGTTTGGCGGTATTTACTGAAAAGGATTGAAAGTAAAACACCTCGGTGCATGAATTTCGCACAGCAGGAAGTAATAATAAAATAAAATGATAAAGGAAAGGAACAGTAGTGACAAGAGGAGGAAAGTGGGAACGAGAGAAGGCCGAGAAGGCGGGAGGATCTCGTCTCGTTAGTGGGGCATGGGGTTCGGCAGACCATCGCACAACGACGTCAGGAAGCCGAATATATTGAAACCAACATTACTAGAACTGAATTCAAACAGGTTGACGCTACTCACTAGGAAATATCTGGTTAGAAACTGCTGAATTGCAGAAGTGCGCATAATTCTTACTTTAATATTTATTTATCACCGCTTTTTGTTTATGGTGGCGTAAATAAAGTATATAAAATTACGTTTGCGAGATTTACAATTTCACCTTTTACTATTCAGCCGGAATGGCACTGTTAGCGGCTAACGCATTTCAAGCACTGCCGGCCCCCTATTCTGAAGATCTCGCGAGTACATCCCGCAAGGCAACTAAACGCAGCGCGAAGTAAACGCAATGGCACCCTGAGCTTGGGACCCCCTTGTGATAATATCCTCAGACCGGGACATTTTAAGGACCCTGCATTAGAAAAAAAAAATGCGTTGTGAAATTAGGAGGACCCAACTCAATAAAAGTTTGTGACGCAGCATAGCTCAACTCAAGACGAAAATACCAAAGCGTCTACCTACGTAACTGTGAAAGCCTTTTCTCTAAATTGTACTTCTCCTTCAAGTCAAGGTATTTACTAGCTCCCCTCATCTGTTTCCGTTGCAACAACCTTCCATGCTTAGATTCCGTCCGACCAGAGATTTAGTGACGGTGTAGTCGCACGAAATAGCGGGCCAGAGCAGAGAATGGCGTAATATCACGTTTTTGTTATCTTGCAGTTCACCTGCAGGTTTCCTAAATCAAGCTTCGTCGCACCTTCCCATCCTCACTTGGTACCGCACCTACTGGCTTACGCTTAATACATACAGCCATACTCAGTAGAGCCCGTACCTTAAGCGAAACGAAAAGGTGTACAAAAGATGGCAGTCGAGAAGAAATGACGAAAGGCACAAACGTAGAGAAAGTGAAGCTTGCACCTTTGCTATAAAATCGATCCCCCTGCCTTCCTGGCCTATTCAGTGAGGACCCCTCGACCGAAATCCGGTCACTTTAGCGCACTGAAAACGGCGAGGGTTGCGTTTTCTTCTCCTCCGTGAAGGGGCGTCAAGGGTAGGAACCTTTCCCCCCGGCCCCCGTAGAGAAGCCATGAACAGTTTTCGTCTTTCGCTCCTGCACTGCAGCTTGTCGACCTCCCCCGCAAGGCCGCCGCCTCGTTCCTTTCTCAACCAGTTTCGTTATTTGACGTTGCTTTTTCGTGCTTATTGCAGTTACGCAGCGCGTCTCAAGCTACGCGACGCCCTCGACCTCCCCATCTTAACTCCACCCCTCCGTTCCCCTAAACGCAAAAAAAAAATGAATAAGTAAATTGAAATACTTGAACCTGAAGCACCCGCTTTTCTAGACCAGGCTGGCAGTACTGCACATCCATACTTCAGTTTTGTATGTTTAAGTACTTTGCATGTAACTAAAAAATAAATCTCGTAATGTGTAACCAATCCGCCCACATCGGATGAGAGTGAGCCTGAGATGCAGTGGCAGACTAGCGAGAAAAGGGGAGCGCAGGGACGGTGCACCACAGCACTGCCCCACAAACACCCGACTTCTGGCTTGGCCTGCGGCTGTGACGCCGAGCACTCCAGTCATCTGTCCAGTGTCTGTTCGCAGCAAGCCCGCCATCCATGCATTTATTTTTTTGCGCCCAAAAAAGCGATGACATCCGTCTGTTTAGTGCAGCCATCAAAGCGCAAACCACGGCCCGAAGTGTTGTGCTGCATGGATGCATCCTTGACCTATAGTTTTAAAGTGTTTTTCTTACGTTTTCGAGGTACACGCTATTCACGCATAGCTTGGCATCGACCTCACGGCACTGACTGATGAATTGAGAAACAGTTAGGACGCTCGCAGATGAAAAGCCAAAAAATGAAATCCTGTCTCGATCCTGCCCGCCCATAAATGAACAAAAATTATTGGCACCAAAGAAACCGAAGCTTTAGGTCTTGGAGTTTTGCAGATGATGTTCTGGTTCGGCGATGGAATTTTGTTCTCTAAGGTTACACACGCTTCCTTGCGAGCGTGCAAGAGGCGTTCAGCACAAAGTGGTTCTTGTATGTATTACTACCTATCTTGTATTTATGTTGACACCCTGCAACTCTTTGGTCAGACTATTACACGCAGTTTCAGTGGTTTGGAATGCATTAATTCATTTAATTGCATCAGCCTCTTTTCTCTTGCGGGGGGGGACACTTAAGCTCCGCCTTAAGGGTATGACGCAGTGGCGTAATTTGTTAATTCCCATATATGCAGAATCTCATTCTTTACTTGACGTTGATAAACCCCTGGGAGTCGTAATACCACTCCTGGCGCAGTGGTGCAGCGGTTAAGCGATGCGCCACTGCCCTGGGATGGCAGGTGCTCCCAGCGGTGGGCCTTGTGCGGCTCCGATGGCTGTTCCCGAGCGATCAATAATTAATTTAACTGCCGCCTGCCACAGTGGGCAGTTTGCTCACTATCCGGTGGGCATTTTGTGATGAAGCCACAAGGTCACGTCACCTATAGGTTGCTCTCTCCATGGGCAGCACCTTCCAGAGTCATGCTCGTGATTTTTCGCTCACAACGCCGGCAACGCCGACGCCGGATTTTCTGGGTAATAGGGCCTTTAAATCTATCGCGTCAAAAAGAGTGATGTTTCTGTTTCGTTCCAGCAACCGGTGCCGTCGTAGTTTAAGAATTGCCTGGTTTGTTACGTGGTTGCGCATTCAGAAAGCAGTCTGCTTGCCCAACGTAATGGCTCCCGAAAATCGAGGGCGGACATTTCTTAGCTCGACCATTCATTGTATCGTTTTCAGCTGTGTACTTATCCTTATACTAAGGTCAACAGAGCATGCAGTTGTTTAGGTTTTGTCATACTTTTATTACCTGTTAAACTCCTCTGGTGCGCGTCTCGTGCTGAAGGCACACCCTCAATTACTAGTCAAAGCAGTTTTTCTGTAAAGTCTCGGTGCGCGTATAGGGCGCTGAATAACAACACATAATGGCTGAGGCCGACCTGCCTGCATTTAGTTGTAAACTAATCCCTCTTTTTCTGAATTGCTTGTTTTATTCGTTATGTGTTTGTCTGACAGCGTGTTTTTTTTTCTTAAACGCATTCGTGCAACCTTTACTGATTGTATTTTAATCGCTCATATTCGTGAAGAGTGAGAGCACTGCGAGAGAGCCTAGAACAATTTAATGTTGGAAGTAAAAAAATTGCTGCTTTGGAAGGACGCGACAAGTGGGCTGAAATGCGGCGCTATCGGGTAATGAGAGTGCGTGGCTTCAAGCAGGATGAAATTTCCACATTGTATAGCGATTGCCTTTTTGTCAGTACGCAGCTTTACATGCCCCCTTTATGTACCACCGGTGCGTACCATCCGGTGTGTACACAATTTGGTGCAGAAAAAAAATATCGGGCCAGAACTGATGTCAGAAAAGTAGCCATAATATATTAACCGGCTGGTTGGATGATCTCGCTACACCGTGGGTTCCCACTGATGATTGTGCGACTCACTTTACCACGCAAGGGCGACTTTCATCCTAGTCCCATTGGACGTAACTGAAAAAATAAACAGTCAAAAGAAGTGTTCCTACGACTCGATGAATAACCATGGAAAGCATACAGTAGAACCAGGTCAAGCTTCATGTCATATAGTGGTCTTAATCCGAAAGGTTCGTTTTAGATCATGCTTCATTCATCCGTTACAGTGTATGTTCATACGGCTGAGACAGGAAACCATTCTATTTCGGCTAACATCACTGGATGCCATGGTTTTGCTTCGGTTCTATAGTTCGAGCGGAATTTGGAAGACGACTATCCGCTTGCTTTCTGTGCATCAATATGAACTTGTATGCTGAAGCAGCTATAATGTGTCGTTTTATGAAAATAAGAATACTAATGGGGCAGTCTCCTAGCTTCTTGGATGTATTTGGATGTATTCGAGTCCCATGGCACCCGCCGTAATCTTGTTCGAGGTGCTAGGCATCGGGACGGCGCCCATCCCTATATATAGAGGCGAAGGGACAACAATCGCCGGTCTTCCCTTCTTGACTCTCCCCCGCTTCTGCTGAAAGCCTGCGCGCGGCCGGGCTTCAAAACTGTGACCTTCTTAAGGTGTTGGCGCCGCTCAGCGATAATCTTTCCTCGCTCAGGTGCGCCGCCACACCTCTGCTTCTTCCGCCTTCTGCACCCACACTTACTTCGCTTCTCTTGCATTTTTTTTTTGCGTGCGTGCGCGCATGAGAGCTGCAGAAAAAAAAAAAGATAAAACAAGTATCTATGTACTTTCCTCAAAAAGCGTCAGTTGAAAGGGGGCCAGAAACCGGGTGCAGGCTACGTGCATTAAGAACAGCACACGTTTGACCTTGCCCGAACTCTTCCGCACAGTAACCGTGGTTATATCGCCCTCCTTTTCCTTCTTTTCCTTTTTCGCAAACGCTTTTTTTTTTCTTTTTTGGCTGTGGTGACGATCTGTAGCCTACCCTTATAAGTGTTTGTCTATGCGTCTTTTTATTTTTTCCCGGACAAAAACACGGTCATCGTGAGGCAAGGCGTTTGTATCCGTTCTCACTTGACTGCTCTCTGCAGCGCATGCGCTCGTCGCCTTCACCTGCGAGGCTTCACGTGCGCTAAGAACAAACTGATAAACGTCAGGTCGGCTAACTGGCGTACCGCCTTTTCTTCTCCCCATCAGTATGACGCCGTGTTTAAGCCTAATTTGATACGCAGGCTAACATTGTGGTCAGTATTAAAATTCTCGAGCTAAAATATAACAGGAGTCAACATGGCTTGCAGTTTATTTTGGAAAAAAGGTCTACAAGGATTCCATTGCGAGAACTCTGCCAAGACGAATACAACCACTTTTGGAGGAGCTTGTGCTCACTGTAAACTTGTTCTGGAGGCAGTTGACCTGTGGCAAGAGTTGCTTTCGAAGTCTGATTTAGAATAAGTTTTGGAATTAAGCTTCGTTGTCAAGATGCACAGGGAGATGCTGTAGTCGAGGACGAGGGGACCTCCTGTAAATAGTCTGCACAGAGAATGGCAGGGTGGACAGCAGTCAGAGAAAAAATGACAAATAATTGGGCAATCTCATATCACATAAATGAAAATGGGGTGGAAAGAACATAATCTGGTTTATGGTTTATGGGTTTTAACGTCCCAAAGCGACTCAGGCTATGAGAGACGCCGCAGTGAAGGTCTCCGGAAATTTCGACCACCTGGGGTTCTTTAACGTGCATTGACATCGCACAGCACACGGGCCTCTAGAATTTCGCCTGCATCGAAATTCGGCCGCCGCGGCGGGGATCGAACCCGTGTCTTTCGGGTCAGCAGCCTAGGGAACATAATCGCTGTAGCTTTCCTCGCTCTAAATACAAAGATAAAAGCAGCCATCTTACCACTGGACTGTGCCAGCAGCGTTCCGATCGGCGGATTTCACACATGCATCTACTGCGCATGAGCAACTCGGTCCCACAAGCACGCGCGCTCAATCAAGCTGTGAGCAGTGAAAAGCGCGCAGAAAGGCATGGTACCTTTGCGGATAGGCTTATGCTGGCTAACTTGTAAGTAAGCAACTTGAACTAAGTATTAAACAAAAAAGCGGCGCACATGAGCTGATTGGTTTAGTTTATTGGGGTTTAACGTCCCGAAGCGACTCAGGCTATGAGGGACGCCGTAGTGAAGGGCTCCGGAAATTTCGACCACCTGGGATTCTTTAAAGTGCACTGACATCGCACAGTACACGGGTTTCTTGAATTTCGAAATTCGGCCGCCGGGCCGGGATCGAACCCGCGTCTTTCGGGTCAGCAGCCGAGCACCATAGCCACCGAGCCACCGCAGCGGGGCGCACATGAGCTGAGTGCAACCAACAACGTCTTGCTTCCCGTCGTGTGGTGGTTCTCAGAGTATATTCAAATTCAGCTTAATTAATTACTTGACATTATTAATGCAAAAAATTTATTATTCACTTCAGGGTCATATATGTATTTCGTTAAGTTGTAGAAGGGATTAAGAAATAACCGATTCAGTTTTTCTATGACAACGGATCTCCTACGTGGTGCTTTATTCCGGCATTTGAAGAGAGCCCGCGAAATATGAAAAAAAAAAAAAAAACGTGACAGTACTCATGCGCTACCGTATTCCAGAGCTCCTGACCATGTTTTGACGGAACGAAACAGGCGTGCTGACCGTGCCCAAGTGAGCGGCAGCAGCTCAATTCGACGTGCTGCACATGATACAAATAAAGAAAACCGAGGCGACCTTGAAATACGCGGCTTCACTGCTTCTGTTTTGTTTTGTCTGTGCAATCGCTGAATAAAATCTCCGCCTGAATTGCCTGTCAGTGTCACAGGTCACGGTATACGCTTTCCATGTTCCGGAAGACTGTTCGCACGCACTTCCAAGACTATGCTGAGAGCGGCATCGGCCGCTCTCTTCGGGAAGGTTTGTTCAATCAGATAGCGTTTGGCAGCACTATAGTACGGTAGCCCAGGAGCACAATCACGCTTTTTTTTTTCATACTGCGTGAGCTTTTTCTAAATACTGGAAAAAAACGCCCCATAGAAGATACGTTGCTACAAAAAACTGGATTGGTCGTTTCGGAACTCACTCTATACAACGTAACGAAACGCACGCGACACGGAAGTGATTATTAAAAGGTTTGTGTAATTAATCTTAGCTTATCAATAATTAAGCGAAATTTATAAGATACTCTGAGGAGCACCGCGTGACGGGGAACAATATGTCGTTGGCACCACCCAGCTCCGGTGCGGCGCATTTTTTCAATCACTGGTTCAAGTTAGGTGAAACACCCTGTATAGGCCTACTGAAAGGTTAAACAAATATGCATGCCATGAAAATTAATTAGAAGCATTATTTATTGTTTGAAGACAATGTTCGACGTTGCTTGCTTGCAATGAGAGCACCGTGCCGGTAGCGGTTCGAGTGGAGGCTGGTCTTTCAATGTTATCTTCATTGCTTTGTTGTACCTATTCCATTTGAGCCGTACGCCTTGTGCGACTGCAGTTCTGGCTCCGACTTTTTCGAGGTACACCTCCTCCTCTCTGCCGAGCTTCGAGGACGCTGGGGCCTCGATCTTGAGGAGTAATTGACACAACTTTGCTTTTTCTCCATGTTATGCCGCATTTATGCTATTGACTTTCATGGTCAGCCATGGTCTGCCATGGCCTGTCATGGTCTCCGCCCCAAGCGAAAATACAGTAGCGTGTGGAAGACAGTAAGCTGTGATCAGAATTGAGAAATAGCATCAGTTCGGACTTTCTCATATCCGATTTGATTTGTTCTAATCTCGATTGACTACAATCGCTGTGCCATGGACTGTACAATCTATGTCTTTGCCCGCTGATGGAAATGAAAATTCTCGGACGGTGGCGGTGGCCGTGGGGATCGTTGGCTCTGAGGGCCTCGGAGGCACTGTTCCGTTTTTAAGGCGAAAGCCTTTAATGCCTGATACTGTCGTTAGCAGCTGTGTCGGCAGATGTGTCCGCGTTTCGGTTACGTGACTCATATGGGCATATGCCAATCATTACTTAATCGATGGCATTCGAATGATATTAGAGAACGCGA